>NC_039246.1:10617079-11217079 GCF_003368295.1 Carassius auratus
CAACGATGTAGCATGTCAATCAAAATACAGTTCCAAAGATTAAAAAAAAAAATAGTGCAAAGATTAAAACTGTATTACGATTATAGACTAAAAGCTCTGTTTGCAGTTTGAAGATGGCGAATTTCCAAAGCATTTGTCTGAATATGTAAATATTTGCAGTTTCCTGTATTGTAAGTGAGATGGGAGAGATATGAATTGATGCGATTGATATCAGTGGAGATGTGGGACAATATGGGCTTGACATGAAAAGGACGGATGCTCTCTGTCCCTGAAGTCCCTCGTATGACGTTGCCCTCTTTATTAAGGACAGATGGCCCTTTTTGTCCTCATCTGGCCACCATCCAACCCCCGTCTGCACTCTTGAGGGAGTAAAAGACGCTCGGTGACAAGTCTAGCGATATAAACGGTTGTGACGACCCGAGTCCCGAGCGATCTGCGACTCACTTGCACTGCGTCCTTGTAGAATTGATCTGTTATTTATTATTTTTAGCATGCCTGCCATCCTTTTATCCTGGAAGCAAGAGCATTTCGAAGGAGATGGTTTTGTCGTGTGATGCATTCAGATGCAAACATTTGTCACGCAACATCCGTGTCGGAAATGGTGTGCGTTTCTTATGGATTTGGCATAACGTCTTAACTATATTACACTTTCATTGCATCACAATGCAATCTCTGGCTCTTCCTGAAATCACTGTGCATTGTTTATGTCCTGTTTTTTCTGTGAGCAAATAAATATTTTCCTTAGTAAAAGCATTATAAATCAGGTGTCTGAGCCGTTGTTTTGCTGTGTATCCATTTTTGTATCCATGACAAAATTAGCATGATTTAAATTTGTTTGTTTTACTAGGATGTTAAGTTATGTTTTATGTCATCTAGTTGCTTGACTATTAATTATTTTCATTACGACTGGATCTGCATTGTAATTTTCCTGCCTCTCAGGAGGTTTTATGCAAAACATAAAAGAGGTGTTTTCTCCACATCAGAGAGCTCAGATGATGCACCTCAGACATTAAATCACATTAGCCAAATTGTGTTAGAAAAAAATATGTAGTCTCTAGACTTTCATGACTTCTTGGAAAAATGATATGTTAACCCTTGGTTAAATGTGCTGTTGTGAACATTTGAGGTGATTCTTTAATTGTGACAATATATCTAGGATATTTTGGGAAAATGCATTTGTTCTAGTTTGATAAAAGATTAAATGTGCTATTTTTTATTATTTTCCTCATTTTTAAAAGGACGTGCTAGGATGTCCTCTGAAAGAGAGTAATATACTTACATTTTTTATACATTTTAAGTTAATTTATTGCTCACCCAAATGTTTCTCTAACAAGTGGAAAAATATTTTTTTACTGCTCTCAATTGTCAACAATTACCATTATCAGTATCAAAATGCACATAAATTGCACATACAATTTTATTTTATTTTTATAATTTTTTTGTTATAATTTTTTTGATATTTTTACAAAAATAATCCCATACCATAGTTTTTTGTTGTTGTTTTGCAGGATTAGAATAAGAAGTGAACACGAGTAAAAAGTGAAACATAAAGAAAGGCACTGAACTAACAAATATATGATTTAATGTAATCATATTATATTAACATTGACATCCATGGCTTTTCTGACAAATCAAATACTGGGGGTGTGGCCAAATTATATCAATAATTAGCTCTTCTGTCGTAACGAAAGGTATGGGGGCGTGGTCAATATGTTAACCCTGCACAATCTGGCAGTTTTTAATAAAGGAAATATACAAGCGCCGTAAATCTAAAGAATTATTAACTAGAATGTTTATTATATAAAAAAAAAATTGTCTATTTATTTATTTTTTCCGCTGTGTCTCAGGAGGTCCCTGACCGAACAAAGGGTTTGTTATTATAACAGTCAGGTCCGGTTTAAACGCTCGCGTCAACACGCTTCTTCTGGGTCGCGTCTGGCTCGCGCTCTCTCCGCGGAGACGCTTCTATCGCGGACACGTCAGAGATCACCACGCATTTAGCCTGTCCAGTCAGAGCCCCCTCTGCCCTACTTTCATTCCCGATGCTGAAGGAGGATGAGGAGGCAAATCCCAGAATGTGCTCGCAGATGGATGCAGCTGTTGTTGTAGTTCTGCGGATCGTGCGTGCGCGCAACGTGAGTGAATCGTGAATATATATATAGATAGATAGATAGATAGATAGATAGATATTATTAATCCCATGAGGGACATCGGAGGACGGGGTTGGAAGGACTTTTAAGCTCCAGAGGAGAGAAGGGGGTCCACTCAGTGCCGACCGGAGCATGATGGACCCCCTGGCCGACATTCGCGCGTCTCATGCGGAGCGCAGTAGCAGAGGAGCCGCCGGTGGAGAACCAGCGGACGAGCGGAAGCGCGGCTGCGGGAGAGACGCTGCGTTGGGCGGCAGCGACAGTCTGAGCAGCTTCGCAGACATGGAGGACTCGCTGGACGAGAAACTCAAAGGTCTGGCGTTCAAGAAACAGATCTCGTACAGGTAAGAAAAAAAAATGCGTCCGTGTTTCACACTGCGATTATTTCTCCACCGTATGGAGCGGTGAAACGTGTCAGATGGTTTGTTTTTTGTGCATTACTAAACAATGCGAACCCCATTTGTTGTGCAAATCAACACACACCCACCTAAATAATCCACATTGTCCCAGGATATCCTGTGAAAGGAGATTTAGTTTATTTTCAAGCGAACAGCAATGACATTAGGGCTAGTGTTGTTAAATGTATCGCATTATGTGAAAAAAAAAAACCTTCATATCTTTATGTTGTCGTTTGGCCTGCTATTGATTTGCAAGCACGATTCAGCTGTGTTTTCCTCTTGCACATGAAACCCTTGGGCAATCAGACAGGCACTTGTATTGAATTGTTTAATTGACATTTGACCAATTATTATGACACGAACAGAGCGATGCATGGCTGTATAATAATGAATTAGACTTCATCTGCTGTAGAGAGACCTATTCCCACATGTCAGGGTCATAAACGACACGCTTTGACACATTAAAGGTCATTTCAGCACTACAGTAATGATACACAGTATTCTCAATAATCTCTGGTGCACCCATATAAACTAAAGCCATTGATGAGTTTGTTTGTGCAATGGGGCTCAATCTTAAAATTGTCCTGGACATGTTGAAAACATCTGAAGCTTGCTTTTTTGGATGCATTGATCCTGTCGTTCATTCCAGATCATGTAAGAATTGAGCCATACAGACCACACTGGTTTCATGCGGTCTCTTGAGAAAACTTGCTACTGTTCATCTCTTCTCAGAGACCCCCAATTTGACCTCTCCCTCCCCCGTTTTCCACCTGTCCTCGGAGGAGGGTCACTACCACCCTTACTGCTCCATCAGCGTCTAAAGGTCAATCCTCCTCCGAGCAGATCAATCCTCCGCTCACAATTAAGGCCAGTCTCTGAAGAAATGATCAAAGGCGTCCTCTCTTTCAAAGGAGCGATCTATATCCATCTCCAATTCAGATAAGACGTCAATAAGTCTCGTGAAACAAACAGACACAAGACAGCATGGCCTAAAATGCAAAGCATCTTAGATAAAAATTTGGCTTTTAAAGCAAAGCATCTAAATATGGAAGCTTTCAAGTTTGCCAAAGACAAAAACAGGCACTTTTCCAAAATCTAGTGAGCTGCCTTGGGGTTTACTGTCTGCATAGGCAGCATCTTAACTGTAATGACACCTTATAAGTGATTGATGCAGATTGAGCCCTCTGTATAACTTGCATTCTTCAAATGAAATGTACAGTATTTACATGATACTCAAATGCTACAACATATATGCACCCACCCACAAATATTGGGTAAAATAGTGTGCATATATATATATATGTGTGTGCGTGCGTGCGTGCGTGTGTGTGTATATTAAGTTTATATATTTAATATTTGTAAATTTTTTCAAAATATATACTGTGTGTGTGTTTGTATTTACATTATATATATATATATATATATATATATATATATATATATATATATATATATATATATATATATATATATATATATATATATATATATTAGTATATGGAATTGTATGAGTTTAATATAAACAGTATAAATATTTTAACATAATTATATTTAAATATAAATAATAGCATTCCTTACATGAAATTAAATGCAAAGAAAAGTACATTTACAGTTGATTTCAGTGTGATTTTTATAAATCACGTGTACATAAAAATATATAGAATCTATAAATGTTAGATAAAATAGTATTATAATATTTTTACATATATTAAGAATTTAATGATTTTTTGGCAACATATTTGTAGCATGTTTATCATCTCTCATCTCATTTCTCTCCATTATCTTTTTCACTGAGCTTGTCGTTTAACATAGTTCTGTTCCAAAAATCTTTAACATAGATCTTATAATGCAGCACAGTCAGCATAGTAATCATGCTGCTACATTTTGAAACAGGCTTCTTGTCAGAAACGTATCTGATGTCCTAAAATGCTGCCTAGGTAGGCAGTTCACCAGGTTTTGGAAAAGAGCCAGCGTGTTTTTCTTCATACTCTCCTGAAATATAGCCCTCATATCAGTTTTTTGTTATCTAGTGAATCATGTTGGGCTTATAAAGAGGCTCTTGTGTCCGCTCTCTCTCTCTCCAGGACGCTCTAGGAGTGCGGCAGCAGACAGTGGAACAAAAAAGAACTCATGCATTTTTAAGTGTCCCGATCACAGCCTCGATTGTAGATTTATACATGCTTGACACATTTTCACTCTGCCAGGCTGTTGAAAAGTTAAACATGCATATTTATCGCGGTCTGCTCAGTATCAGAGCCGGCCTGCAAAAAACTTGTTGTGTTTGCTGAGCTTCTGCCAATGGTGGACTCCATTAACAATGCTAAATGGATCGACCAATCATGATCAAGTGTTTTGAGGAGTGATCTTACATCTGAAATGTAATGAAAAAGTATATCCATTAAGGGAAATAATGTGTTTTTACTTGGATTTGAATAACTGGTTTATATGGTGGGTGGATGGAGGGGGCGGGGCGGGGCTGTAAAGTGTGAGGGATTGGTGATGTCATCAGAACAGGAAATTTGTTTTAGAAGTGGAACAAATCACATTTTGATGAAGTATTAAAAAAGAAATGTCATAATAACATGCAATAATGCGTAATTAGACTAGGGTCAGTTTGTTCATGTATTTTGAATCCAGAACATTCAGTCATCACAACGAGGAAGCATGTTACCAGGAAGTGATGCGTTGTGCCGCCAGTGGTGCTCTAGAATTGATGGGAATGGGTTTAATATTTGATCGCATACAAGTGTTGTGTTTTATCGGTGCAACTTTAATAAGGGCTCTAATGCATTTAGTCATCTGTCAAGTTGTGCCAGTCCTCCTCCCGTTTGGCACTTTGCTTCGTGCGTTTGGCTGAAGACCGTAGATGCTGCGCCCAATTAGGACGTACCCTTCACAGTCAGTTTAGCACGCTCTGTTATTTTTTATAATTCTCATTTCTAGCTGGCATTGATTCAGAATGTGAAATGGCTGCCACACCTTTTGGAAACGTGGTTGATGCCCAAGAGAAAATGTGTGTAAATACTGCATGTGTGCTGAAATCAAGAACGAGGTGTTTGTGTAGTCGTTACATCAGGGACAAAATGTGCACATACCTTTTTAGGACCCGTGATTGCCCTTTTGTAAGTTGTGCCTCATTGGCCAGAGTCCAGCTGATGTGTTTAATCACGCAAAGGTATGTGTATGTCCCTAAAACAGTGTCTCATTTCCTGCAAAATGTAAAACCCGGGAGCACTCCTGATGGCTGACGTGAATAAGGATTTTACATAAATGGTCATAATCTCTCCTGAAGTTGGCTGTGCGTAAAGCGGACGGCTTAACTCTGATAAAGCCGGTCTTTTTGCTTTTTTTTCCGCAGTGGCGGGGGGGAATTGGACTTTTGAAGCTTTTCCTTATTAGGTATATGAGTTTAAGAGGCTTTTCCTCGGCTGTTCTGTTTGGTGAAACATCCGGGTGATCCGAGCTGCACCTTATCAGGGTTCAAAGCAGAAATTTAGTCCCAGGCTTTTGTTTTGTAGTAGGCCCGAACTGCATTTCCACTGATTTATGAGCCAAATGATGGCTTGGGTGATATTTTATGCCCATAAATGAATGTCGTACATGTTTAGTTTGTTTGTTTGAGGACATTGTATCATGCAGTTTCCATTCATTTTCTTGCAAGTGGTCTGTCTCCTGTCGTTCCTCTGCGTGACTCAGTCCTGCACCTGAAGTCCTGGCAGAGGAGCACCTGCAGACAGCCACCACACTGGAGGTGTGAGAGACTTCATCTCCCCTCCATCTCTTCATCCGTCCTCCTCCACTTCAGCGGGAGTTAACACTGTCTCAGCGCTCTAATTCTCTCTGACACTGATGGCTCAAACAGGCTCGCTGGTGTTTTATAAAACATGCTATGGCAGCTGCCAGCAGTGTTTTGGTAGAGCATCAAACGAGAACGAAATGTGGTTTTAGCTGTTGTAAGTTTGATTTTGTTGTATGGACAGGCTTTGGTTTATTGCATCTCTTACCCATTGTGTTAGTAATTGTTTCTTAGGGTGTATTCACACCAGGAAAGTCTAATCCGGACTAACACAATGTAGAATTTTTTTTTTTTTTTTTTTTGTTGGTGTGATTTGTTTCACACTGCCCTTTTTGCAAGTGAACCAGAAACTGTAAACTGAAACCACATGTGTTATTGAGGTCATGAGTTAATTGGTTCATCCATTCAGCCATACCAGAGTTCGTTTGGAAGCGGGCCGAGACACGGTACAGTTGTTTGGTGTGCATCTGAGTGTGATTGCTGTATTCACACCTGCCCAAAAGATCCGCGCCAAGAGTGGAAACGAACATGAGTTCGATTCAGTCGAGCCACAGGGTGTGAATACACCCTTAGAAGTTTAATGCACTTAAAATGATTTAACTTATGTGAAAAACCTTTAAGCAAATATAGGACAAGTGTTCTACCCTCACAATATATTATTAGTTAATATTTTTACATCAGAAGATTGAAAATATACATTTTCAGAAAAAAAGTTGTTACAATTAAATGCAACAAATAATGTTATTGCATTTGATATTGCGTACAAATAATGTTAAAGCATCTAGATGCAACAAATTAATGCTACTGAATTAAGAAGCAAAAATGTAAGATGCAAAAAAGTTATTGTATTTAAATGCGTAAAATGTTATTGAATTTAGACTCAATAACAATGTTATTGCATTTAGATGCAATGAAAAATGTTATTGCATATATATGCAAAAAATAATAAATGTTGCATTTAGACGCCAATATGCTATTTCACTTAAATGGCAAAAATGTTATTGCATTTATATGTGCAAACTACCATCTCATTGCCATGAATCAAATTAATTGTGTGCAGTATCATAAGTGATATAAGAATATATGGTTCGGTTGAATTAATTTTAATTTAATTAGTTTTAAAATGGATGAAGGACAGAAATTGCAAGTGGACACAGGTCTGTAATTAAGAACAGAAATCTCCAAAAAATTTTGCACATTTTTGTGTTGATTTTAGGGGAAACTCCAGACCTCAGTGTAATGAATGTAAACATGGTAAATGTGTTAAATGCATACTACATATATACAGGCTGTACTGGGATTACTGGGCGGCTTCTTTAGCCGATGATGTGACAGGACTGAGTCTTATTCATGATCTGAATCCTGACACTGAGTAATTTAACTGATTGCCGGGGCAGTAATGTTGGTGGGTAATCCTACCTACTGGACCATTTTTATTCATTCATGTTAATGGCATATTAGAGGATTTCATCCTCTTGTGCTTGCTACTGTTAGTTACCCCAGGTGCATGGAAATGTCCACTGGGTGCTTGCTAACCTGGTTTGCTCTGATATAAAGTAGGTGGTCTGTCCAAATTGTACATTAAAATATGAATAATTTTACATCATGGGTAAGAAATTAATTATTTTATTCAGGAAGGACACATTAAAGTCACATTGAAGACATGTACAATGTTTAAGATTTATCTTTCAAATAAATGCTTTTGAACTAATCAAACAATCCTGTAAAAGATTATTAACAGTTTCAACACTGATAATGTTACTTGAGCAACAAAACAGCGGATTAGAATGATTTCTGAAGGGTCATGTGACACTGAAGACTGGAGTAATGATGCTGAAAATTCAGCTTTGACAAAGGAATTAATTATTTTTTTAAAATATATTACAGTAAAAGTGGATATTTTAAGTTGTAAAATTATTTCACAATATTAAGTTTTTTTTTTTTTTTTTACTGTATTTTGTATCAAATATATGCAGTCTTGGTGAGCAGAAGAGACTTGTTTTAAAAACATTATAAAAATATATAAAAAACAAGTAATAATATTAAACAAAAAATGTGTTAATGCTTCATTTTTATTTTTTTCATGGATGCTTATATAGATTTCAGTGGGGAAAAATATATAAAAACTTGTAACTTTGTATCTCATAATTGCAACTTTATTTTTAACAATTGTGACTTTTCCTCTCACAATTGCAACTTTTTCATATTTTAAACTCTCACAATTATAGGTTTTACCGTTTACTAAGCAATTAAAAATGAATTAAACTTTTTTTTTTTTTTTTCTGTCTTTTACCATTTTTTAAATGGTCTCAACTTAAAATATTGTAATGTGGTTCTGCCTCTGATGGAAGCAGTCAATGAAAAGATGCAGAAGAGAGCTGAAGTTTTTCTTGTATTTCTCAGGTTGGATGAGGTTGTAAATACATGCAGCTCATTTGCATTTGCTCTATGCACGCATAATCTTTTCAGTACAGTTCTCTGGATCTGTCTCTCTCCTGGTCTCTTTCTCTGTGTAATGCGCTCACTAATTATAGTTCGCCTCTTGTCTCTCTCCAGCTGTGGTCTGGGAGGTTGTGTGTGTGTGTGTGTGGATGGGTTCAGACCTTTACACACTGATAGCACAGGGTTACAGCAACCCGGGCCTCCTTTAGCAAATGATTAATTCAATTAGGCAGCCAGGACCTCAGGTGGAAAAGGAAAAACCTCTGAGGCCCCTAACATCTCCGAAGCCCTGCGAGAGGCGGAACGGAGGAGATCTGGTCTTGCTTTTACCACACTAATGGAGGATTCAGGGTCCTGACACACATTAGCATTGCATTCAGACCGCTGTTTTCAACACACAACACAACATTTACCTGATCATTACCAGGAGAGCCATCTGCCAGCCAGCGTCACTCTGTGTTCAGAGGCTTTTCGGGACACGCAGGGATTGAGTGGAGCATTTGAGCAGCACAGGTCACAGATAACAACTGCATACTCATTGAGCTGCAAGTCATGAATGGCTTTATTCGACGTGAATGGTAGATGTTTATTAACATTGCTAGAGGTTTAAGATGTCAAGGGTTAATTTTCAGTTCAAAACTTGTGATGTTATTTATCAATCCAGTCACAGAGTAGAGATAAATAGCTCATAATTGACTAGTTGCATGAGTTTTTCTAGATTATTTAGATTTCCCCCCCTTGTTTTTTACGTTTAGCACTAGTTCTAGGTTTATCAGTAGTGTTTTATTTATCATTCTGAGCTTTAGCTGTGAGACACTTTACATGATAAAAACCCTCTCGGAAATGTTGCATCTTTGAATTCAATTTAAAATTGTAAAACCACAATTCTTTACTTTTTGATAAATTTTTGAGATTTTTTCTTTCTTTCAGGTCATAGGTGTTTATTTACATTTCATCTGGCTTAGGGTGTCAAGGGTTAATTTTCAATTCAAAAGTTGTGGTTTTGGACATAGTCACAGAATGGGGGGGGGGGCAAAAAAGTGTTTTTAATGTGTGTGTGGTGCAATTTTAGGATTTTAGGCTGTCAAGTTAACCCCATAGGAAAAAAAAAGCTTTATATAACTTCAAGAATTTAATTTTAGATTAACTACCACTAAACTTCTCAGCGGTCTGCCGGAGTCCACCTCAGCCCTGAGCTTTGCTCTTGATGGAGGGGCTATTTTGAGCAGATGGAAGGGTCAGATAGTGCTTCCGATGCCTCCCCTGCACCCTGCACCGAACGCCAAGGTTAATCATGGAGGTGTCAGCAGCCAGAGGAGGAGAACAGAGAGAAGAAAGAGCGAGAGGAGGTTTATGTACAGGCAGGAGTGGGATCCATCCCTCCCACATATCTCCCAATAATGCTCTTAATCTCACACACACACTCACACAAAAGCATCACCGTCACAGTTCTGTGTAATTATACAGTCCGATCCCACACGCTCCCACTCACGGAGCCCCGGAGAGCGCACGACGCCGAACTGTCAGGATAACATACATCTATAACGTGAGAGAACATTGCAAGCAGTGCAGAGCATTCAAACTCCTCCACCGGCAACACGTCATATGTGCATTATGTATTGCGACAGGGTAATATATTGAAAAGCATGTTTTTGAGCTAGATCTTTGACTATTTTAGTTCTTGCATTAAACATTTATGAATCGAATTAGATACAGTGAATTTTCAGTTGCAATAATAGCTATTTCAGAGCAAATTCATAATTATCATTTATATTTTTGCGTTTAGTTGATGCTTTTATCCAGAGCGATTTGCATTGCATTCATATGCTCATGGATTTTCAGGGAATTTAACCCATGACCTTGTCTTGCTAGAATCAGTTACTGTTTAAATGACAGAAATGCAAAGCTACTGTATATATTGGATATCATCAAAGTATTAAGATTTTTTTTTAGCTATATCGCTCAACCATACTGTTGTAGGTGGTGTTGTTGTTGCTAAACTCTTAGGGACCAACCTGACTTGGTTTCCTGTCATTGTTGTTGGCCAAAAGGCAGACTGTGTGTGTGTGTGTGTGTGTGTGTGTTTGTGTTTGTCAGGTCACAGACAGTCAAGGGAAGGACACAGAAACTGCAGGGGGTCTGAACCTCTCCCTCAAAACACCGGGAAATGTGTCACAGCTGTTTCTGTAGCACTGCAAAGCAATTGAAAGAACACATTTTACATGCAAGAGCAAACTGTGCACATAACGCCGCATTATTGTATCTTGTATTGCATGTCAGCAGAGGAGAAATCACTGTTATTTACAGCGTTAATAAAGTTGTGCTGTCCGTATGGTTTACCCGGAAGGATTTACTTTGATGTAAGATGTTATGCTTTAAAAGATAATGAATCCATTTATCAGCAGAACCTCTTTGTGTTTAGCACGAGCATCGCTAAAGCTATTGCTCACATGTGATTTGAACAAACTATTAACCATAAGAATTAGACATTTGGTACACTGTTTATGCTGCAGACACGGATGATAGCTCAAATGTGCTGTTTATTGAATGCTCTGTAACTTTTATAACTTATCAGATGATAATCGAGCTAAAATGTCCCATAGAATTACATTGGAGGGGAGAACCAAGCCAGAATCTAGAGAACAGACTTGTGGGTGAGCTGTTAAGACTGACCCAGTAAGCATCCACCCAGAACTGTAAAGCAACAAGATAAAACCACTCAGAACAACATAGAAACTCAATAAATAAAACTTGACGCTGTAACAACCCCATAGCCCTGTGATAAAACCCTCTCAAAACACACTAGGTAGGCCTACTGCAAAGCAATGAAAATGAAAAACATCAAGAACACCATAGCCACCCCATAAAAATTAAAATCCACCCAGAAACAATTTTGCCATTCAACTTGGTACCAGAACATTCAGACACTAAAGCATAGTGTCACTAACTTTTGCTTAATCAAGCACTACTTAAAGGGGCCATGAACTGAGTAACCAAAATATACATATAAGAGGTCATTGTACTATTAAAAACACACCGTGAGTTTCAGAACTCAAAACTTTCTTGTTGGTTGATTCAGTTGAAGCCAGTCTGCCAAAATGACAGCTTTTGAAATGTGCCACTCTATGATGTCATAGTGTGACTAAACACCGCCTCCGCAGAAAAGATCAGGCCTGCTTTTACATCACTGCTGGTTTGGCCCCGCCCACTGATTCACGCATACAGTGTCATAGGCCATGCTTATTCGATCAAAGCGCTTAGATTAGGGGATTAATAACAGGACAGAAATAAGCATTTTTTTAATGTAAAAATCTTGATAACATTATAAGTGGACCTCGCATAACCGTACAAAATAAGAAACAGATGCAGTTCATGACCCATTTAACATTTTCTTCAGAAAAATAGTTTTAGATTTTTACTTTTATATCTCCAGTCAACTGAGTGACCGGATTGCTTTGGTTCCTCTTCTTCTTTTTTTAAGAAATCACCATTTTCTTTTGTTTTCTTGAGTCTTACAGTGAGCTGAAGGAATGTAAAATGTGTGGCAAGAAGCTGGTGTCACTACACATGAAGATTTTTAACAGGAGAAAGTGTCAGAACGCAAGAGAGGCTGAAGTGAACAGAGCAAGAGGCGATTACCCAGGAGCACTTGGATCCGTGTGAACGGCTCTCGCCAAAGCCAGACCGCCCACAGTCCCTGCACCTGCTGCTCTGTAAAAAATCGCTCTCTTAATCAGTATTTTTGTATTGTTTTCCTGACGAAATATCCAAACGCTCTTAAAAATACTTGAGAAGCAAAATTGCATAAGATAATCAGACGAGTAGGAGAGGGATGAATGTAGGACAAAGGGATGGGGGGAGAGTGTGAAGGACGAGGTGCATGTGGCCCACAGCAGGTGAAGTTTAACCCTGACGGAGAAAGAACGGGAGAAGGATACGGAAAGAAAGGGAGACAAAGATGGAGTGAGAGTTAAGGAGGAAGGTGAGAGCGCTGTAGACCTGAGATGATCTTGAGAAAGATAAAGGGGAAACTGTTCTTTGATAACCTTCCCTATGTATTTAGTAGAAGAAGAAAACTGAGAGACTTGATTGAGGAACAGATTGTCACATCGCCATGAGGAAAGGACACACGATGGAAGGCAGAGCAGAGAGAGGACGGACGGAACGACATGTGAGGGATGACAGTCATTAGTGGACTGTGTGGAGGGAAAGTGTGTGTCGCAGCGTGAGGCTGGGTGGTGATGGATATAAATATCTGAGCGCTGTTGTTTGGGGAGTTCAAGCGGGAAAAGCCCCGGCTTCCTGTCTGACTGCTATACCAGCAGGATGGTAGTTCTGTTGCACACTTATACATTTTGCAGTGCTTTTATTGAAATGCTATAAATGAATATGGTACTACACAATGAATGCATTCGCAAACTAATTTATTTAAAGATTTAAAATGCTAGAAAGCTACTCCTTCCCAGATTGGTCCAACTGCTTGACAAATACAAACTGATACTGTACAAACGCCTGCTGCCAGTGATCAGTTAGTCCGGATCTGAATCATGCATTTAACGTGCTGTTATCAGAAGGCGCTAAGTTAATTTAGCTCAAATAATAGCGAATCGCTAAAGATGCGATGAACATTTATCAGTCAGTGAATCAGGCTTGCTGAGCTTTTCCATCATCAGCTCAAACGCAGATGTTATCCGTGTTTTCAAGAGCGAAGGCGACATCCCGAGAAGCATGGCAGTAAAGTTTGTTCTGTATGTGTGAAAATATTGTGTGAAGTACCCAGTGCAGAATTCAGTAGGATTATGAGACCGTGTCAGTGGAGAGCTTGAGAGAAAACTGAGACATTCAAGGTATCTATTCTTTGTTAGTAAATAAACTAATGTGGAAAAAACAAGAGTTTGTTTTCTCACTTTTGGTCTACCAGGCCAATGTGTCCATAGTTGAAGAAACACCCATTTATAACTGGATCTGGCCACGGATATGTCCACCTAGCTCTTAGTTCCATTTCTTCCTCATGATCCGGTCACAAGTGTGATGTATGTGCTGAGTTTGCGTATGTGTGTGTTTGTGTAGTTTTCCTGCCATTGTCAGTGGGTGTTTGTCAGGCTGCAGTGACAGAGCTCAGGGGCAAATGAGAGAAATGTGTCTCCATCCACCACACAGATGAACACATAGTCACAACAACAACATCACGGACACACATGTGCAAAAAGGGAACTGGAGGGAATTCAGCCTCGACACATTTAATCAGAGTGACTAATACTGTGACACATTTATTCAGGAAACATTAGTGCAATAGTTTAGAAACTGCATCCTTGCCTTGGGACAGGGTAAACAGCCAAAGCATTCCTAGTAGCTTGCAGGGTCTGAAAATGTTTATCTCTCTTCTGAGTTTACACTGAAATCAGTGCTTTGTTTTCTCTGAGAACATTTTGGGGTTGTTGGGAACCTTTGGGGTCACCGGATCGAAAAAGTTTGGGAAACTGTGAATTAGTAGATGCTTTTGTTCAAACAGTGACACACTGTTTCAAGCACAATGGTGATAATTTGTTTCTTGTTGGGTTCAATCTGTAACCTTATGGATACTATTTTCCACTTAGTGGGACTCTTGTTTGCAGTAACCAGAGGGTTGTCTGTTTGAACCCACTAACAAGTTAGCAACAGTCCCTCTAGGGATATGTAATTTATGTCCCAAATCTGACACATATGCATAAGAGGACTTGTGAGACGCCTGCTTGCTGTAATTCGATAAACAGATAACAAGACGTGTCCTAAAAATGAAGCGCCGATAATATGTTTTGTGATGTTCTTATCTAGAACACTCTGTATTGCCTCTTGATATACTCTTGTGTTGTTCTGTTCATCATGCTGTTATCAGGACGCTGCTGGCTTCAGATAAAAGCACGAAGATTGAATTAGCCTAATCACTGATCTGCACAAGATTTCTCTCAGGCTCGGGGTCTCGCAGGAGCTCTGCGAACGTGTTGATTTTGTTACACTTATTACCTTTGGCACATCTTTCTCTCGCTTGTGTTTCTTCACCTCACAGCGCTGAGTCTTAGATCTTAATCTCTGGAGTGAGAGAGAGGCATGAGAAAAAGGTCTATGTCAAGGACTTTCTACTCTGATGAGAATGAGGAGAGGAAGAAGGATTGTGCTATGAAGCGCCAGTAGCCTTGAGGAAGTCGGTAATGGTAAGGCTCAGAGAAGCTGTCCTTCAAGTGCATGTTTGCCAGGGCCTGTGGGCATGAAGAGTCACAGCGAGCACACTGACCCAGTTAGAGAGCCACAAGGAGGGATGGAGCGAAACAGAAGTGGAGAGAAAAAGAAGAGAGTGACAAGTTCAGAGACTCTTCCTGCAAGCAATTTCAACAGATCACGTCCAGATTTATCATTTTCGTAAATATATAAGTAAATTGCATGTATTCTGGAAACTACTCCAGATTCACAAATGCTTCGTAAACTTCAGATTTGGCAGTTAAATATGTGTGCGTTAATAAATTCCAACCATTCGTAAATAGGGCGCCCGTGCATGGTCATTCACAATAAGCATAATCCCCGCCTATGAATTACAGCTACGCAAATTTGCTTGTCCAGGAACTCATTGGAATATTATACTCTCTCAGGTTTGACTCCAGTATATTGCATAAATGCAAGAAAGACTAATAGGCCATTTGCCTAACAATAAATATTCAATAAGGTGTCCACCAAAGAGCTTTTAGCCAGCTAAAAGAGTTCAGGCTCTCTCTTCAAAATGACCAGCTGGTGGTTGTTATGATTTGGAATATCCTCAGTGGCAACACATTACTAGTATCTAATTTTTTATGAATTTTACTAAATATAAAAAAGCAGTAACCAGTAATATTGACTTCTCTGTTGTTTTATGCATTCACATTGTCGTATGGTTGGTCGGTTTTTGTCCCGCCCCTTCTCCACTGATTGGACGGATGGGTAAATAGTGACAGTGACGAGCACTGCATTTTACAGTTATCAACTCGGCCTCAAAAAAGGGCAAGGGCAAATTAACTTGTCATTTCTTTAGTACCAACTAACATTTTCATGAATGCGAAAGTTTACGTCAGAATGGATTTACACAAAAATTAGTTCTGCTCGTGTTTCATGAATGAGGCCCATTGTCTTCTCATTACTTGATTGACATCACTTGTGTCAAGACACAGAAGGATCATTCCCTTTCAGCCACATTTTCAAGAAATAACCTGAACAACACGGATCCATGAATATTAGACTTTACATAATCAGACAACTCACAAAAAGCTTTGCATCATCAGAGTGTGAGGTCATCGAATGGAGTCACATCCTGTAGAGTCATTAGATTGCGACTCGCTCAGTCTGGCCAGAGCAGAGAGCCATGCAGTCAAATACTGACAGATCCCTGGATAAAGTGTCCCTTTGTAACAGGTTGCCCATAGATTGTTTTGCATAAGGTCAACTTGGGTTACATAATGGACCTTAAAATAGCTCCAAGTGCTAGACATGGGGCTGGCCTTGTGGTTTGGTTTTCTGCGGGTAATGATGGTAGTGATGATTGTGAGAGATTCTTGTCTGTCTCTGGTGACAGGACAGGACCTGACACCCATACACCTCCGGGTTCTCAGATATCCTCCATCAGGTCTCAGCTGTCTGACGGCCTGATGATCTCAGCGCTACATGGGAAGTGGGAGGGTGTGCTAGGTGTGCTCCGGCTCTAGCCATGTGTAACAGTGATGTCAGCTCACCTTGCACCGGTGGAAGCGAGCTGTCAGAGCTTCGGATGCTGCTGGAGAAGAGGTACCAAGCACACCGGAAGTTAGGAAAGGAAGATACAAGCTGAGAAGTAGAAATGGAAGGATGATTAGGGCCCGGAAGACAGTAGAGGAGAACGGAGTATGTGGGAAAGGGCGGAAGCGGAAGGTGACCTGGTACCACAGGCTTCTCGGCTACAGGTTAGTGACAGTCTAGTTTGACCAGGTGTTTCTGCATATCTCTTCAACAGCAGAACTCCACTCTTTTACTTCTTTTCTTACTGAGCTCGAGAGTGGGTGGCGCAGGGAGATGATATCATAGCTGTGTATGTGGGTTGACACCTGACTTAAAGCGTGGACGGAGTTTGCATCCTACACACAACTACAAAACCTAATTGGCCGAGACAATGGGAGCGGGAACAGAGATTATGATGCTGACAACAAGATTTAAGACTTAAATACACCAACGGTGGCGTGTGTTGGACTGTTGCCATGCCTACGCAGGAGGGATGATATTACCAAAGGGTGTTGTGGGAAGGAGCGTCCGCTAGATTAAGCACACATCCCCTGCGTACACACACGTAAGCCCTCTGTCCATCTCTTCATGCCGGATAAACAGGAACCCGCATGGCAAATTAATACCGGCCGATGATAAATGTCACACACATGCACATCATCCTTCTGCAGTCTCTCGGTGAAGCCAGACCTCTGTCAAAGCTGGTTTTAGTAGAACTAATTCCATTATGGCAGTCTCACTGATTGCTCTTCCTGTCTGTTTCCACCGGCGTGTGGCATATTCTTTATCTCAAATTGTGTTCCATTCAGCCTGTGCGGTGTGCACTCAGTTGATTACTTTATAGTGAAATGTTCTGCTGTCTGCGACATGACACTGTGTTTACCCAGGACCGATTGTGCAGCCTGATGTATGGCATCTTTAAACAGTGGACATCGTTGATTGATTTGCTTAATGCCATGGAATAATATTAAACAGAAATGTGTTACTCATTTACCTGACTGCAATGGGAAAGAGGACATGTAGGTTTCAATCTCTTTATATCAGCCTGTGGATTTGATCATTGTAGTGCAATCATATCCTCAGAGACATTTACACTAATGATTCAGCATTCAGGATGTTTTTTAATGAAAGCTTTCTTACTCAGCTCATCATGTTGCATGTTTCCTTTGGTCATGGATGGCCTTTTTCCGATGCCTGTGTCATTAAGTTTCACATTTTGTTGCTCACAAGTCACTCTTTCATTGCTTAAGGGACTCTCGTTTGTTTTAATTAAGTGTAAACTTTGTCTAAGGAAAAAGACATTGTTGAGCTCTGTTCTGAAATCTTTGAGAATACATGTTAGATCATTTTTGTCTGGAGAAAAATCTGAGAGCTCTTGTTTCAGAAAACCTGGTTTAGATTTTATTTCCTACGCATGTGTGACATATTTGTTTATGTATATTTGTTGTCATGTTCCTGGCATTCACCACAGTGGCACGTTTCCAACGCACATGTCATCCGGGTTCTATTTTTAGCTCGGAGGGTTAAGGTGCGTGATCCCGTGGCCCTGGCTCGCTTTACAAAAGAGCTCGTAACTGGACTCTCGCTTGTGTTCTTTCTGAACGGGATAATTTTAGACGAGGATTTGAAACTTTCAGCAGGGTGTCAGGTGTACGGCCCACCATTTCCTTGTGCGTTGTTCTTTTCATCCCCTGTCTCCGTTGCTTGTGTCGTGAGTGTGTGTAAATTTATACACCGAGCGTTGGGTCACTTTCAACCTTCGCTTCAAAAGGGACGGCCATATGGCAGTGTGTGCTTACTATGTTAAATACTGGAGGAACATCAAGTGGCAGCAGTTTTTGAGGAAGGAGCTTGGAGTTTCATCAAGTTCATTTACACATTTTAATATGCACTTGGACAGCTGGAGATGCTAGCATGCATGCTACATGTTTTTTTTTTTATATATTAGTAACCTTAGATTTTTAATGCACGTGTTAACGTACATGAGAAATGTTTTGGCCATACATACTATTAACCTCCTTAAAGCGGTCATGAACTGCCTCTGTTTTTAATTTCTTCTCTTCTCTGAGGTTCACTTATAATATTACATCAAAAACATCCTAATTCAGAAGTAATATGCAATTTTTCTGTCCTGTTTTAACCCCCAAACACACACTCATCAGAGCGCTGTTTGAAGAGGCGTAGCAGATTGTAGACTCGGAAGTAAACACCCACTGATATGATTAGCTAACAGTTGAATCCCGGGTCCCAGCTCAAGGGCCTTTCATGATCACCCCCCCCCTCTCTCTCTCTCTCCCACTTTGCTTTCTGTCTCCTACACTGGCTTATCATAATAAAGTCAAAAACACCAAAAATAAATATTAAAATTTTTATTTTTTAAATGCATTCCAGGGGATAAATATCACCGAATAACAATTCCGCGGAATAACCAGGGGCTTGGCAACAATGTTTACGAGCATAGACAACACACTACATATGTAAATCAGTGGGTGGGGTTAAATATGCATCTCTGTAAAAGCAGTCATTGATCTCTTCTGCTGAGGCAAGGTTTATTCACACTATTGCATCATAAAGCGACACATTCCACAAGCGGATGTTTTAGCCGACTGGCTTCAATAGAAGCTGTTTTTAGACTAATGACAACGTTTTGGGTTTGGGAAACTTACAGCATGATTTTATAGTACAATGACCTCTTCTTATACTGTATGTCAAAAGATGAAAGGAATTTTGGGTTCTCGGTTCATGACCCCTTTTTGCTCTCTTTGTGTTTGCACAGACAGTGTGAGTCTTTTTTCGAGGGCTTAATTTGTGCAAATAAAGGTCTGAGTAGATCTGTCTGTGATACTAGCGTGGGATGATGTTTAATTTAATGGAAGAATGACAGACAGAGGAAGTGATCACACGATACTGACTCATGCAAGTCCCTTGCTGGGACACAGAACAGTCTTTGCTGATTTCATACCATATGAGGCAGAGGCTCTTCTTGCATGCAGGGAATTATGGGAACTTCCTGGCCAAGCAGACTGGTTAACAGATTGGTCTGGATCATTTTGATACTGGCACAAGGTAGCCGGGCGTCTCCTGTTGTGTGTGTTTGTAGTGTGTACCTGCTTTGATGATGATTTTATGTGCAACAGCAAGGAGCTTCAGCCCAGATCTCAAAACCTTCAGTCCAGCAAGGCCTCATTATTTTCTCTTGAATGCGTTTACTCTTGTGCCGAAGCTGTTTGTGGTCATTCTGCTCCACAGGAAAGCCATCTCGCGGTCGGGACTCCAGCATTTGGGTCCGTCCCACAGTCCATTCCCTGCCCTGAGCAATGGACCGGCCAAGGAGCTTCGCAGCACAGTGGACTGGAGCGTAAGTGTTCTTCATCCGTCTGTCCAACTGTATGGTATTACTATTATTATAATAGTTTATAATAATAAAACTATGTTTTTTAATAATAGTTGTTATTATTATTAAATAATATATAATACATGCACATATTATATGCACATGATGAATATTTTTGGTTTGTTTTCCTGAAAGAGCAAAATTGTGAACATTTAAGCGTGCATTAGCATGGATAATTAACTTCAAAGCTAACAGTGCCCTAAGTTGTTACATTTGTCGGCCAGCTGTATACGTTACTTTGCTGAGTGTCAATAATGTACACGGCCAACAAATGTGAGCTTTGAAGAGAGTGTCCATTAGAGTCCAAAGTAAGAAAGAATTACATTAATTTAAAGGAATAACAAGATTTATATTGGTTACTTTTCTGAAATGAGATATATGTGACCTCCAAAGGAAATGAAACACATAAATGGATTAAAAGCCACAAAAGCTTTCATCTGATCTCCTCGTTTGCAGGAGAGCGCAGTGAACGGTGACCACCTGTGGCTGGAGACGAATTGCTCCGGCGACCTCTGCTACCTGGGCGAGGACACGTGCGTGGTCAAGATTGCAGTGAGTATAACGTGGTTAAACAGGTTAAAACAGACGAGAGAAGTCAGACGGTTGCTGTATTTGCAGGGCGAGCTGAAGGCAGAGAGGAGAGTGTCATTAGAGCATTTTAGCAGTGACATTTTCTTTCATGAGATAATGTGAGGCTGGTGTGTGTTGAAAGGAAGAGGCAGCTATTAGTCTGAGAATCTACAGCAGGTAAAAGGATTTTGTAAGGCTTTTGTTAAAGCGCGGCGCCACGCTCTGATGTTTTCAAGAGCCGTGGCAACTCTATTATTGCCACTTCAAGCAGTTGGCAAAATCCTTCCTTTCCTCAGAGGAAGCTTTTTACCGCTGAAGATGAGAGCATATTCTTCTTACAATAAGATGGATCGTAGATGTGTGCATTTGCTCTGTGACAAATTGCTGTGTGTTTTGTGCTGTTGGGTTCTCTTTAAGAAGTCGGCTCCCCGGAGGAAGTGTGCCGCCTGTAAGATCGTGGTCCACACGGCGTGTATCGAGGAGCTGGACAAGGTGAGCGGAGGCAGAAATATCTCTAATTCAAATGCACGTCATCAGTATGCCCTCCACAGATGAACGCTGACGTTTGTCTCTTCAAGCAGACATCAGGAGGATGATGAAATGGGATGAGAGGGTATAATCTAGGCATTGCAGTTATGGTTTTAGGATCAGGAGTTGTGGGTTCCTGCTGTTGCAGTGTTCAGATATATTTGTCAGTGCAATTGCACAAATAGATTTGAAAGGATAACAGTATATAGCTCAATATATATTGCCTTGCTGGAAATGTAATGAATAATTTACTGTAATAATTTAATGTAGTCATGTCGAATTTAGGATTTATTTCATTTATTTTAATTAGAAATTATATAAATAGTAATGATATATAATGCTATATAATATAATTATAGTTGAATATTCCAATACATTATTTCAAAACTATTATTTATGTTTTACTGACTTTGTGGTAATGTCTGCATTTGGCTAATTTATTGAATTTAAATATATTAGAAATTCTTAGAATTATTTAATACTTGAGAGATCACTATTTTTTAAATATTTTGTCATTTTTATAAATTTAATTGTAATATGGTGTAAATATTTCAGGTTGTAAACATTATATAATATTACATTATAGATTAATTGCTATATACTGTATAATGCATGAATATAAATAATATAAAATAATATAATAGTTCCATTTATCAGTGCAATTGCATGAATAGTAATTAATTTTTTTATATTTTCATAACAATATAGTTATTTCTGTTTTTTTTTATAATATAAATATTAGAAATTGTTTAGAATCATTTGATGGTTTAGAATTATTTTTTGTTTGTAAATTTTTTAAACAATTAACATATTGTAT
This sequence comes from Carassius auratus, assembly GCF_003368295.1. Lineage (NCBI taxonomy): Eukaryota > Metazoa > Chordata > Actinopteri > Cypriniformes > Cyprinidae > Carassius > Carassius auratus. The sequence continues at coordinate 10,638,930 of NC_039246.1, forward strand.
TAATACGTATGTGTCTGTATTTCACATTGTAATTGTATTTTATCAATTGCATAAGGTCATTTAATATAATATGATATAATATAACATAAGCTACAACAATCAGAGCTTCTCATTGCATTTTAATTTTGCTTTCGTTGTCTCCTCACAGATCAACTTCCGCTGCAAACCCACCTTCAGAGAGGGCGGCTCTCGCTGTCTTAGAGATGTGAGTCCACCTCATGGCCACACCACTTTATATCATGCTGAAGTTTACCGTGCACTCACTGAATGAACCCTTGTTGGCACGTTTACATGTGACCCGTTGTGTCTGTTTATGACAGCAGAACGTTTTGAGACATCACTGGGTCCATCGCCGCCGGCAAGAGGGGAAGTGTCGCCAGTGCGGAAAAGTATGTCAAGCCTTCAAAGTTTAATGAAGAACTCCTTCGCAAAAGTCTAGTATGTTTATGCCATCTTTCACATTCATTGCAGAGTTTCCCGCAGAAGTTCTTCCACAGCAAGGAGATTGTGGCCATCAGCTGCTCCTGGTGCAAGCAGGCAGTGAGTGTCACGTCAGCGTTTAACGCACTGCTTTATTTAACGCAGATTTGTTTCATCCCTTTCTCTGTTTCTCATCTCTCTGTCCGTCAGTTCCATAACAAGGTCACGTGCTTCATGCTACATCAGATCGAGGAGCCCTGTTCTCTAGGAGCTCACGCCGGGGTCATCGTACCCCCTTCCTGGATCATCAAAGTCAGGAAACCGCAGGTACGTTTTATCAGCACTTTATGAGAAGACCCGAGTCTGAAGTTTATGTAATGTCCTGCAGGAGATGCTAATGCAAGGTGACACTAGACTGTGTTTTGAAGCTAGGCTGTATGATCTTGTCTTCTGCACTCAGTTATGCTCAATACGCTTTGATGCTAAAAGATTTGATAACAGTGTGTTTCATAAAACTCGTCTACGGAGCTGCTTTCAATGTTTCATACATTGCAAAAATCACTTCTTACTCAGTATTTTTGTCTTGTTTTCCAGTACAAATATCTAAATGTTCTGAAATTAAGAAACCTTTACTTGAGAAGCAGAATGACTTAAAGTCTTGAAAAGTGTTTTCTTAATAATAATAATAATAATAATATATAAAACTAAGTAAGCAAAATTGCATAAATTTATGCTTAAAACAAACAAAACAAATTCTGCCAATGGGGTAAAAAAGAAATAAATTGCATTCAAATTTATTTTTCTTACGAGATATTTTCTTTTAAGCTAAATATGTACTTCATTTTGATAATATTTTCAGAAAGCAAACATATCTTGTGCAGTTTTGCTTCTCATGTAAATGTGCCTTGATTTAAGAATGATTAGATATTTGGAGTGGAAAATATGGAGGATTGTTTCCACCAGGGGATGAAAAAATAAAGCTAACTGCAAAATTTTCCTCACAATTCTGAGTTTATATCTCCGAATTTTCACTTTTTTATTGCACTACTGAGATTCTGGCAAGTCTTGCAAAATATGAATTCAGAATTGCAAGATATAAAATTTAAATTGCAAGGGTGAAAAAGTCGGAATTGTGAGATAAAAAGTCGCAATCAACTTTATCATTTGTTTTTCTATTGCAAAAAAAATAGAATTGCAAGATACAAAATCTTTTGAATTGCTTGATCTAAATTTTTGAATTGTGAGATATAAACAAAAAAATTACAACCAAAAAAAGTCATTTTAAATTATCTAGCAATTTAGAAAAAATAAATAAATTGTGAGATGGATAAAGTTGCAATGTGAGAAAAAAAAGTGTCTGACTAAGAATTGCTTAGGAAATCAGGACAAAAATACAGAGTAAAAAATAAATATATACAGTATATATATTTTTGCAATGTAAACTTTTAACATCACAGTTTATCTGTGAATTGAATTCAAAAACTGACCCATCATATCAACAGTCATAGCAGATATTTATATCACTATGATTGGTTGATTTATGCTTCGATGGGGCAGCTTTTTGCTGCTTTCAGTTCAGGAGTTGCTCAAAGGGAAGTTGCTTGCTTGTATTCAAAGTGTTTTTGGAATAGTTCAACCAAGGAAAATCTTTTTATTGTTTTCTCATCTTCATGTCATTCTGAACCCACATGACTTTTAATTCTTCAATATAAAAGTGATGTTTTGCAGTATGTTTACACTGCTCTTTACTTACAGTGTCAATTAGTAAATGTGTTTTGTATTTTCTTAATTGTATGACTTCAGAAGACTTTAAACATCATATAAATATCATACTATTTTTAAGATGTTTTATTCTTTTTGGTGTTGGACAGCTGTCAGTGTTTGCTTTAGTTGGTAAAAAAGAACAGTATTTGCATCAGGTTTCTTCATCAACGGGTTCAGAGCGATATGAGGGTGAACAAGTGATGAAAAGTTTTCCTTTTTGGGTGAAATAGAAAAATATAAAGTTCTAGCCCAAACTAAACTTGGTCGTGCTGGATTTAGTTTTGGTATGTGTTGGCTTTGTCTCTCTCCTGTGTCCCAGAGCTCATTTAAAAACTCCACTCGAAGGAAAAAACGGACGTCGTTCAAAAGAAGAGCCAGCAAAAAGGGGACGGATGTGAGTAGATCTGATTCCTGTCCCTCCTTTGATATGATGCCACAGTGTTTTCAGAGGGCTTTCTTCCCTTAACTCCTGCTCCGTGATCATCTGTCCTCACAGTTCACTCCAGCGGTGTGTGTGTGTCTGTATTTGTGTGCAAATGTGCATTTATTGAAGTATAACGGAGTGACTTCTGCAGGAATGGAAATGGCGTCCGTTCATGCTGAAGCCGCTGCCCTCACCGCTGATGAAACCAGTTCTGGTGTTCGTCAACCCCAAGAGCGGCGGAAACCAGGTGATCTTCTGTATAAAGACCCTAATGGAGGAATAATGTACAGTCATTATAGAACAATAAACCCTGAAAGAGTCATTATGACCAAATTAATGTACATTAAACTGCTTAATATGCAACTACTTAACATAAATATTTCATTTAAAAAGAAATGGATACATTGCATGATCAGTTTCAGATGAAATCAATATTTTATGTCACTTTATTTTATTGTGTGGGAAGAGAGTTAAACAAGCAATCTGTGTGTCTATCAGTCTGTTGGCCTCTCTGCCATTCTTTCTATCCATCCATCCGTCTGTGTTTCTATCTGTGACTATCCATCCATCTATCACTGTTGTTCTGTCTGTGCTATACTATCATTCAGTCTGTCATTCTGTCTGTTGTTTCATCTAAGAGTCGTTTTTTCTTTTTGTCTGATGTTCTCTCTCTGTCGTTCTAATCTATCTGTCTGTTGCTCTGTCTGTCGGTCGTTCTACATATCACTGTGTTGTCTGTCTGTTGAATTGTCATTGACTGACTGTTGTTCTGTCCGTCTGTTGTTGCATCACTCTGTCATTCTCTCTGTCGTTCAATGACTTTTTCTATCTGTCTGTCGTTCTGTCACTGTCATTTTTTCTATCACTCTGTCTATCATTCTGTCTGTCTGTCTGTTACTCTGACTGTTATTCTATCTTTCTGTTGTTATATCTATGACTGTCCTTCAGTCTGTCTGTCGTTCAGACAATTCCAATCTGTCTATCACTCTCTGTCGTTCTATCTGTCTGTGTGTTGTTCTATTACTGTCTGTCATTCTATCTGTCCATTGTTCTGTCTACGTCTGTCTGTCGTGCTGTCAGTCACTCTGTCATTCTATCATGCTGTTGTTCTGTCTGTTGTTAATCATTGTTTCTCATTCTATTACTCTGTTTAGCTGTTTATCCTTCTTGTTCAATTTGTCTGTTGATCTGTCTGTCTCTCTGTCTATCTATCTATCTATCTATCTATCTATCTATCTATCTATCTATCTATCTATCTATCTATCTATCTATCTATCTGTCTGTCTCTCTGTCTGTCTATCTATCTGTCTATCTGTCTGTCTGTCTGTCTGTCTGTCTATCTATCTATCTATCTATCTATCTATCTATCTATCTATCTATCTGTCTGTCTGTCTGTCTCTCTATCTGTATCTATCTCTCTATCTATCTATCTATCTATCTATCTATCTATCTATCTATCTATCTATCTATCTATCTATCTATCTATCTATCTATCTATATGTCGATCTGTCTGTCTGTCTATCTATCTATCTATCTATCTATCTATCTATCTATCTATCTATCTATCTATCTATCTATCTATCTATCTATCTATCTATCTATCTATCTATCTATCTATCTATCTGTCTATCTATATGTCGATCTGTCTGTCTGTCTATCTGTCTGACTGTCTGACTGTCTATCTATCTATCTATCTATCTATCTATCTATCTATCTATCTATATGTCGATCTATCTATCTATCTATCTATCTATCTATCTATCTATCTATCTATCTATCTATCTATCTATCTATCTATCTATCTATCTATCTATCTATCTATCTGTCTATCTATATGTCGATCTGTCTGACTGTCTGTCTGTCTATCTGTCTGACTGTCTGACTGTCTATCTATCTATCTATCTATCTATCTATCTATCTGTCTGTCTGTCTATCTATCTATCTATCTATCTGTCTGTCTGTCTGTTGATCTGTCTGTCTGTCTGTCTGTCTATTTATCGTTCTATCGTTCTATCTATCTGTCCATCTATTTTTTTTATCTTTCTAACGTTTTATTGCTCTATATCCTTCTGTCTGTCTTTCTCTCTGAGTGTCCCTCTGTCGTTCTGTTTGTGTATCGTTGTGTCTGTCTGATCTTCTGTCTGTGCTCCTCAGGGGACGAAGCTGCTCCAGATGTTCATGTGGATCCTGAACCCTCGGCAGGTGTTTGATTTGTCTCAGGGAGGGCCCAGAGAAGCGTGAGTCTCTCGATTTCAGCACTCTCTTTCATTACATCTCAGATCATCTCTCTCTTCCTCCCTTAATGCGCTTTAACCCACCATTTCTTTGTCCTGACCACATTAATTATGTAGTCGTTGGATCTCAGCAGTGCTGTGTTCTGTGAGGGAGTACAGTGTTCTAGAAGCTTCTCTCCCCGCTGCCCACCGCCTCAGTTCGTCTCAGTAATTGAGCCGTGAGGCAGCACAGCACAGGCGATGGCTCTGATGGGCTCTAGCGCTGACAGAGAGTATTAAGATGGGAGGGCAGACACAGCTGGGCGGCTGGACGGCTTTTCTTCAGAGCTGTCTGACAGAGCTGTGATTAAACTCACTCTATTAAAACAGAAAACCAACACACACTCATGCAGTGGCCCCAAAACAGTTCATCTACTATTAAAAATGCCATTGCATTAGAAGGAAAACATGAAAATATGAAATGAAGTGTCATTTATTTCAAAGAAAACGATTTATCTATATTTAAACTATATATCATACCAAATAGTTTCCAGAGTAAATGTTTTATAACGTGAATGAACACTGAAAACAAGAAAATTGGTAACACTTTACAATAAGGTTTCATTTGTTAATTTAATTTATGCATTAACTTAACATTAACTTAAAATAAGCACTACACATGTTACAGTATTTGTTCATCTTTGTTCAAGTTAGTTAACAGCTGTTCATTGTTGGTTCATGTTAGCTTAGGTACATAACATTAATAGATACAACTTTTGATTTTAATAATGTATTAGTAAAGTATTAGATTCATAAATGCTTTAGAAGTATTTTTATTGGTTATTTGTTAACTTGTGTAGTTAACTGATGTTAACAAATGGAACCTTATTGTAAAGTTTTACCACAAAAATGCTTTAGAAAACACGTCTGAAGCATTTATTAATCTTCATTTCAAAGTTTACGAATACATTTTAAGCTGTATTATTAGGAATATTATTTGAAAACTTGAGCTTACATGAACTAACGATGAACAGTTGTAGTTTTTTATCAACTAATGTTAACAAAGATTAATAAATACTGTAATAAATGTATTGCTCATTGTTAGTTATTGATAGTTAATGCATTAACTAGCGTTGCTAATAGTACCCACTTTACATTAAGGTTAAGTTTGTTAGCATTAGTTAATGCATTAGATGCTGATGATAAACATTTTACTAATTTACTAATGATAAATAGATTGCATTTACCAAACTAGGTTAATTATTAAATATATTGTTATTAACGTTATTCAATTTATTAAAATTTATCTTTTAATAAATGCTGTAAAAGTGTTATTTCATGATTCCTAATGCATTAACTAACGATAACAAATTCAGATTTATTGTAAAGTGTTACCAATATCAGTGCAAAATGGCTCTGAAATGTGAAGTTAGTTGTGATAAAATGATATTGTTTTGATATTGGAATCTAATTCGTAACATTATCAAAGCATGAATGCATGAATGTCCGTGTAATTCATGCTTTTAAATGTGCTTTAAGTGTCCAATTCTTGTTAGGGTCTTTAAACAGCTCTTATGTTTGGATTTGTTATGCTTAATGGAGGATTCTGTTAATCAGCATGCATCAGTAACACATCACTGTTGTTTCCCTCGGTCTGTCAGGCTGGAATTATACAGGAAAGTGCCAAATCTTCGCATCCTTGCCTGTGGAGGAGATGGAACGGTAAGCTGCAATGCATGTTGGGATGCTAATCATGATGAAGTTTAGAGATTTTGGACGCACCCCCCTCTGGTGACAAATGTGTGGAACGACAATGAACACGCAGTGACAAAACACTGTAATTAGCTAATGGTGGCTCTGTGCTTTACAGTGTCACGCTTTCTTGTGATTAATTTCTAGATCTATGAATTATGTGAGTTAAAACTTGGATTTCCTGAGCGCTTCTGTCATTTCTGACCCTGGGTTTGAGTGATTTGTCCTCTTTTGTCTAGGTGGGCTGGATTCTCTCGGCCTTAGATGAACTACAAATGAACCCACAACCTCCTGTAGCTGTGCTTCCTCTTGGTACAGGAAATGACCTGGCCAGGACACTGAACTGGGGAGGGGTGAGTCAACTCCTCTTAAAGCATCTTTACATTAAAGACAAATGAATAATTGTATACCCCAGACAACTGCATTAGTCTGATATGATCAGGCTGCTCTGATTGGCTGAGAAGCTGTGATTGTGCTGTAAGTGAGGCGCTTTATAGTAAAAATATGTCTAAATTTATTTTTTTATGTCTAAAAATTTGTTCAAATAAATCTTATAAAAAAATATATTATTTTTTAAAATAGATGCCTAATTTTTTAATGGTACGCATGTATGTGTGTGTATGTGTGTATGTATGTATATATATTATAAATCTTTGGTTTTTTTATGTCTAAATAAAAAAAAAAAAATTTAATATCTACACAAAATGTCTTTATATATATTTTTTTTTAAATGTCTGAAATGTTATCAAATTAAAATAAAATTTGAAATACCTATGAAAATGTCAATATGCTTTTTAGAAATGGTTTTAAATATCTTTGAAAATATGTCAAAATATGTTTAAAAAATATTTTATATTTCTTGAAAGTCTTAAGATTTTAATATATGTTAAGTGTCTAAAATGTAATAAAAAAATATATGCCTAAATATTAATCTTGGTATGTTTTTTATGTCTAAACATTTTTTTTTAAATATTTTAAAATATAAAAAGTTTTAATATATTTAAAAAATGCTTTTTAATATTTAATTTTTTATTAACAATTTTCCACCCTTAGAAGATATATATTTAAAATAAGTTTTATTAGAAAAAGCAATAACATTCAAATTTATATTAAAACAGAATCTGATGGTGTGGCTGCTGTGATTGGCTGAGAGCCTGTGATTGTCACTGATAAATGCCGCTCATTATTTGCCGTTATACTCTGACTGTGTGTCTGGAGAAACCCTGGTCTTAGAATCTGGAGTCTCCCAGGATATTCCTCCATGCCTCAATCTGAAGTCTGTTATTAGCAATGAAGCGGGTGTAATGATCATTTGTGTTGATGCTCTCATCATTGCGTTTGATCTCAAGTTCAGTGAGAGAACCGCTCTCACAGACAGTAGCTGTGATGTTTCAGGGTTACACGGACGAGCCGGTGTCGAAGGTCTTGTGTCACGTGGAGGACGGGACGGTGGTGCAGCTGGACCGCTGGAATCTGCAGGTGGAGCGATCGGCCGTTCAGCCGGAGGAGGGAACGCAGAAGGTGACGGCTGTGTTCATGCTGACAGACACAGAGATTGGGTTGTGTTTACACGCTGCTGATATGTTTGTGTGTCTGTTCTCAGCTTCCTCTAAACGTGTTCAATAACTACTTCAGCCTCGGCTTCGATGCCCACGTCACCCTGGAGTTCCACGAGTCCAGAGGTCTGTGATGCTCGTCCTACTGGAGACCGGAGCTTACACCACATATATGAGGCGTTTAATACCTGACAGTGACGGTTTAAATGCCCTGAACACATTCTTCAGCCTTTTAATAGTGTTGATATTCTTCAAATATATTCTTTCAAATGTGCATGGATTTTAGATATAAATAAAAAAATAGATACATCCACATCTAAATGAAAGTATTAATATTTTAGTAGTAATGTCATTCAGATTTTAATAAATATAAAGAGATAAAAAATTTAAAAATTTTTAATGTTTATATTTTAAAAGATATAACAACTTCATATTTTTTATGAGACACATAAATGTAAAAAAAAGTCTTAATAGTCTTAATGCTTTCATATTTTAGTAATTATATTTTTTAAATACATCTTAATATTATATAAAAATAATATATTTTAAAAAAATACAGTAATATTTTATAACATAATAGTCTTAATCCAGTAATATTTTAATTAAAGAAAATAATCTTAATATTATATAAACTTAATATTTAAAAAAAAATGCCATCTGTCTTAATATAAAAAAAAAAAAAAACTAAATATTCTTAAAAAAAATTTAATCTTGTCTTTACATTTTTATAAGGATGCTATTTTTTATGTAAAATATATTTATGAGTTCAAGTTCAGTTCACATTATCATTCATCAGAGACTTTTTCTGAATACTGAACAGATATTGATTTGTAATGTAAATGTGGGCGGGGCTATGTTAATCATTATACTCCAAGGGATATGACATCATGAACCATGAAATTTAGTGCATATTGAGATGTGGCACATTGAACTTTTCTATGATTTGACATTTAATAAATTAAGTCTTTAATAAGATTTCTTTATGTATCCGTTGTTTTTCTTTCTCTGAGTCATAATCATTTGTGGTTGTGTTCCTTCACAGAAGCCAATCCCGAGAAATTCAACAGTCGCTTCCGTAACAAGATGTTCTATGCAGGGGTAAGCTGTGTCCCTGTCTGTCTGACAGACTGAGCAAGTGTGTGTGTGTGTGTGTGTGTGTGTGTGTGTGTGTGTGACTCGTACTTGTGTCCCCTCAGGCGGCTTTCTCTGACTTCCTCCAGCGGAGCTCGAGGGATCTGTCCAAGCACGTCAGGGTGGTGGTGAGTATGAGACTCTGCTCTGGCTGTTTCTGTCCGCTCATGCTAACTTTACCATTCTTCACCTGATCTTCTTCCGTGTAATTATTTTCCTTCTTTATTGGCAGTGTGATGGTACGGATCTCACACCCAAGATCCAGGAGCTGAAGTTTCAGTGCATCGTCTTCTTGAATATTCCCAGGTGTGTGCAAAAAAAAGACTCGGTCTTAGGAAAAGTTTTTTTTTTAATTATTAATTTATTCTTTTATCGTGAATTCTGGTTATATCTCTCTGTTGGTATTAAATCAGACAAAAAAAAAAAAAACATATATATTTGGATATTTACATGGATATTCAAAATACAGTATATATCAAATATAATTTTTTTAAATATTCAATATTATTCGTAAATATTTTTTAATATATTTTTTTTATATTGTCTTTTGTTTTTTGTTTAAAAATGTTCATAGAAATCTTAATATTTTTAAAAACATATTTTTTATATCTCTTTTAAAGACACTTAGTATTTTTGCAAAATGCTTGTACATATAATAAAAAAAAAAACATATTATATTTTAAGCATATTTGGCTAATAAAATGTTTATATGTTATATATAATTATTATTTATTAATATTAAATATGTTTAATTGGACATTTTAAATGTTTAGATTAAAATGTATAGTTTTTTTAAACACGTATTCATATTTAAAAAGAAATATACAAGACAAATCTGAAAAGCAGAATTAGATTTTTTTTCCACTATTTAAACATTAAAATATAATGGCAATGAACAGCGTTATGCAAACTGAATTAAAAAAAAAAACATGAAAAAAATAAATAAATGTATATGTGTGTATATATATATATATATATATATATATATATATATATATATATATATATATATTATTATTTTTATTATCTTTTGCTTTAATTAACCCTTTGAAATATAATAGTGATGAAAAGGGTCATGCAAGCGAAAAATAAAACTAAGCTTTTAGTTAAAGCTCATTTGTATTATACATCGATCAGAGTTGAATCTCTCAAATAATGTCAATAGTTCAGTCATCAGTTAATTATATCAGTAGGAAGTCATGAGGACTCAAATGGCATATTTCCTGACTGTCTGTGGGTTTTCACCTGAAGGATTCGTTCAGCTCAGTAAAGTTATACACGTCTGTCTTCACTCTCCTGTAACCTGCCGTCTGTAGGTACTGTGCAGGCACCATGCCGTGGGGCAACACGGGCGACCACAGAGATTTCGAGCCTCAGAGGCACGACGACGGCTGCATCGAGGTGATCGGCTTCACCATGGCCTCTCTGGTGAGCGCTTCACCTCTTTCTGTGAGTCAGAGAAAGAAGTGTTAGGCTCATGACTCATGTGTTTCCCGTCTTCACCACAAGGCGGCGCTGCAGGTGGGCGGTCACGGCGAGCGTCTGCATCAGTGCAGAGAGGTGGTCCTCACCACCTTCAAGACTCTGCCGGTGCAGGTGGACGGAGAGCCCTGCCGCCTCGCACCCTCCACCCTCCGAATATCTCTGAGGAACCAGGCCAACATGCTGCAGAAGAGCAAGAGACGCACGTCTGTGCCGCTGCTCAACGAGTGAGTGCCTCCGCTGCAAGACACCGCCTCTTACACAAGCTCTTTAAGCTGCCTTTTTCTCTGTTTCATAGATTTTTATTTGAAATATTTATTTTTTGAGATTAGAAAAACATGTTTCTTTGTTGTTTTACTATATGATATTTGGCAACCTGAACTAATCTTGTCATTACATTACAAGGTCAAAATGTAATATTATGAAATTTTTATGTATATATATATATATAGGGAGAGGGAGAGAGAGAGGGAGAGAGAGAGCGAGTTATATTATTTGTTTTTATGGTTTTCTTGTCACAAAAAAGCTCCCCAAGCAGCTAACCACTTTTTGATTTAGCATAAATAAATAATATAAAAATGACAATATACAATAATAATATACTACTGTATGTAAATAAATAAAAAGTAAAAATAAATAAAAAAATTTGGGGTTGGTAAGATATTTTCTTATTTAACACAATCTATATATATATATATATATATATATATATATATACATATATATATACAGTTTTGTAAAATATATTATTAAAGTTTCAAATAATCATCTTCTATTTGAATATATTATAACATGTAATTTATTTATGTGATCAAAGCTGTATTTTCAGCATCATTACTCCAGTCTTCAGTGTCACATGATCTTCAGAAATCATTCTAGTATGCTGATCTGCTGCTCGGGAAACTTTTATTATTATTATTATTATTATGTTGGAAACCATTGTGCTACTTAATATTTTTGTGGAAAAAATAATACTTTTTTTTTTTTTTTTGTGGAAACAAAAAATTAAACAAATTTTAGAGGTGTACATTAGTGTATAAATAAAATTTTGATACAAGTTAAACATTATATCACATCACCCCCAGCTGATCTCTCAGAACGAGGGTTGTTTTAGAGCGTTCTCCTCACACACACACACACACGCACACACACAGATGTGAGCGTCTGGACGAGAGTGTGTCACTAACAGTCTAACACTGTGTGTGTGTGTGTGTGTGTAGTAACAGCACTAATCCACGTCTGCTGGTTCTGCTCTCTGTGCTGCTCTCAGTGGGGTTTTCTTTCTTTGTCTCCATCTCTCTTCTCCACCTTAATCACCGGTGGCCCTTCGTGTGTCTGTCTGTCGGTCTGTCACCTCGGTCCCGTCTCTCTCTGTCTCTGTGCTGACTGGCTTGGCTGTGCTGCCTGTGTTCCTGTGTGGCTGCGCTGACGCAGCATTCAGAAAGTGTGCGCAGCCGACCTGCGCCGCCTCTCTGCTCCCCCCGACTCCTTCTCTGTGTAAGTACGCTATCTCTCAGCACACACACACACACACACACTGAGGCATGTGTGTATCTGTGTGAGTCGAGGCCTCTCACTCATGAGTGTTTTGTGTTTTACACTCAGCTCACAGCGCATCTTAAAGTCAACATGAAGCTGAAAAAGACCCTGTTTATAGACTAAATACAGCTTTCTGGTCTTATTATACACAAATCAGTCAAATAAAGCGTTTGTATTTAGAATCAGAATTAAAATAACATAAATGTAATATAAAATGTATACTTAAATATCTCCTTTTAAATTGTGTGTGTATATATATATTTGATTGTATAATTAAATTATATATAATAAAATATATTGATTCAGTATATAATATATATGTATATTTAATATAAAGTAATATGTAATATTATTAATGTATTTATAATATTATTAAAAATATATATAATAAATTTATATATAATTTACACTTAAAATGATAATTTACACTTAAAATGATATACATGTATATTTTTTACAATGATTATCATATTATCATTGTTCATATGCAATTAGGATTTATTATATTTACATTTTATAATAATACTTTTTATATAATTGTAATATTTGTATTATTTCATTATAAATATATTATTTATTTTGAATGTAATATTTTAAATATTCTTTCATGTTTTTTATAATTTTATATTACAAATATTTTAAATTAATTAATAATGATATTATTTTTTATTAAAAAATCATATAAATGTTTTCAATAAAAAAGAATATTAAAATAGTTAATAGTTATTATTATCATTATTTATTAATTAATTTATATTAATTAATTTATTTTTGTTTATACCAGTAGTGTTGACTATAATAATGCTAATCATTAACCAAATAGCCATTTAAGCATTTTGAATGCTTTTCTAAATTATTTCAGATAATAAACACAGTAAATTAATATCGGTTAATGTATTAAAGGCTACAGAAATTTGAGTAAATAATAATCAGTTTGACTATATAACTATTCTTTTAAGGGTCAATCATGTTGACTTGTATAAGGATGACAGATTTGGTCTAAACAGACCAAATGAACACGAAAAGCATTTTTATCCATTAATGACCGTGATGTCCTTACATGAATGGCTCACTAGGTGGCATGCTAGTCTCTTACTTAGAGGGTGTATAAGAGAGAAGAAGTGTAATGGAGTTGTTCCAGAGAATGCAGTGCATGCAAGTTACTGCTTTTTAAAAGTTTCTGAGAGAAACCCATTGCTGTGTGTCTTTCCAACATGACGACACAATGACTTCAGTCCTTCCTGATCTTCACCTGTCCTCTTGTGAAGCTCATTTCCACTCTTTTTCACGAGCTCCTCATCGTCTGAGATTAATATTGTTTTCATGGTTATTCATTATGAATCAGTACAGTCATAAAGTGTTGTTGTGGGCATTATCAGCAAGCAGAAGATAAAACGCAGAGCATGTCTGTTTCACCTCCACCTTTGTTGATTAGATGTTTCATTAATGTGGCATCAGTTCTCATTTGTTGTCGTATCGCAGCCCTCATGCCGTCCCTGAGCGTCTGCGTCTGCGTGTGAACCGCATCGGCCTGCAGGAGTACGAGAGCATGCAGTTCGACAAGGAGCGTCTGCGTGACATCTGTAAGTCAGCGAGAAACCTTCCCACAATTCAGTTCACTTGTTATTATACAGTGCTGCTGTAGGACAGGTGAGTGTGATGTGACTGTGTGTGTGTGTGTGTGTGTGTGTGCTTGTTCAGCGACTCCTGTTGGCATCGTGGTGGTGAGAGGAGACTGTGACCTGGAAACCTGTCGCCTGTACATTGACAGACTGCAGGAGGTGAGCACTTCCCATGATGCTCCTGTCAGACTGACTTCATCGAGCACTGAATCAATGCAATTACTGACACAACTCAATTTAGTTTGTCATCCTGCAGTGTTGAGTTATTTCAGGATCAACATTTAACCTCAAATCTAACCACAGCTTTGGCACCATCATGTTTAACTCATTGGTGTCTGGTGTTGACAGGATTTACATCAGGCGCCCTCTACTGGTCACAGAGTGCACTACCAGGTAAAGACAGCTCAATTCAAAACACAAGATGCTGAGTCAGAATGACAGGAATAGGAATCGATTAATACAGAAAAGAGATTAATTAATTATTCATAAAAATAATTATACCTTAATATTCTCATATATATGTTCAGGACTATCAAAATAATTATTACCGGCATCAAAATATATGTTAAGAACCACAGCTTGTTCAAATAAATCATAAAAATGAATATTCACTTTTTATACAATTTAAATCTATTAATTGTGTAATGATAACTTAATAAAATACTTATTTAAAATATTCACATCAGTATTTAAATCTTTACATTTTGTAATGATAGCATAATAAATATAAAGAGATAAAATATTTACACCAGAATTTATACCTTATTAATTGTGTAATGATAAAAAAAATTAATTACTTAATAAAATTGTTTAAAAAATATATTTCCATTTGTAATAATAACATAATAACTATAATAATAAAAAGAAAATATTCACATCAGAATTTAAATCTGGTAATTTTGTGCCAACTAAAATTTTATTCACATAAAAATTTGAATCTAGTAATTACGTAATATTTTGAGTAAATTATAGCATAGTGTTAAATGAAGTAGTCTTCAGCTGTGGTCAACAAAATAAAAGTTAATTTATTAAATATAGTGATTTATAAATAAATGATGCCCCATATGTTTATGGGTGATTCATATTGAAAATAAAATATGTATGCATTCCATGAAAACTACACAAAGTAGTTATGACTATTTCATTTTATTAGAATTAATTTGCACTTTTTTTTATTCAAATGCACCTCAGTGGAGGATCTGAAGTAGAACTGACAGTAAATGTGGCTCTGAATTGTTTGTCAGGATGAGAGCGCAGGTCTGCCGCGGCCCAGCTCTGCACACAGACTTTCACCAAACTGGAGCTTCCTAGACTGTGAGTCACTTCATCTGTACTGGAAGACGACAACTTCTCTGTGTCAGTAAATGCTTACCGCTGTCATGTTTATTCTGTTTCCAGCTACATCATCGGACCGGTTTTACCGCATAGATAAGGCACAGGTATTATGACCATACAATGTGCCTTATAAAACATTTATAAGCTTACAGGAAGCTGAGTAATGTACAATTGTGTGTGCAAACAGGAGCACCTGCACTATGTGACCGAGATATGCCAGGATGAGGTTTTCATCTTGGACCACGAGGCCCCAGCGGTGAGCCAGGTCCGGGTCCCAGAGATGCCAGACGTGGTGGTGGAGCCCAGTTCCGGGTGAGACTCATCAGTACCTTGTCTTTCTGTTCATTCCTGACAGGTTTATACCTGGCTACAAAGCTGACCTTTTATTTTACTCTGGTTTCCTTATTACAGGGTTGCCCTGACCTCAGACGAACAAGGTAAAGTACAAACGCATACTTCTCTGAAGTGAAGTGGTGATGAGATAGGAAACAGGTCTTGACTGTTTAGAAATGGAGCAGGTTTTCTTTAGAAGTTGATGTTTTCTGTCAGAGGTCATGTGTTAAACCAAAATCACCGGCAGCAGAAATTCCCACATGCATTTCTTAAAGCTGCAGTAGGTAACTTTTGTAAAAATATATTTTTTACATATTTATTAAACCTGTAATTATGTCCTGACAGTAGAATATGAGACAGATAATCTGTGAAAAAATCAAGCTCCTCTGGCTCCTCCCTGTGGTCCTATTGCCATTTAGAGAAATTCATCCACTCCTGGTAAGAAACAACCAATCAGAGCTGCGGTCCGTAACTTTGTTTGTGTTCAAAATGTAGAAAAATGAACATAATAAGCGAGTACACCATGAATCCATTTTCCAAACCGTGTTTTTAGCTTGTCCTGAATCACTAGGGTACACCTATAATAAGTGTTTATATTCGGACTATTTTTAGATTGCTTCGGGGGTACCGCGGCGGAGTAACCCAGTACCTTTGTGATTCTTCATAGACATAAACAGAGAGAAGTAGTTCCGGCTACGATGTTCTTCCGCAAGACGCAAGCAGTTCTGTTTATTAACCGCTAGAGCGTCAAAGGTTACCTACCCCAGCTTTAAGATACCTCATGTATGATTGTTACTCATTGTTTGGACAAAATCTCAACTGTTTTCCAGCTCTCCTGTCAGCTGCTGTTAAAGGAGATGTAGGCACGGTAAGATTGTTTGCATCTCCTTGTTTGAATTTGAAAGTGGAAGTGTTTTTGAGAAGTGACTCAGCAGGGTAGCACACAAGCACTTGTGCAACTTGTTTGTTTTTCTGATTAAAAGTCACTCGTGTGACTCATTCTGTCACTCATCTGGACTCATGATCTGTTGTGTGTGTCACAGGTGTCGGGGTGCCGCACCCGTGGGGTCAGTCTGCTGGTGCGGGACTCCCAGGGGTGCACCGCTCTGCACCTGGCCGCCCAACACGGCCACACGGACATCGTGAGTTTTATTCTGGAGCACGGTGAGTGAGAAACAAGCTCATAGACACACACAAATCATGTGCTTGAGTTCTGAATTGCTAAATTCTGTTGTTGTTTTTTTAGGTTCAAAGCTGATGCTGGATTTAACTGACAGAGACACGTACGTAGCTGCAGGTTTATCTGATGATTTGCATGTTAATGATGTGAACTGGCATTTAATTTGCCTTCCATTCCTTTTTTTTTCAGAGGCGACACCGCATTGCACAAAGCAGCAGCCCAGCAGCATGTGGAGGTGTGCAGACGTCTGCTGGAGGCCGGGGCTTCCCTCAGCAAAACTAACTTCCTGGTGAGAATCTATTTGTGTTTCCTCTTTGTTTTGACACGTGATGTGAGACTCGGCAGAGACTGTCACATTGTCCTCTTCAGGGAAAAACCCCTAAGGATTGTGCCCTGGACGCCGGGAACTCTGAGTTGGTGTCTCTTATGGAGAGCCAGCCGGTGGAGGAGCCGGAGGCGCACGAGGATCTGGAGACGGCTGTATGAACAGGCTCACGCGAATAGAGTCGGAAAGAGATTTACCCACAGAGAGTGGCTGTCAAGCGCTCCTCCGAGCGTCCGCTCGCACTCGCAGAGAAAGAACGAGAGAGCGTGAGAGAACACAGATGGAGAGCGAGGTGTTTGGAGAGCACCTCGAGCTGAGAGAATCCTCGGGATCGTGTCTAGCTGTTGTTTTTCCACTGATGTCGCTGTGGGGTTTTAGCATTTATTTATTGCTCTTATTTATTATAACTATTTATTCAAAGATGGATTAGGTTTTGTTGCACCGCAGGTTAGTTTTAGAGACAAAAGACATTTAAACATGCCAGAGATGGAAGCTGTCATGCATCAATATTGTGTGCCAAAGACACACAGTGAGGAAGAACATCAACTGAAGAGAGTTCGATTAAAGGAGGATCTTCTTCCAGACTTTTTACGATTGGACCGAATCATCGCATAGATTTTAAACTCATACGTTTGTGTGCCGTTACAGTGGCGTGATTGTGAAATTATCTTCTGACGACGAGACAAGATCTGAGCCATATTCAATGCAATATGAATGGATGACATTTGTGCATTTATCTATTTAATATTACATTACATTAATGTTTCAAGACAAGTAAAGGAAGCTGATGTGTGTTTTTTTTTTTTTCATTGATGGCAGCTGATTGGTTTCTGAAATGCCCAGGTTGTGGTTTGCTCGAAGAATGACTTGACCAAATGAATGATGTGGAGAGTTCAGTGTGGTATTTTGAACATATACTTAGTCAATGTTATATGACTCATGCTGGGAAATTCCCAGAGAAGTTTCTGCATGAAAACAGATCATGCTGAGCCTTTGTGAGATTCTTTTACATAGAATACTGTATCATTTTAAAGCATTATTGTGCATGGAAATTGTGTTACCTTTCTGGATGTTTCTACCCCTCAGTGATTATGTAATGAAATGGCATTATTCTTTTTTTTTTTAAATGAAAAATATGAAATTGTTCACTGGTTGTATTTTTTATTTTTATCTTTTAAAAGACGAGACTACTTGAATGTTTTAGGTTTTTTTTTTTAAATATCTATTTTAGGTGTGTATGAGTGAGTAGACATGAGGGATATGTGGAGATGTGACAAAAATATCATGTTATACGATCTCAAAACTAATGTTTCTCATTAAAGGGCAGTCGGATGGAAAGCACCAGCGTTGAGTCTTGTCTGTACAGTCACAATCAACCTAAAATTGCCGTTAAGAGAGGAAACGTGCAGTTTTTCACGTTGCCATCATAGAAAAACCTGACATACTGTCATCTCAAAATTACGTATGGCATGAACGCAGCATTTTTCGAAAGTGAAACATGCACAAAAATAAAACGTTTAGCATAACAATGTTCATAATGTCCATTCAATGCAATAAAAGCATAAGGACTTATATAAAAGTAGTGACCGTTTTACTAACAGTAACTTATCTAACAGAAACGACTCGTATAAATTATGCCACTGATTTTGCATCTCGGGGGGTATGAGCTGTTAACATAATATGAATTTCAGAGAAAATGCGTTTCCTACGAATGTTCTTCTTCTTTTTAAATTTGTGTCAGGTTAGATGCATCACTGTGTGTATTCTACGAAATACCATGGTTTCTGATAAATCATTTGTCTGACTCGCTCTGAGTCAGTCACACATATTTGCTCATTAGACTATATGGGGAGGTGCAGAGCCTTTAAATATGCACCTCCCCAGAGCCATATTTAACGGCTCTGGGGAAGTGAATATTTAAAGGCTCTGCACCTCCCCATATAGTCTAATGAGCAAATATTTGTGACGTCTCACATTGGCTCCGCCCACAGCGCATAAAACCTGACCTCGAACCTTCACTGTACTCCGAGTCTGGGATAACATCGGACATGGATCACGTAGTCATGTAAGTGGGTCAACTTTCATTATATATGTACGGTATTTATGCATATATATTAACCAAGAGACAATTTTAAAAAATCACTATCTCATACTCTTGTATTTTGTTTCTGGTTGTTTCTGGTTAACACTTCCGTGATTTCGTGTTTATACGTAAGCTACAAAAATATGTCTAGAGTTTACAAAACATCAAGTCATGCGTGTGATTTGTGTCTAAACTTATGGAGATGTCTGAGACTGAAGAAAACATGAAATAAAAGTCTGGAGTTTATTGTAGTGAGCGTTGGTGAACATGCCCAGACACATTCATTCATCAACACGAACGCGACTTAATACGATCAATAAATAAATAAACGTCCGGATTAAATCACTTCATTGTTAAATAAAGGCATATTTATTCTGTTTGAATAAATGTAAGATCAAAGAATATTCAGGGTTAAATACGCTTAAATTAGAGACTTATATCGCTAGTGCATTAATGCACGAAATACTGTCCGGAGGAGAGTAATATATATATATATATATATATATATATATATATATATATATATATATATATATATATATATATATATATATAATTAATATAAGAAGAGGAATTTTAAAATGTTGCAATGATGTATCTCTTATGCAAAACCACGGTTAATTTTTTATTGATTGATTGGTTTTATTTGTAGATAATTTTCATAAGGGACATCCACGTTTTTTGCTGCACATTTCTTGCCATGAAAGCATATAAAATGTAGTCCATGACTACTTCATTGCATATTTAGTAAACAAAACCTAATAATGTTCATAAAATGAAATGTTTATAAAAATTATTATTAGTGAAACTAAATTTAAAGTAAAATGGAACATAGTTAAATTAAGCTTAACAAATCTAGCACGGTTTAAATTAAACTTTATTGTTAAGCATTTGTTTACACACACACACATCACTTAATATCCTCATTATTTCTAACATTCTTAAGCTGTTAAAACCTAAATAATAAAATCTAATATAAATAAACTTTACAAATATGTATTATGGTTTGGTGACGTGTATTTCATATCTGAGCAGGGATCAGCAGCACAGTAACGGGGATGTCCAGACGTCTGCGTCCGACAGTCTGGAGTTCAAACTCCTGATGGCATACACCCGTAAGAGACGACCCGCCGACACCCTCCTGAAGCAGGACGTCCCGTCTTCACCACAGCCGGCTGAAGATCACAGCAAACCAAAGAAAAATAAAAGACACAAGAGACTGTCTTTCCTCTTAAAGTGTATTAAACCACAGACAGATGAACCAGCAAACTTAAAGCAGCCAGCGACACTAGCGAGTGAGTTTGAAATATTATATTGATCTGAATGTGTGGCCGCTTAAAGTATTTTTTTTTAAACCGTCCCTACTGTGGAGATACCAGCATCTGGTTTGCTTCCTTCAGGTTCAGATGATGGGGAAATGGATGAGATGGAGAACATGGTCAGTGAACTGACCGAAATATCAGACTCTGTCCACTTTACTCCATCTGACATAGAACCGGACTCTGAAGGTGAGATTGAGCTGTCTTCTCTTTTGATTTCTGAAGTTTCGGTTGCTTTATGAGAGAAGAGTGCAAACTAAACTTCACGTGTCTGTTCTCTCAGAAGATGTTGTGGAAAAGCTGGTGGAGCTCCTCCGAGAACATGGCGATAAACTGGACAGAAAGGTCAGTGAAATCAAATGAGTGCTCATGATGTCATTTAAGCTGAGATGTAAACCCTGACCACCAGGTGTCTCTGCAAGCATAGTTACCTGCACTGTAATATTGTCCACCGTGCCTGTTTTAAAGTACTATGTGCTTTTCATTCCCTTTTTGACAAGAATTAACCTTGAAAAAGTCCAAAAGTCTTTTACGAATGATAATGTGATTTTTCTCCCATTACAATCTATATTTGTATATGTTCTTATAATATCCTGAAAATATGAAATGTTTCTATTGTTGTTTTTATATAGTAAAAATTGTATATATATATATATTAGTATAAAAATGTTGTTAACTATGCTTCAAACCAAATTCGGATTAGTGCATGTTAGACCTGAAACCAGATTTGCAGTCACAGACAGTGAAACATGCTGTATACTGTAAACATCTGTTTTGTCCTGTTTTTGCTGCAGATTAAAGAAGACAAGGTGTTACACGAGAAGCTGCAGTCCTCTCTCACATACGGCTTCTTCAAGAAAGTGATGGAAGCTTTCTGTGGAAGTGTCTCTCCAGATGTGCCTCCAGAGCAGAAAGACAAGAAAGTAAATGTGGCTCTGGTCTGTGAAGCCACCAGTCAGCTTGTTGGCATCCACTACCATCCGATGACCCAAGTGCTGGGCTTAGGTGCCCAGTATCTACAGGAAAAATACTCCACGTGGATAAACAAAAACATGCATGCAGCCAATGTAAGTGTTTCAATGAAAACGCGTTTATTCACAGCAATGACATCTGGCCTGATAACACATAGAAACATGTTTCTCCTTTCACAGGGAGAAGTTGATGACGAATCCAAAGAGGAAGTCCAGTGAGCAGAAGAGATGCTCTCCACACATTACAAAACTTTCTCAGGTGCACAGGCACTTTATTAACCCAAAAAAAGTGATTTATTTGTTTACAGTGAACCAGCAGGGATAAAGCTTGTTTTTGTTCATCTCATAACATCCACGAGAGAAAAAGAAGTAGTTAAACCACATGTACACCATGCCTCAATGAAAGTGCTACAGTTACTGCCTCAAAGCATTGCACCAAAAATACATGTTCTATGAAAACCAGCATTATGTGTTTACATGTTTAGCTCCACTATTTTTGTAATTGAATGAGATTAATGTTATTGTTATTTGGCCTTTTGTTAAATCTGTACTTCTGTTTTGAAATTAACGTTATTTATTTTCTTACAGTGATTTGTTTAAAAAAAAAGTCTTATTGATGTATTTGAACTTTAACGTTATAACATTAAAATAACTTACATTTTCAGTCATTTTGTCTGTATTTTCTTTCTTTTTTCTCAACAACTACTGTATTATAGAAGTATGTGGACCGACTTCTAATTAACAGGCTTCCAGCATAAATCTCACTAAAACAGAAATGACTGGAATAGACATACAGTAGTAAACATTTGAAGTTGATTGAAAAAGTTCATCAAAGTTATCCTAAGACAAGAAAGCATTTTGGTTTTAGTTTTTAGGACAACTTTTGATAAAAGGTTTTGATCCACTTCAAATGTTGATTACTGTATAAGTTAATTAGTAGAGGATGTTTGCATAGTTTTGGCCATCTAGTGTATTTTATCAATTAAAGGTCATCAGTTAATCTTCTGGTTTATATCTACAATAATTTCTAGTAGAATCAAGATACTATTATAATCTTTAATAATATGCATACATATAAACATATATATTTCTTAAATATATACATGCATACACTTGTATTTATACAAACATAATAAATATACACAGTACAGCTCATATTATGTAAACAAAAACTTATTTTGGATGTGATTAATCGTTTGACAGCACTAATGTGTATGTGTGTGTGTGTGTGTGTGTGTGTGTGTGTGTGTGTATATGTAGGCTACAGTATGTACAACACCTCTCAGGGGGGGGAAAAAACTTGATTATCAGCATACATAGTGACTGACTATGTAACTATGTATTACCAAACATACAGTACATCCAGTCCTACAATCACTTAATTCTTCTTGACAATTCATTCATACAGACATCAAAAAGAAAGTAGACCTTCTTGCCAAACTCCATTACATCCTATAAAATGAATCTGAGACACAATTTCTGTTGTTGTAACAACCCTGCTTGTAGTAATTGTTTCGATCTAATAACCAGAGCCGGTGGGTGTGTGCGCGAGTGCGCGCAGCTCGCTCAGGTGAAACATGAGACGCGCAGTGTGCACCTGTCTTACCGGCTCGAGCGCTACTCCTCCGTCTTATGAAGACTGAGAAATGTCTTATCGCAGACGTCCACGAGCAGGCCTCTCAGATCTACAGGTATTTGCGTGTTTCCTCGGGCGCATTTGGTAACGCAGTCATGATGCATCACAGGAAGTACTCACCACCGCGATACTGCGCCGTCGGCTCACTGCTAGACCTGCCTCAGCTCAATCGATTACCCACCTTTCGTGTAGAAGAAGCTGAGCCGATGGAGAAGAATTCACCCAAAGCCAAACCCAGAATGCGCAACGCCAAGGTGAAGGCGGTGAGGAGGGCTCTGTCTCCCCAAGGACCGCGAGTCTCTCCAAACCCCGCGCAAAGCGACGCGCTGCCCAAGGCGGCAGAGAACGGAGGACAGCGGTCTAGAAAGAGGGGCTTCAAACCCCCGGATGTGAGGACGATATTTGAACCTTCGGCCAAAGACCCGCGCGTAAAAGAGGAGAAAGGAGAAGGACACACGTTTTGTGTGTACGCGACGCACGCTTGGTGCGATGTGTGCTGCTCGTATATCTTTCAAGGTGGCTTGACATGCACAGGTGAGAACTTATTTTTATCATATTATTACTAGGCCATGTTATATGATTAGCTTAGACAAGGTCTATTCATAAGCATATTGTGCTCTTCATCAAGTCACTGGATATTGTTCCTGTAGTAGAAATTATAACTTTATATTTTTTCATAAACACATCATAAACTTTGTGCATGTTCTTCAGATTCCTCACACATCACACACTCATTTACAGGCATGCTGACAGACTGGTTTAGGCTTGAAAATTCACTGTGTTGCACCATGGTCACCCACATTTACTTATGTCACAAATATGCCTAATAATTATACATGACATTGCCTATAGCTAAGTGTAATCATAATTCATTTGATCAAATCCAGGACTCAGGTTCTACACAAACTGAACATTTGTAGCTGTAATGGTCACTGGCAGCGACGGTTAACATGATCATTCCTGGCTGAATTCCTTGCATTGTTTCCAGTAGTGAAACCATTCCTAAAAAGCATATGCAAAACATTATCTGACCTGCAGCCAAATTTGTATTGTAAATTAAGTCATCCTAAAAAAGCACGATCATACTTATTGCTGGAAGTGAAATGCAAGGTTATTACTTTTTTTTTTTTTATTAAATTCAGAAACACTCATATGAATGTTACCAAAGTCCCCAGTTCATTCTCCTCAAAGTGTCTCTCCGTGTCAGAACTGCCTTTGTGCAGAAGTTGTCCATTCACAAGAGTTAACTCAAATGGAACAACTGGACAAAGGTAACTTTCACTGAGTCTTCTGGCTGCTCGACTCGAGTGATCAGGTAATTGAGAGCGAGAAAGTCACTGACTCGGCTGATCAGCCTGAAAGCCATCCAATTTTCATGTGATCTAGTCTATAATTTCAGTATTAGTACATTTTAAGGGTCCACTTGGAGATCCTGGAATATGTGGGCAGAGAAACCATTCATTAACAGAGAGAGTAGTGTCTGTTTTGATGATGTTACGGTGGATAATGAGTTTGCTTGCAGTGGTTCAGTGGTTGTTGGATTTGTTTAGGTTTGTGTAATGTGGGTGGACTGGTGTGGGTCAGTGACCATGTTTACATGCACATGCACATGATTAATTACCAAACTCTGTCATATTTCAATTGAAATATAAATAAGACAGCAAGGATATTGGTTGTATGAGATTTATCAGTAATTTAATGTTAAGTAAAGCTATTGAAAATACATTTTATATTAATGTTTTTAATCACACACACACACACACACACACACACACACACACATATATATATATATATATATATATATATGTGTATATATGTACACACACACACACACACACACACATATATATGCATATATATATATATATATATATGTGTGTGTGTGTGTGTGTGTGTGTGTGTGTGTGTGAAATGTAGAAATAAAGTTAAAGTACTACTAATAGAATTAAAATAAAAAAGAAATTAAAAAAGACAAAATCACATAACAAAATAAAAAAAATAAAATTTCAAAAACTAAATCCCTTAGTAATATACACTGTTCATTTGCATATATTCAAAACAAAAGTGTTATGAAAAATGGTAAAAAGAACACTCATGTTTATGCAGAATATGCTGATTGCATGTACAGTATACAGGAATATCCAAAAGCAATGAAGCATATTCATGTAAATATACATGCTTTTATATTATAAATTGTAAAGTGTGCATGAAACATGGTTTCTGACAGTTTCCCCCTCTTGTATCTTGTGTTTTTTTTAAACAGTTATGATGGAGTTTGCTAATGGTCTTAATGACTTTTTAATGCAGTGAAAGGAGTTTTCGGCCTATAAGCTGGTTTCCACTGTAGCATCTCTGTATTTCTCTTCACTTCATTGCAAATGATATTCTGTAGCAAAATGAATAAAGATATCTTTTTCCCACCTTTGTGGGTCACATTCCTTTGGCCCTCTTAGTTAGACTGTATTGTGTGCTGCTATTTGACACCCACCTGTCGGCTCCCCAACGTCCATCTGTCTGTTTGTGTAACGCCAGTGACAGTGTGTCTAGAGAAGACACACCGTCTTGTCACAGCACAATTGGATCACAATGGGCTTCCCCTCAACCAGCTGACACAGTCACAAGGGGACCCAGGGGGCCAGAGAACAACTGCACAAACACACACACACACACACAATGACAGGAGACCACAAGCAGTTAGCAGAAACTGTGATGCAGAGAAGATATTTCAGTCTGTAAATGCTCAAGGATTGAAGTGAGGCTCGATGTTGTTCCTGTCATGGGTCTCCGGAAAGCCTTTGCAAGAACTTTGAGAAGACTCACTGGAATCCTCTACCGCTTCCCAAAAGCCATGCGGCGCTCCGGGCGACTGGAAGTTAGTCTGCTGTGGAAGTCATCCGGTGGGTCCAGATCTCTTTAGTGTTTTTTGTGTTAGTAGTTTTTTATCAGCAGTACAAAGTCTATGGAAAATTGAGGATTAATATTTAATAGTCATTTAATGAATCTAGAATTTTGTATTTTCTTAAACATATTGTTAGTGGTTGTATATGCAAAAATCACTGCCATGATGCTATATGATGCACGTGGTTGCTAGGTCATTGCAATGGGGTTGCTTACTGGCATTAGTCAGGAGGTACTCTCCAGTGGAATTTATAATCCTAAACTTAAACTATACTAGTCTTCATTGCATATAGCAGGGGTTTTCAAACTGTGGTGCACAGGGGGTCTTTGGAAATGTTTAGGGAACAAGCATTAAATTAATAAAAAATAATAATAAATAAGATAAAATAAATAAATAATATATTCAAATAAATAAAATTATTTTATTATATTATTGAACTATTGTATTTATTTTAAATGAAGATAAATAAATAAATAAATAAACAGGAGCAGTAAAAAGTATGATGATGAAAACAAAGCTAGCAAATAAATAAATACAGTATAAATCATATTAAGTACAGTACTATATCAATACAGTAATTACAAATGTAATAATGTCACATAATAGAACTAGATATCTTTCCAAATATATATTTATAATTGTATTCTTTATTTTTTTATACTTTAAATCTAGTTCATTAAGACTTGACTAAGATTTAATTTTAAAATCAGATGTATTTCCAATGTTTAATTGGATTTATAGGATTAAACTGAATCTAAACGGTGATGTTGAGCAATGCTGTTAGTGTTACGGTATGAGATTGCTCTTAAAAAAGGAGAAAATTAAGGACGAAAGACAGAGCAACTGAGACGGTTATTCAGCACATCCTAATGGATAAGTTAACATGGTGCTCATTTTGTTCAGCACTGATGCCTGTTGCTCACAGGTTTGACTAAACAGTCATCATCTATAGACAGTGATTATGTGAGGGTCTTGTCTGTGTGTGGTATGTTGTGTTGCTGGGTGCCGTGGTGTCTCAGGTGATGTAATGTAAACCTCATGCTTTTCAGGGACAAATGCAGTGCTAATTATTACAATGCCAACAGCTACAGACTCCCACCGAGCACTAAAATCATCCACTGAAGCCAACACCACTGTGGGAAGAGGTTCACGATAACATGCCGAACAGATCATCGGTTTACCTTCCATTAACTAAAGTCATGCAAAAGAATGGAGCGTCTTCTTAATGTTTTGTCACAGACAGGTGTTGCTGTGAGTTTAGGATGGATGGTTGTGTGTGTGTGTTTGTGTGTCTCCTGTCTGCGGTGTGTTGATCTAATCTCGGCACGGAGACGACAGAATGTGGCTCTGCCATGAGCGCAGACAGAAAAAGAGTTATCTGTGATCAGCTGAGTAAGGACAGGCTCGGCTACTTGTTTGGTCGTCACTTGCAGGTGTCCACAGACTGACTCTATTGTTTTCGGAGTCTGATATGAGAGAGATATTTGACGAGGAAATAGCACTGTCAAAAAACAAGCAACGTCAAATTGCATTAGTTAGCAACATCGATAAATGTCATTTTGTAAGTCTGGTGGACATATTTTATCATACACATAAAAAGGTTTCACAAATGTTTCATGATTCATCATAAGCTGCTTGTGTTTGACTTGCAATGTTTTTTTTGAGGACATGTAAAAAAAAAATTGTTAAAGAACAGCACTTCCACCTGTCCAGCACACACATCTGTTAAATGAAGGAGAGCGAGAGTAAAAAAACTCCTGTATCTGACGTCAGAAGCTGCATTTTTCGTTAATTACACATCATGTGTTCCTTCTTCCTGGTTCTCATAGGTCAATCAGTTCATGGCAGCATCCCAGTTTGCATGCAGTACTTTACTATTAAAAATATACACTTGCTCCAAAGTTTTTAATTTACAAAAAATTTATACTTTTGTTCTTCAAGGATGCATTAAATTGGCAGTAAAGACACAACATTTATAATAAGAAATGTTTCTTAAACAGCATATTAAAATGATTTCTCAGAATTAAATCATTTCTAGAATGAAAACTCAGCTTTGCTGCTCAGGAAGAAATTACATTTTTATAATATATAATAATAATATATAATTTTAAATTCACATTATTTTAAATTACAACAATTCACAATTATATGTTTCCTTCTCCATTTGTGATCAAATAAATGCAGTCTGATATGAGAGAGATATTTGACGAGGACAGCACTGTCAAAATCAAGCAATGTCAAACGATAGCAGATGACATAGATAAATGTCATTTTTCTCAGTCTGAAGGATGGGTTTACAAATGTTTTATAAACATCATAGTAAAGTATGCAAACTGGGATACAGCAATAAACTGTGAATGACTATAAGTTGCTTAATTTGTCTTGTTTTTAACTTTATTTTTTATAAAATAAATGCAGCCTTAGTGAGCAAAAGAGACTTTAAAATGAAAAAAAAAAAATATATATATTACCAACCCCCACATTTTAAACGATAGTGTACTTTAATGGTAATCGAAAGTAAATTTTTATTAATGTAGTAAGCCACTATTGGCATCAAATTATGTCCTAATTATTGTCATTGTGGTATAATGACTATATTATTCTCACATATTATTTAGAATGACTTGTATGTTGATTTGGATGCTGTGTATATTTTCTTGCACAAGCATGTTATTTTTCTCTTTAACTAGTTTTAGTGAAAGCAAATGCAATGATTTTCCTCCTAAATGAAGCTTAACAGTATTCTGTGTGAGGGTGGTAAATATTTAAGAAAGTGAGACGCTGCTGCTGTGGGAATGATGCATTAGTGTTATATGAGCTGTCAGTAATGTGTTTGTGTTCGGGAAGAGTTTAAAAACTTGAATGACTTGTTCTCTGTCAACATGCAAAGTTTTAGAAACAGAGCTCCAAATATTGCACTGTCACACCACAGTCTAAATTCGGGACTCTTTGTGTGTGTGTGTGTGTGTGTAAAGTTTGCTCCTCGGGCAGGTTTTGATCCCTCATTACAGGAAGTGCAATTAAGGAAGAGACAGGCCTGCACTTCCCACCCGCCCCAGAGACCTGAACAGATTGTGTGTGTGTGTGTGTGTGTGTGTGTGTGTGGGCATACATTATCTCAGTTCCTACACGGTCAAGACCGCAGCTCTGTGCAAAGAACGGCACTTTAAGCAACCATTACCCATCATGCCCCGGTATAAAAGATCCACTTTCATCACATCCTATCATTGCCCATCCTCTGTGTCATTCTGCTCTCTGCTGATCTTTTAAAAGAGCAGCGTTCCTCCTGTTCCCCAGAGGAATATTTTATTCGAGTCAATGTCATCTCTGGCACGTTACATTTAAGCATCAACTTTGTCTTAGATGTCTAAAATTCTTAAGGTGAAATATACAAAGATGTATATGAGATAAGTGATAAGTGTTGACATACAGTACAGTGTGTACTCACATAGCTCACATACTTAACAAGTGTTAGAGATCTCTGATGTCTGATTGTGTACTTTTCTAATGAGAGCACAGTTTGAGATTTCTGAGACCTTTCTTAAACTCTAAGAAAGAGTTGTTTGTGAGTTTAATGGGGACCATGTACTCTCCATTCAATCGCACTGATGTCTAGCAGAAATATTTAAGATATTAACAAGATCTTATTTGTAATTTGGGTTTATAAAATGCAGAGAAGCAAGCCTCTTAAAGACTTTATTAAATCAAAACGTACGCCAAACTAGAGGTTATGGTTTAGAAAGTTTTAAATATGCATATTTTTCTTAAACGTATGCATCACTTCACCTCAGAAGACCTTTATTAACCCCCTGGATCCATATGGAGCAGTTGTGTTTTAAAAAGTACTTAATTCTGAGAAATACAGTCAGTCTTTTTTCCTCAGAACTGGACTTTATGGACAGAATTGCAATTCTGAGAAAATTCTTTTATTTTTTTATTAAGTGGCAGACCTGGCTTCCATAGAATGGCACCAGTTGTTGTGACACAAACTAATTTGAGAACAATAATAGTCTAATAACTCTGAAGGTTATGGGTGTAAAAGTATCTAGGTGATGATAAAATGCACATTTAAACACAAAGTGCTTTTCACACTTCCTGTCATGTATGTGACCTGAGCTTCATCATTTGACAGTCAAATCGCCCGACTCAGCACAATGAGAGAGAGAGAGAGAGAGAGAGAGTTACTCACAAATGAGCTTCCGTGGAGATTGCATGGGCGAGAGGCAGATGAGTTTGTCCTTCTGTTCTGAGAGTGAACTGCAGAGGTTGAGCTTTGTTTCTGATGGGATGTCGTGAGTTAAGCGTCTGAGACAGAAAGTGTCATCACTCATATGCTTGAGTGTGATGGGAGCAGCATTCTGTAAACTATACAGTAAAATTACCCAGCAAGTCAAACATCAATCTTCAGGTAAGGGTGATGATGGACTTGTGTGAAATGCCTCATGTAATCTACATTGGATGAACAGACAAGTGTATGTGTGTCATGTTTCTGTGAACACTGCTGAGGACTGGAAAGCAGAGGATGCACAGCTTATTGTCTATCCATGTTCATTCATTTTCCATCTAGTGCAATCATCAGCATCAGAAAGCATGTTTCATATGGAATACATAAAATGAATGAATGCAAAATACATAGAAATAGAGATGATTTTAACAATGCATTGGATTTAATGTTCGAACGACTGTCAGTTTTATACTGTCTAAATGTGCATGGAGCTTTCTTACACTTTCCTAAAACACGTCTAAGCTTTTCTACGTTAAGATTTTGCATGTGCGCCATCTTATTTGCAAACCAATATTTTGCTTTCCATTTAGCCTGCCGGAAACCACCGTATTTCATTAAATCTCCTACAGACCAGAACTAATATGATGCAGTTTGTTTAAGAGAGTTGTGCTATTACTAAGCACACCATTTATTTCCCTTGTGGGTGAAAGGATATGATAAAACCACTCCAAATACCTTAGAAATGCCCTAGAAGACTATAGCAATTACAAAGAAACACCCTAAAAAATATTCTGAATCATATTGTGTGTTATTAACTTATTATTTAGCACATTAACACAGCTGCCTGTTCTTGTTTTCTCTCTTGCAGGTTGTAAATACACGTGTCATGCTCAGTGCCGTGACCAGGTGGCGCTAGACTGTCATCAGAACGGGGCCATTAATGGCTGCCAGCACAGTCCTCTTGTTCAGGACCATCTTAACAACAATCAGTCGTCACACAGCGTGAGTACAGAGTTAATTTGTGTCTGCATTCAGGTTTACATACACATTCAATTCAATATCACCTGAACTACAGAAGTGAAAGGGATAGTTCACCCAAAAATGAACTTCCATAGAAGGAAAAAAATGCTATGAAAGTCAATGGCAACAACCAACTGTTTGATTACCAGCGATCTTCAAAATATCTTATTTTATGTTCAACATAAGAAAGGTTTGGAACTATATGAGGGTGAGTAAATGATGACTGAATTTTCATTTTTGGGTAACTAACCCTTTAAACTTTCCCTGAATGACAACAATCACAGTCTGATAGTGATGGTTAGGTGTGACCACAAGGGGGAGATCAGTCGCAAATAAACAACCTATACAGTAGTTTCAATATTGCTATAAATGTAGCTTGAGCAATTTTATATTAATTCTTGGTCTTGTGCATGTTATTTTAATCTTTCTGGGCAGATAACTGATTAATAGTCCTTTAGTACGGCCGTTGTGGTGAAGTTTGAAGGGTGTTTTGATCATAGCTTGCTCTAAGTAATTATTGCTTTTCTTTTGTTTCTATTTAGATGCAATGGTGTGATTTAGCTAAAGAGAAAATATGATAATAATAATAGTAATTTATGCACTGTTATTTAGCACCATATGAGTTTAAACTCACACGATCAGTCCTATTGCACTTGGCATGGAAATAACAATAGCAGTGTATTACTCTTCAGCAGAATTCCTCTGGTCCAGATTTGTTCTCATGCATC
Source organism: Carassius auratus (assembly GCF_003368295.1). Taxonomy (NCBI): domain Eukaryota; kingdom Metazoa; phylum Chordata; class Actinopteri; order Cypriniformes; family Cyprinidae; genus Carassius; species Carassius auratus. Next base: position 10,670,890 of record NC_039246.1, read on the forward strand.
TGTGCTGTGAAGACTCTCACCCCGATGCTCTGTAAACTGTGCAGTATGAATGAAAGACGAGCTCTGTGAATGTGTGTCTGTGACCCAGCGGGGTCAGCAGACAGGTTAGTGTGGTATGTGTACTATTCAATAAATCTAGATCTGTCAGTTTAGTCCGGAGCAGGAAGAGATACTGGAATATGTAAATTGCTGCGTTACTGTGGCTACAGAGCCTAACTGTATTGTGATTGGTTAAAATACAAAACCGATTCAAATTATTTATAAATGGGTGAATTTAATGAAAACTGTCAAGAACGTCAACATTTCAAAGCAAATGCACTCCATAATCCAAAAACAATATATATAATAATATTTTTTTTTACATTTCAAGTTTTTTTGGAGTGTGATATTATTTTTATGATAACTGGTCTTATTCATTGCACCAAATTATTAGTAGCCTAATGTAAAGTAAAATAATTCTCATTACTGTATAGTGGTGAAAAACTGAAGATGCATGGTAGTATTTCTAATCTTTTCTGATTTAAATAATATTTAAAATTAAATGTAATTACATTTATAAAATAATATAACACAATAATATAATTTAAATGTAATAAAAAATGTAAGCCAACACAATTTACATAAATATGAAAGGTTTCTGCATTATAGTAGTGGAAATTTGACAGGATAATGTGCTTAATTGTCATCAAAATACACTTAATAGACCTAAAAAAGTTTTTTCTTTGTGCAAAATATAACTATAGCTTATTACCCTTTTAATTTTGGAGGTAAAATATGACTCACGTTTCTTGGTGACATTGACCCACATAGCAAAGCTGTGATTCATATAAGTCATGATAAGCTTTGCAAAAAATCTCAGCTGTCCTTTAGTTTAACTGTAGTTATGCTGCAATCGTGTTCATGTAACCAAGTTTAGTCACATTTTTTTTTACATATACCAAAGAAATATGTATGTGAATGCCAACTGTTGCTACTATTCAAGTTATGTGGTTTGCTACTATTCTGTTGCTACTATTCATGTTATGTGGTTTGTTTATTTGTCTTATGGATGTTCAGCACGTAGTGACCGTTCGAAGACGCTGTATCGTGTGTGAGATCTGAAGTTGGTTCGTTAGTAATTTGGGATTAAACATGGGTGTGTACATTCTCACAGGACAGTGAGAAAGCAGCTGTCTGTTTCAGTCTAACGTTCATTTTAGCATGCGTCTGTTTGACTCTTCATATAGCCCCTACATTCCAGAAGCCCTCCTCCCACTGAGGACAGTTAGTTGAGTCAGCCACGTTACTCAGGGCCAGACAAGGTCATACAAACCGCTGACTGTTGAGGGAGGGCTGGGCGTCTACATGTAACACCCACTCAACAATGCAGAAACAAACCACTGACAAAATACTGGGGGAGAAGTACATCAAAACATTAAGACATAACATCAAGTTGTTGTTTTTTTTATGAAAGATTTTATTATAAACTTGTTTATGTCTGTGAACAATTTAAGAGTGATTAATGTTTTACAGACAAAAATGTTTTTTTATCTTTGGTGTAAATGTGTTTTACTTTTGAAAACACTGCTGTGTTATGACTGTACTGTTAGGTCGGCAATATTGTGTGCAGAGACTGGGAAAGAAACAGAGGTGTATATATGATCCAAACAAAAATGAACAAACAGACAGATGTAGGAAAGAAAGAGTTTCCCGCCAGGAAACAGTTACAGGATGCCTGCGGCGTAACCAAGCCAGTACACACACACACACACACACACACACACACACATCTGTTTATGTTCACACACACATCACATCAGATTCAAGCACAGATACAAACACAGACTCACAGGTGCATTGACCACAATAATAATAATTAATAAGCACCAGTCTATAAGTGTAAACTCATGATTACTGTAAGCCAGCAGGAGGGACCATCAAGGACAAGAACTTATACTTAATTTCTGCAGCAGCTCAATTTTTATTTTATTTTTTAGTTTGGTTCTTCCAAAGAAAAGCATGTTAAAGTTCAGATTCAGCACAAGTATGTTTCATAATAATGTGGGTCATCCATTTTTCTCGTGAGGCAGCAGTTTGTTGGCAGGCGAGAACTGAATGCTGGGAACTCTTTGGGTGGTGAAGCTTTAACTCCACCACACTAACCACACGCCCATGTGACTCCTACTAACAGATATGAAGATACATGTTACGCAATCTAGTCTCTGATTATTATAGATTTAGCACAGATTTTAGTTCATGTAAGACTACGATTACTCTCAGATATTTGTCTGCAGTACAGTAGTAGATCATGTGAAGAGCTGGCTGATTCACTTAGACTGATTTGATTTGGCTGTGCGTCACATTTGATCTAGAGTTTATGTCTGCAACTGGTGTCAGATGTCACAGATAACATGATGTTTGACTAGGTTAAACATGCTATTCTACAGGACCACATGTCATTATGTAGAAATGCGTGTTCAGTCCAAAACAATTCACATTTATTTGAAAACCCTTTTCACATTGTATCAAATAAGCTTCACCGGAAAGTCAGAGTTTAGCTAATGTTATTATTAAGTTATGAAAACGTTGTTTCTGAATGTTAAACGAATGTTCAAAACATTCCATTTTTAAAAAGTTTTTATAACATTTTACTTGGTTAGTTTTGAATGTTCTATGAATAAAATCATAATAAAATCATAATAATAAATAACACTTACTAAATGTTACATCTAAATAAAATGATTTGGCGGAAAAAAACTGTGAATATTTTTGTTCTAACATTTTGAGAACATTAGATTCAGTTTTTTCGAGAACTGAAGACATGTTCTGTTAACGTTACTTGAAGAATGTTTGACCAACTTTGAGAAAACTTTACAGCAAAAGTTTTGAAAACCTTCCCTGTTAGCTGGGCAGTTGATGTCACATATTCATATAAGCAGAAACAATGAATATAGTATTTCATCAATTATTATGTGATCTGAAAATTTGGGCAGTTTTTATGTTGATTCAGAATTGCTGTCATTTGATAATCCTGAAGTATCAGTGCACAACATGTTCTGGTTTCTTTTTGCTTGTTCTCTTTGGTAGATCTGCTGTTAGATTGCTCAGAAAGTCCAGCTGATCTTTGAGTGTTAAAATTCAGTTAGGCCTGTAAAATGTAATGAGTTATTTTTTTTATTGAACCTCAAGTTATTGTGTAGCCGTAGAATCACATTTGCTTAGAAGGAGATTGCTAGAAGAATTTGACAACTATTGGTCCAATAATGCAGCTTGGGAAAATATGTTCTTGGCTGGATTGGAATGCTAGAAGAATTCACTTTGGCTTTTAACTATCACATGATGACCTAAAGGAACCTATAAATACCCTACTATGTAGGTAAGGGCATTGACCTAATTGAAGACCACAATCTGTGACCATTACACAACTTTAAAGAAGACAAACCCTCTTAGCAGAATAAGCAGGTACTGTACTGTAGGTGTTTTCCCTCAGGTCTGAGATTAGAAAATGTCTGGTTTAAGAGCTAATCCCTTCTCTTTCTTAAGATCTTCATTGCTAAGTTAGAGGTATCCAGTAAACCTTTTCTGGAACGTACTACTGTTTTCCAACGGTTTGCAAACATTGCTACTTAATCACAGTGCATAAATGCAAAATTCTATAAGTTCTCAAGTCCTAAAGAGTGTTTTTAATTAAACTAGCCTATGTTTGTAAATGAAACCATGGAGTGCCCTTTGACAGAATACCAGAGTGCGGTTGCTGTGGCTACTTCTATATCAAACAGTAATAAAGTACCTTTCCATGGAAAAGCGCACCCAGCCTGTCTGCATGTGAGTGAGTGCTTGCTAATTGCACCCAGCCATCACCACATTCAGAAGGACTGGAATAGCCGACAGGATCAGCTGGATGTAAAAGTGGAAAGCTCAGCAATGGGTCGGATTGCATATCGAGGTATTTCCAAACATTTTGGACTGATAACCAACCTGTTCCTTAAAACTTTTAATGGATTGTTCTGACTCCAAAATTTGGATAAGCCAAAATTTTATATTAGATGTATAATTTGAATCTGTGAAACAGGATTTAAAATGTCAAAATAATAAAGTTAAAGGCACTATGCGGGTCAGATTTGTTCTCACAATTCATTAGGCCTTATCTTCATCCTTTCCCTCACTTCCTCACTTTTCTTTCAATCATAGAGCCATTGTATCTTCAGTCTAGAGAGTTGAATCAAGCTGTTGTTTATAGAGGTCAGGTCCACCTCAGCCCAATGTTTATGTTTAGATAAGTCAATTTTAACCAAAGTAGATGCTTTCCTGGGGGTTTGGACTGCTGAATTCAAAAGATTCTGGGATAACGTAGACATTTATGCCTGTCTGTACTGTAGATACCAGACCGACATACAAAGAGCCTTTAAAACTTCAAGTGACCTTCTGAAACCCACCACAAGACAAGACAGAACCTGTCCTGGAGTCAAACCGTGAGCTGTGGGCCTCCTTTGTGTGGATTCTGGTACTAAATTACATTCTATTTAGTCTTTCTTTACTGTCTGGATATGTGAGGTTTGGCTGGAGAAAAGACTATGATTTCCATCTAGGGATAGTGAACACTGATTGTTTGTGTAGAAAACCCTGATCTCGGGTTGGATCTCTGAGAAGCTGAGGTCACTGTCTGTTTCAGCTTCCCTCAGATTCTTGCCTTTTTGAGTTCACCTCTTATATCTTGATTTTCCCAAAATAATAACTTCTTGAGTATCTGAGAAGAGGGAAACTAACACTTTTAAATGCTACACCCTTATGCATAATGCTCCTTTTGGGTGTTTATTGGAGTCATGTGTCTTTTGTCATGCACTGTAGAGTTACTGTGCCTTTGGGGGCTCTCATTGCTTTACAGTATTAGTTACATAAATAACTTGGTAAAAACAGATTAAAGTGCCTGAGGATAAAAATATTTATTATATCACTTGTGCTTTTTGTGTTAGATGAAGTTCTGTAAAAGTTTGAGCCAAAAACAGAATGAATTTTCAAAGCTATAGTCATCTTTGCAAAGTAATGCTTAAGTCACCTTGATTCAATGGTCTCTTAAAGTATAATTAAAGAGCAAACACTATACATGTAGCAATTTGTCATTACAGGTTTAGCCTTATAATTTAGGACAATTAGAGGACTGAAATGGCTTTACGCTCTGACCTCCTAAACCACACACTCCCAGATGAGATCATTAATGACTGTAGTAAGGTGTGTACTTCCTGAGGTCATCTACACATCTACACATCTACACAGAAAACTCTTTCTTTATGTATAAGAAATTGTTAAAAGTTGACTTACGAGACATTCCACACGCCCTCATGTAAATAGTGGCACATAATCAGAGCCTGTGTGCTGGGAACATGAGCCATGCCCCTCAGCATAAGAATGTGGGTAATGTGTAATGAAGGTTACGGCCCACAGCCGGAAAAGCTACAGGTTGCAGTCACAGGTCACCCCTGTGTCCCTCCTGCCAGACCCCATTGTTCTGTAGCAGAGAGAAGTGGGCTTGGGAATGAGTTTCCTTGCAGACTGAGACATTTTCACATGCTCCTTGGAAACACTGATTTATGGAAGTTGCTTCCACTTCCATTTGTTATGTATTTTAAGTAGTTTGTGCTGCATCAGCAAATAAAATGTATTTCAAAATAATTTAGAATTTTAGAACCATTGTCATTTTTGTGTGAGAACTAATGTTAATTCAAACTGATCTCATGACAAAATATAACGATTTCGACAATACGACAATTTCTGATTTGTATGAAAACGTATGATTTTTAGGAAAAAAAGTAAGCATGATACTCCACCTCTAAAACTAAACATGGTAAACAGATTGTATGAAAACATTACACATGGGATTGTACACACTTATAAAATGTAAGGCCCCGTTCACACCAACAACCAAAATGGTACAATGTTATTCGTATGAAAAAAAAGTAAGCATAAATCTCTACCCCTAAAGTGAACTATTGAAAACAGGTTGTACTAAAACCTACAAATGCGCTCGTATGAACTTGCACAGTTTAAGGCCCGTTCACACCAAGGACTATAACTATAAAGATCACTATAACCTTTAGTGTCCACACCAGCAGCTTGTAACATTACGTTATTTTGTCGTCTGCTTTTTTCAACGTGCAAGTCCTTTAAGGGTGTGTTTACACAATAATGATTACATTAATGAATATATCCATCACGTTTTTGAAGACATGAAGACTACTATATTGTCAAAATTATACCCGCAAAAATAAGTAAGTGGTGTAAAATGCATGCCATGCCAGTAGATTTTGATGTCACCTGTAAAAGAAACGCTACACATTTGTGCACACACTGTACGCATTCGTATGGAATAAACATGTAATATGCACGTGAATGACGTCACCATTTTCAGTTTTGCATCTTTGTTGTTTACACAGAAAAAATTATTGTATCATTTTCAAAAGTTTGCATGTTCATGTCAAAATGCCTTTTTGTATAAATTAAAAAAAATGCATAAAATGTTCAATTTTTAGACAAAAAAGTTTGCATGTAAACACATCCTAAAGCTGGGTGGATTCTAAATTGCTGTCAATCGTTAATCACATGGATTCCAATATTTTTCTTCTGTTTCCTTATTTTTTATTTATTTATTTATTTATTTTGTAGTGTGAAATCTCCTATTCTCATAGATTTAGAATTACAACAAAAGGTAAAAAAGCTATGATTTGCAGTGAGATTGTGTTGGTTTGACATAGTACTGACCTATCACTGATGCCTGTGGTTTGCATGATTTGGCCGTTTCTTTACTGACATGGTATTTTTAGGTCTTTTCCATGTTCTTGGGTTTAAATTAAGCACTGCCCTTCCACAAACTTCTTGAAAGCCTCAGTTTGTGGGGCGTAGTTACCCAGTCCTTGATCTACTGCAGATGTTGCTTGGATTTCAGTCTTTGGAATCAGACATTTTTCTCTTGACTGGGTGGGCTGTTATCATCAGGGACGCACTGTAAAATACAAAATATACATGTATAAAAGGAAAATTGTTTGGAAACATAATATGATAAAACCTCAGTGAAACACAGTGTGCTCTTTTGGATTGGAGCTCTTAGAAGTTGATATAAAAACTGTTTGGTGGTGGTTTCAGTAATGAATTTCGCCTGACGGATAATGCAAGCCAAACCAGATGCGCTGTCATGGGTTTAGTGGAAAATTTGCTTAGGATATCATAAATGCTGTGCTCTTCTGAATATATAATATAACAATAGTTTGCTTTTTTTCAAGAACTAGTTACATGTGCTACAACTTACATGTGTAATTTTAGGACAACTTTCTAATTCTCCAGATATCTATGATCTGGAGAAAAGTGGAACCCAACATCTTTGGATAAATTACAAAGAGCGCCTAACCCCAGAAGTGATTGGTTTGCTTGTGGAGTAAAGCCAAAACCAGACCTTATGTCCAACACAAAGTCATAAAAATGAGGCTTGTAATTTGTCATTGGTTGGGTGGGTTAATTTTTTTTACTGGTTAGCAGTTTCCACATGGAAGTTTGCTCTTCATAACTGACTGATCAGATAACTTTACTTTTAAACACATGACCTGAAATGTGAGAAGTTGTAAAAGTGGTGGTAACCCATATTTTTTCTGTGACCATGGTCACAGGTTGTTGTCCAAACATGTTAATTAACAATCACAAGTGTGATCACAATGTTGTCGTTCTCATGCTAGTTTAGCTCACCGGGCCCAGTTCTACCTTGCTATGATACACACACTTGCACACATCTTTTACAGAAGTCTGTCATCAAAGTGTCTTCCACTTTTACACAGTTGGACTCATGTTTGCATTGGTCCACAGCTACACCCTTTCATATGGGCGTACTGCCTTGTATTAAATGCCCCAAACCTATATTTTTAGCTCAGATGGTAGGCCTGCACCAACTTGGGAAGTAGTCCATGCTATGTTTCAAAGAAGGAAAATAAGAAAGCTTGCTTCTGTATGTTGCATACTTATAGAGGTAAGTGAACTTACTTTTTTTTTTTTGATTTCCAGTAGTAGTATACTCTTCAGGCAGAGAAATAACATTATTACAGCAGAAAGTTAAAACTATCAATGAATGGATGACAAGCGCTCGAAGCCGTTATAAAATTCCCGCCGACCTTAATTTGATTTCTGTATTAATACGCCAAGCCGCAGCTGTACTTTGCATGTCAACAATACCGAAGACAGACTAATGGACTATTTTTCTCGGCGGAAGAATTGTTTGTGCTGATTATTAGGCTACTAATAATATATTAATGTTTTTTTATTATTATTATTGGTTTATTTGATCATATCACCCCCTCCGTTTATGAAACTTGAAATGAACAATAATCAGGTACGCAGGTAGGGGACGCAACAGGAGTCAATGTATGAGAAACTGTTTCTCATTTTGATGTGTGTGTTTGTGGGTGTGTTCTTCCAGCGAGCCGCTCCGGTTCAGTATTGAACTCAGTTTAGTTTGAAGGGAAGGACTCGATCGGGCGCGGTTTCTGTGTGGTTTAAAGTATTTATAGTGTTTTCACTCTTCATACGTTTATTAGTTACAGATATAACGTATTTAACCAGAAACGAAAAAGTGTATTTGGGATTTGCCGACTGTTTCGTCTTTTAGGGAGCAATAAAGCCGATGGTTACGGAGCGTCAGTGACTCGTGTTCACGTTTCGCAGCGTTGGCTCACCAACCCGTTTGACTTTATCATACAATACTATTTATGCGCGCATATAAAACTTGTTTTTGGATGTGTCACAGTTTCTCTTCAAATGTCGTGGACGAGCACCATGAGTAGTGGATACAGTAGTTTGGAAGAGGATTCAGAGGAATATTTTTTCACTGCAAGAACTTCCCTGTTCAAAAAGCCGTCGGTTAAACCCACGAACCTCAAGGTAAATATATTTACATTATATACATACATGCTTGCTTATCTAACTTATTTATTTAAATGTGTTTAATACTTTGTTTGTTTGTTATGGAAGCCTTAGTGCCAAATTGCTACAATGGAACAACCATGTGTTGTAGTTTCTGTTTCAGATTTATAATCTATGTGAATATGTATACATATGAAGGCTATTAAATATATAGTGTTTATTGGTATCCAGGTGGGATCTGCTGTTCCTTTTAAAATTTTTGATAAAACTCTCAGAGCTTATGATTCATGAATGGTGTTTTGAACAATCATTAACTGAGTTTAACCATATTCATGACCATCCATACTGCATATCTCACTGTTATTTAACTTTTTGCATACGTGAATGTCACAGTATGAGGCAGTATCCCATCAGGCATGTCCTTGATGTTTATGACCTTAAGATAATGGCTCTTTTGTGTCAGACTTTATTAAGGAAGCACTGTTTCAAACAGTGAATGGACATAATATGACACAGGATGGATTTAGCACAGCATTGCACACTAAACACTGGTTTGTTTTGTTTTACTATACATATTATCTTTATTTAGGGAACTATTTGATTGTTTGTGACTTCTGGTTTGTTTAAAAGCATTACGTCATGCCGTCATGGCTTCGAAGTTATGCTGGAGTAGGCCATTCACAGCTCATGAAAGCTGTTTTGTTCAATAACTTTTTCAGGCTTCTCATTTGGCTGACATCCTCATGCCCCTATCAAAGACAACTGCTCATAATTTCACAGTTTTCTTGCCTGTCTCAGTCACTGAAAAAACTAACCAGTGTGACTGACCACATGTGATTTGGATATGGCCTCTACACAGTCATGTGTGACAGTAAGGGGGGTCTCAAAGAGAAGAGATTCACAATATCACCCCCACATTTCTGTCTATTAGCCGATTGTGAGAAAAATGTCAGCGGAGAGAAGTTCTCACAAAGTTAATGTTGTCATGTGACTTCACTTTTCCAGGGGGAAACTGTTGCAGATTTTTTTTAGTGGGTTTCTAGGGCTCTGTTAAGAAACCTAGTGAGCTGCCTACATTAAGGCATCATATGCTTGTTGCCAAAGATTATCTGCCTTTACAGAGCAAGTAAAAAAAAAAGTAAAATAATCTCGGGATGCATTGCAGCAAGCTAAGTGAGAACGTTACAATTCAGTCCTTTATACTTTAAAGTTTTATTCTGTAGTTAGAAGAAACCAGGAGAGGTCACCAGATTTGAGTCTGTAACCATTATAAAGGTTTGACGTATCAAATTCTTCTAGGCTTTTAGAATGTGCAGGCTAAACGTGCGGTTTGTAATGGTGACCATACATCGTGTGAAGTAGCATCTGTAGAAGGAATTGCTCAAAAAGGAATGAGTCGGTTCCTTAAACAGCCCAACACATTTCTATAGCTCACTTCCTGTTACTTCATTCTGACAAAGAAGCCCCCTCCAAACTATTTCACCATCGGCAAAGCTAACCCAAAATCTGGCTTTTCTCAGAAGGGCACTTCAAAGTATGTGCAGGGTACAAATAGATACTTAGTATCTACAAAATGTGTGTGCAACATTTAAGCGGAGCAGATATGTACTTCATCTGTTTTGTCAGCTCTTGCAAGCCACATATGCACTGACCCTGGGAAACAGCTGCTGGGGCAGGCGTACAAAACAGCAGGATCATGGGGGTTTGTGGGACACAGCGCTCAGTTCTGCTGTAGCTGAGCTACTTAAAACATTAGGGTTGGTTTGTTGTATCGTTTAATTGACTTCATTTTAAATTCAGAATGCAGTACAGGTGAAGTTTAAACATTTATGGTTTATTGTCAAACCTGTATGAGTTTCTTTTTTTCTTTTTTTTGTTAAACGCAAAAGAAGATATTTTAAAGAATATCAGTATACAAAAAGTAAGTGGTTGCTTTTGACTTCCATAGTATGAAGGGTAATACTATCATCTGTTTGGTTACCAACATTCTTCAAAATATATTTTTGTCCAGAACAAAGACAGAAACTCACACAGGTTTGAAACAACTTGAGGGTGAGTAAATTATTACAGAATATTAATCTTTGGGAAAACAATCCTTTTAAGCAGCCGTTTATCTTTACACTGAGAGAGAATGTGAATTGCATTGTTGAAGTTGCTAAAACAGTTTTCCTGGCTTTCAGACAGTTTTGCTTTTTGGACAGTGTAGGGAAAAAGGCCCGACAGTGCTGAAGAAAGACAGACGTTATCTACAGTCCGCAGGCTGCTTTTATAACTCAGAACAGCATTGAAGTCAATGGCCTTGAATATTCACATGCTTTGCCAACATAGGTGCAGAATGCACAAAGAAACTTAGCTCTGAACTCTTGTTAAAGTTTCTCATCCATTATTTAACGCTTTTCCAGGTTTATCCTAAGATTTCCACTTGGCATGTTGTAGCCGTCAGATACTGATCAAAGTGTTCAGAGTCATAACTTCAATTCATCATTAGGGATCAGGTGATCGGTTAAATGATGTGGATCGGTAATCACGTTGATAATGTGAATTGCGTCTGGTAGCTGCAGGAGTTCATGCACTTAGTGAGCATTAGATGAAGACTTTCATGTCGGCCACACTCAGAAAGATAAATCTAAATCTCAAGGATGTTAATGCAAACCTTTGCCGACTCCAGTCTGAGTTTACACGAATCCTGCATAGACGCCTGCTTGTTGTAAATCCAGACCGAGCGGCCAAGAGAAGAATATTCGTGCTAGAGACGATAATATTCACAGAACTGGAACTAAATGTTTATTTAACACTACCCATATCTCCTCAAACAAACCAGAATAGACATTTATAGATTGGCAAAACATTTTCCACAGTTATGTAAAATTCTTGAATGGACCACCAAAAGCTTTAGCACTTAAAATAAGGATTAATAGGCTGCATTGCGAAGGTCTTATGGCAGAGTTTGACCGTTTATAATAAATAATCTTACCATTTATGGCAGATACTTTGATTTAACAAGATCTGACTAAAGCCTGACTTTGTACATTTCACAAAAACTGTCAGAAACATGCCATTTCACTCCAAAATTCCTTATTAAAATTATACTGTTGCAATAAATAATGTTTTTTTTTTAAACTAATAATATGCCAAAATAATAATAAAGCCTGTTTTAGGGCCATTATTTCATAACGATTAAGCAAATTTTCTTCTCAAAGTGGAGAAAATATAATTATAGTATGTTGTACTGTCTTTATGCTAAAATAAAAGAAAAACATTCAAATACTGTATTTCAAAGTAGTGTAGTAAATGAAGTAATCTAGTAATGAGAATTTACTCATTTAATAATATTTTTGGTACTGTAAACATTTGATTTCAGTGAATGCAAGCTATGCATTTTTATAATTAAATTTATTTTAAAAAAAAATTATTTTGAGCTGTGTGACCTTAACATGTTCTATAAAAAACGCTAGTAGTGTTAAGAACTGTTTAGAGAAGGTGTTGTGAAGTGCTCTTTATACTGCAGTTGTGCAGCGAAAAACTTCACATTTTTCTCCAGACATAGTACGTTGAGCTACATGTTGCTCCATTCATACCATGCAAACTCTCTTTTTGTGCTTCTGTTTTGTCTGAGTTCATGTTTTGTTATATTCCCTTGCATCACAGAATGGAAAGAATTCCACTGTTTGTTCATCTGTCATCGCTGAATAATTCACTTGTGTTACATGAACAGATCGACTGGGTTGAGTGGTTTCAGATCCTGCTTTACACAAACCTGAATTTTGAAGAAATCAAACCATGCAAGAGTCTCACAGAGGTCTGAAGAAATATTTTTCACTATTTTAGGATTGTTCAGGGAAGCAACAGATTACAAGGCTCCTGTAGGCCAGTAAGTTTGTTTATCAGGTATTAAACACAGCCAAAGAGAGCATCGCCACTTGATCTGATTAGTCCACAAAGTAGCATTGTGCGTCATGGAGGAGTATTTGATTATCATCCAGGTGTTTGTCTCCAGTTGCCTATTACAAGCTGCCTTTGATGACAGAGCTCCTACCCAAACTCTACACCAGCATAAGTAGTTACATATCATGTCAATGCATCCATTAAAGCTTCAAGACCGATTGCTTTTGAGTGTCAGAGAGACTTTTGATTTATCTTCGAGCTTTGAAAATGGGTCAAAAGTTGATGTTTACAGACATGCACATCCCACTCTCTCCCTCTCATTATTTGTGGTCACGGCTCTGTTAGGCTCATGTGGATCCACATGTAGAGCATCTGGTTGCAGTTTCTCAAGAGAAGAGCTGTAATTATAGTAAAGAGGAAGATAAGGCCAGATGAAGGTGGTTCTTTCTTGGTCTCGCTGTTATGGATCATCGACTGAATGTCACGCAAAACCTCAGCCAAGTCATGTCATGCTTTGGGAATTAATTGTTGAATCTATGCAAAATCAAGCAGCAGTTGTTTTTAAGCAAAAGGAATGTTCTCCTTGACATTGAATTGGAGCAATAAATCTAGTCTCAAAGTCCCTGCTGCTACATATTAACAACAGTCTTTGCTTTAACATGACATGTTGTGTGGTATTACAACTAGAATGGTTCTTTATTTTGTTAAGGTTTGGCCCATGTACAGTTGTCATGATGACGTACGTCATTTTTAATTTCAGAGAAAGCCTGTGTTGTTAAAGATCTGTGTATTTTTTTTCACCTAGAGATATGGATCCATCAGGAAACAAGCTTAGACTCCAGTTTTCCTCAAGGGTTGTCGCTTCCTGGATTTAATTTGATCTAACCGATGGCAGTTTTATTCATGCACCTTAATCTGGTTGAACGTTTGTTGCAGTTTCCATTATCTCTGTCATTTTAAAACCTAAAATGGCCTTCAGTCCTTTCATCACTGTTGACATCAGTTTGTATATATAACTTTCATGTTAGTCCAGTTGTTTGAATGAAGTCATACACTAGAAAAGACAGACCCACATCGCACACCCATGCAGAGATAAGGTTTGGTGAATGTGAGTTTGAAACCGGATAATTTTCCGAGTGCACGGGTCACATGACTGCACCTGGCATGTGTCACATCTGATCTCAGCTGCTTTCATTCTATGTCTTCCTTTGAAATTATTCGTAAGGTATGACATCATCGCTGAACAGTGCTGTAAATGTATCGTATGTCTCTTTGAACAAAGGTCCTTCTTATTGTCCCAGCTATATCAGGATCTTTTTGTGTTAGATTAACAACATTTTTAGTGCACAATCTTGCTGTTTTTTGTTTTGTTTTTGTTGCTAGGTTATGATAAGATGACTGTGCCAGATCTTGTACACTCTTAGTTAAAACCCTCCACACTGGGTTCATTTTAATCCCGAGCAATCGTGTGCAGAGAGGACATCCTGTTAATGATAAATTTGAAAGACTCTGTTTGTTCTCCAACTACAAATTAACTGGACACGGCTCTGAAGGGCTAACAGAGGCCTATTTGACGTCATCTATTCCCCCATTTGGCCTACATTTATTACTGAGTATAGCAGATTTGTCACTGGATATATTCTGGTTCGTGATTTCATATTTCAGCTTTGTGTTGCATTCCATCAATCGCAAACAGATGAGCACCAGCCATGAAGTTTGAAAGTTTTTCCTCTTTCTCTCTCACAGTTCCCCATAGCTCTGTTGAGTGGGCAGGTTTCCTAAGAATTATGACCTGCAACGTAGTACAGTGAGGGTATGTTTCAATGGTCTCTGAGCTCAGTGAATGCTGGCCTGACAGGTTTGTTATGATCAGTCGGGCCGCCACGGTGAGTCAGCTCCACTTCCTCTCTGTGTGAATCAACCCCGGATCATATTCAGCCTGTAGTGTGCAGGAAGAACAAGTCCTTTTGGTCTGTGAAGGGCTCAAGTTCCTCCTTTTCTTAAGGAGTCTTCTTTCTGAGAAAAAGCAACAGACTTTTTTTACAGTGTAGAGTTGTCTTTAGTTGCAAGCAAAACAAACCACACCCTGTTTTATGGTTCAGCTCTTATCTTATGTTATCAGTAATCTTTGGAGCTTACCCATGACTCCTAAGTCAGACAGAGATGCCTTCTTGGGAATATTGCGAAGTACCTACTAATATGGTCTAGGATGACCCTAATTCTTTGGTTGAAAACTCTTTGAAACCAAACTGTCAGTCACAGTTTACTATCTCTGCAGAGTTTTGTGAAGTCAGAATGGAAATTGCTGGAAGGCATCGGTCAAGCTTTCCAGTGAAATCAGCTTGTAAGAGTCCTTGTGGGGTTCTTGTGTTATCGTTGGCCTTTCTGTGGAGAACAGCAACAGTGGAGATGAAAGATATTTTCCAGGTTCCTCACATACCTCGTACCATTTAAGCACGCCTGGCTTGCGTAATATATATGGCGGTACTTTTTCTTGTTCCCTTGGTGTTCCTTTTAGACATAAACAGAGTTATGAAACTGTAATTTGTGGGAGGAGAAGTTTAGGAGAACATTGAGGGTTAAAGGACAAAGTCTGATGGGTGTAATGACTCGAGGCATATGCGTGTATTCCCTTTTGAGGTGATGTTATAGTACTCATAATGAATGATCCTATGAGTCATAGAACAACGTGGATAGATAACCTCATGAATTATACTGGTTGCGAAAGCCCCAAAAAACTCATGGAAGCTTCAAAACAGGCTATTCTTAGTATGAGTGTAAAACATGGATGTAGTTGTGGGTCATTTTTAGTGGTGAACCGATATTAGTTTTTTGATAGCCAATGCCGATATCTTGGAAAATGGGGGGGTTGATAGCCGATATATATATTTTCACAAATAAATAAATATTTAATAAAAAATATAATTAAAAAGAATGTAACCAACAGGGCACTCAGTATTCTGGGAAGTTTGTGTGCATTGGGAATCATATTTTTCAAATAAAGCCAAGGTAACACTCATTTTACATACAGCACACAGTGAAAATGACATAAATATGACAGTGGGCAAATGGATAAAGCGCAACATAATTTGAAATCACGTTTAAAGTTTAAAGAATTCAATTAACACGGACTGACCATCACGCAGAGGACGCGCTATCATGCTGGATAAAAATGCACACTTCACAAGATCTGACAGCTGGATTTGACTAAGTTTGCAAGGTTTGTGAAATTAAATATTCATTAGTCATTCAAAGATTTGTTTAAATTAAATAAATGCGTATTTTCTTAATGCTGATTGCAAATGAGAAAGTATTAAAATGTTTGCCTTTCTATTGCTAATATTATTCATATAATATAAAAGCAATCGTTGTAATGCTTTTGTATAAATTAGTTCTTTTGTTTTACCGTTTTGTTTGACTTTTAATCTTATTAGACAGAACTGTTGTCAAAATAAACAGAACGTTATCAGAATAAAAGTCCCACCTCAAACACATCGACCAAACAGAAAAACTTATCGGCCGATGCCGATATTTGAAAAATACCAAATATCTGCCGATATATCGCCAATGCCTTTATATTGGTTGAACACTAGTCATTTTCTTACAGAGATTTGCAGAAGCAAAACGATGATCATTACGACCAAAGTATACATTGGCCATTCACTGACCGTATGAGTCAAGTAGATGTATTAAGTAGGTCCATCCGTGCTCATCCACGGTTGAGTATACTTTGAAAGCTGGGAGGATGTGACTGTGCGCAAGATGGAATTGAAGGTGGAAAATTCATTATATCTGTGCCTTGAGCTATGCAACTCAGTGTTACTTAACTTGTAAATCCAATTGTTAAACCCAAAGATTCCAAAATATTTTAGTTTCACAACATGAAGGAAGTGTTTTCATAAATGTGACTAGTTGATGAGCTTTGCCGTGACTGTTCACCCTGCTTGCAACAAGTTCCTTGGTGGTTTCCATTTCTCTATTCCTGTTGGCCATGATTTCCTGTACTGTGTAAACCTCCCTGGAGTTCTGACTATTCTAGAATCACATCATGCAGTTTAGTCTGCCCACTGTCCCGCTGAGTAGGAAGCCACACAGAATGGTCATTTTTATGGCTTTGATTGTCAGACAATCACCCAGTGAGTCCAGCCTTTGGTTTGCATAAGGATATTGATTTATTTTTTCTACTGCTCACTACAGCAACTCCATTAGCTGAGGAATGTGTTGGGGAGGAAAGGTGTGGTGGCCAGGGACTTCCTGTGGGGTAGGGGGAATGAGAAAGGGGTGTTTTATTGCAGCTTGCACATCAGTCTACATTGGCAAGCATGATGAGTGCAGTCATTTTAGGTCTGCCCAGAAATCCCCTGCTAAAGTTCTGCAAAAAAGAAAAAGAAAATTGTCTCTCGGTTGTCTTGTCTTGTCTGCTGAAACTTTTGTTTTTCTGACTGTCACACTCGTCTAACTTATCTTTCAGTAGTTCAGATGATATCAAGTGCTTTATCTGCACAAGTCAGTTCAGTTTTCAGATAGGATTGCCCCTGAAAAAACCAGTCAGATCGCACTTCGTGTGTCCTGCTCCCTTTACGTTGAGTATGTCATGACCAGCAAGTGTGACAGAACTCGGCTAGCACATGACTCAAAACGAGGAACAGAAAACCTGACATTACCACATGCCACACCATCAGCTCATGGGGCATACAGAGTGAAGTTTACTTTCTCCCTTTTTTTATCTTGACTAATTTTCCTTTAAAATAACCTTGATTGATTTTTCGACAAGTAAAGCAGGACCAGTCGGTCCTCAAGGATACCTTTAACCTGTTCTTTTTGTTCCCTGTCCTCTTTCAATGTGTTGCTCCACAATCCTTACAACAAGGGAGATAGAGCTGCTTTTTCCGTCGCATTACCTCATCGGTTTAGTGTTTATTTTGCCTTTGTCATGCTCCACTGTGCAGAGGCATCCGTGTTAACCCTGTCTTTCCTGGTTTAGTTCTTTATACATTGCTAGTGTCTACTTTCCCAAGGATACATCAACAGTACCTTGACAAAGACATTGTTGAAAGACCTTGTTGGGGGATTAAGTCTTACTATTACTTTGTGGGCACCAGTCAAAGATTACGTGACCAACATGCACGGTTCAGCTTGGCTAATGAACAACCCTCAGAGAGATGATGGAGACCACATCACCGAACCCATAGGCGGCACAAGCTTATATGGTAAGCTGTGATCCCTTACATGCATTCAGCAGCCCCTCGTTTATAAAGCACAGAGTTTTTATTGTGGTGAAGAGGAATTTAATGGGCTCTCTCAGCTTGTAGTCGTGACTTCATCAAAGAGTGTTTGGTTGAGTTAATTGGTCTGATCTGAACACGTGACTGAATCCTTTATTAGGAATGTCTGAGGAGTATTGTTTTCCATTCACATTTGTGTTGGGATGGTGAAGTGATTAATCTTTTGGTGTGACAGTTGGCACGTCCAAAGTATTGGAAAGACTAAGCTTTTTCATTGCAATTTTGTTTTATCATAAGGTCTCATTTATACGATTGGTTGTGAAATCACTATACAGTAGATTTATTGATTTATTCAAACTTTCTTTTTCTCAGATATCACAAGCCACCCTGTCCGAAGCAGTCTCGTCCATAAGATATCTGATTAATCCACTAGTTAAGCAGTTGTTACTGGGTTAATCGGTTTAGTATTCCCCCATTCAGAGCTATGAGGGTGTTAAGGTCAGGTGAAGGGTGTAACCAACCCCTACTAAAGCAAAGTAGCACCAGAAATGGATTTACGAGCATTTGGACTGTTATTTCATACTAACTAGAGATGGTTCAGAATAGTTGACTAGTCTCACTAGTGAGGTTTAACTAGATGTTATCAGCATTGCTTTAATGATCGGTTTATAGACGGGAGAGGGCTTTAGCATGTTGTGCTTTAGCATTCGCCATGGGAAAATAACTTTCTGAGAATGATAAGCTTAAATATGGTTTAATAGTTATTTACTTACAGGTATTTAGTTATGTTATACTAATGGAACACTGAACCTTGCATAGAAAGAGACTTTTTGAAGATGTGTAGTTTCCATATCATTAATACTACAGCAGCAAAGTAGCGTAACATGTTCATTCTCAGAGCTTTAGGGCTTTATTATAAACTTAGGAATTCAAAAAGGTGTTTAGCCTTTAAGTAGATGTCTTCTGGGTATGAAAACAGCCTGAGTCATGCACTGTAAAGTTCAAGAACAATGCATGCAAAAAACAAAACCACCTGTTATTGCAAACACTCCAGGCAGTCTTGGCCCATGCAGGAGGGGAATTATGACTGTCTTTAACAGTTCGCGGTATTCAGCCTCTGGACTCTGTTAGCTGAGAGGGCCCTTGTCCGTCAACGTGTCTTCACTTCAGCCCTGGACTGTTCCCTTATAAGGGGCCTTTGTGCTTTTGATTTGAGCTTGGAGCGCTCACGAAAGCAGATCAGCTTCTTGGTGATATGACCATGTAAGAGCAGAGTGCACTGCACACGTTTCATACAATATTCTGCTAGTTGTAGCTTTTTAAGGCTGTATTGTTGCAGGAGAGTAAAGTATTATAAACACTCTAAGGGTTCATATTTTGGTCATGTCATTGGATGTCAAGGAACAAGATGCATTTAATCTTTAAATTATAAATAAAAACATTGAAAAAGCAATTATTTGTGATTAGCGATTATCTCCATTTGACACATGAATGCCACTAGGTAGGAGGAGTTGTGGGTGTTGTGGCTCCCACTTCAGGATAGGCTCATGACAAAGAAGCCTTTGATTTGAATGGCTTCATTATTCTGCAGTACTGGAGTCGTACCTCTTCTGCTGTCAAAATGAGCTGAGAGGTTGACCTATGTGCTGACCTTTCTGCTTGCTAAATGTGTTATATTCACTGTCTGTGTTTCTGTGTTCCAGGATGTGGAGAAAGAGAAAGAGCTGCGCACTCATCTCACTTACGAGGAGATCAGACACAAGGTTGAGCAGTACAACACAGAGTCACGTGACCACTTTAAAATGACACTGGTGAGTTAATGGTGAACCTCCATAATCCACTTATAGACCAGTAAAAAACTAATTGCTAATCATTTTTAGAATTCAAAAGTCCATCCCCATTAACAGAAGTGTTTGTTACCACACAAGTCCCTCCAGAAATAAAATTCTGTCAAATGTATTATTGTTTTTTTTGTTTCATAATAACCCTAACCTTAACCCTAATGGAAAAAATAAACTTAAAATACAAAATCATATTTTTATATTACAGACCCTAAAACCCTGTTATGACCCCAAAACAATTTCAGGTTGTCAAATGGTTGAACTTAAGAAAACTTGTAGGACACACACATATATAAAACTATCTTTTCTTTGATGCTGTATCTTTTTGCAGTATTTCTTAAGTAATGTTTTATTATTTTTTGCTCAATAGTTACACCATTTGAATTTTTTTATAGTCATTAACAAAACATTTTTAAAATGGTACAAATATATATATATATATATATATATATATATATATATATATATATATATATATAAATCATACGTAACAAACATAAATACATATTGCATTTCTGAAAACTTGACATTAATTTTTAATATACATTTTTGTCTCAGAATTATGATTGCCCTTTAATAAAGAGTTTTATCGACGTCAAATGATACAAACATAAAAAAAACATACACAACATGAATGAAAATTGCAATTCTATGAACTCTTAGACCAAGATATTTTCTTTTTCATGTTCTCAGAGTTAATTATCATTGTTGCTTTAATAAAATCTTCATTATCATGTCGTAATCTTTTTATCATGACTTCTCATGAACCATGTGACAGCCATCAGACTTTACCACTGTACCTTCGTTCAGAGCCCAGCTGCTTATCTCTGGACTGTTTCTGTCTGGATAATACTAGCTCTTTAACAAATACTGATCTCAGACAGGACATGTTTCAAGAGAGCGGTGTCATCTGGACTTAACTGAACACTGTGTACTAGCATATGCGAGCTCTTACTCATTAAGTGTCCACAGTGTCTTGGATCATTAGGTTTCAGGCCTGTGTTTCAGTAGGATTGTGTGTCAGTGTGGTGGAGTTTCAGAGGAGGTTGTGAGCTGTAATTACACCCCCCGTGTCTCGCCTGTAGCCTGCAGTCACGGCTGCCGTTTGAACTAATGAGCTTACAGACAGAAGAAACTCAAATCTGAGCTCCATCTGGACACAGTCAGATACCACAGCAAGATATGCTCACCAGCGTTGAGGAAGATGCTTTGAAACTGAAGCTTGTCAAGCTACAAGCTACTCATATTAAACAGTTGAACTATACTTAGCTGCCCAGCTAATGACACTACAAGTTACTGAGAAACACTTATTGAATATTTGAATATTTATTTTCCATGAAAACAGTAGAAGGAATCACCTAATAATAATAATATATATATTTTTATTTCCTCATTTTATATTAAGTCTACTTTATAGTTGAATTGAGTCCACTTCACAACTAATTAACTTTATAACATTAACACAGCGATAGAACTGTGATTGAATCAACACTGAAGTAAATTGAGCGGAATAATGACAATATTGTATTTTTAATGCTGCTTCAACGCTGACATTGTATTTGTTTCATAATAGGAGAACTTTGCTAGATTATACTGTTATCTTCTTATCACTGTGAAGCTACTTTGAAACAATCTGTATTATATAAAGGGCAATATAAATGAATGCAGTTTGAATCACAAACTTACTTTAAACGAATCTAAAATATACAAATAAATCTATACTGTAATGTACACTGTTACAAAATATGATAAAACTGAATGAAAAGTATTTAAAAACAACTGTTGCGTACATGTATTTTTCTAAAACAAAAAAAAAAAGACTTCAATATTAGTGCACTGACAACTGAACAAATGAATCAGTGTTTTGAAAATTAACTGTCTGAAAGGAAACAATTAATTGAAATTAATCAGACTTTCTGAATGCATCCTAAAAATGGCAATGTAGCATTTTCGCTACAGTAGATGATGTCTTTGCTGTTGTCATCTAACGTCAGTCCTCTGTCTCTGTCCTGCAGAATACTAACGGCATGTACACAGGGCTTCATCAAGGTGCAGTTGGACCTGCGGAGGCCCATCACAGTGAAAGGAGGCAGGGCAGGAGGGGTCAAAGGTCAGGAGGCATTTTACCTTCCGGCGCGGCTCCATAAACACACTGCACATCAGCAGCACCAACACGGCGCGACAGGTGATCGAAGCGCTGCTGAGAAAGTTCACCGTGGCCGACAACCCCGCCAAGTTCGCCTTGTTCAAATGCTTCAGCAGAGAAGACCAAGGTGAGACGCAAACACCAATGCAGAAAATGCATCAGTGTGTGTGTGTGTGTGCGTACAGTAATGACTCAGGTCCCCTAGTGCATACAGTATGTGTTTTGGCAGGAACGGATGCATTCCTGAAATAGGTCAATCTGAGGAATGCGCGTGTATTTATGGACGTGCTCACACATTCGGGACAGGCCTGTTACTCTGCATGTATGTGCCAACAATACACCATGCCAGTGTAGTAAACACACGTACACAACAGCTGTTGAATGCTCTTTAGCAGATATAAACCAGCCTCCTTCCCCACATTTCAATGCCATACAGGGATATTCTGAGCTGGGGAATGGTCAGGATGGCCGTCTACTGAGTTTAGTAATAGTGACTAGTTGATTTTGGACAGTTTTTGGCTTTATACATCAAACAGTGGATTCCTGAGAAGCTCAGCATTGGTTTTGCTGTAAGAATGTCAGTGTTTCTAATCCATCTCACTGCTTTGACGGACACCAGCCACTGTCTGAGCCCCCGTTGACGTCACACACACAGCAGGAAACCAGACACGCATATGGCTCACTGATTTTAAGTACCTGCTTTCATAATCTAAGCACCTGGCTGGAATGTGAGGGTTTATGTGAAAGAAACAAATCATTTAAAGAACCGACTCATAGGAGTCATTCATTCATGAATCAGACTACACTGGTCTGCATTTGTTTTGCATACAGAAAGCAACAGAAAGATGTCTTGTCTATGTCTTATTTTTCTTTATGTGGTATTTTATCTTCAGACTGCAAATCTAAAACAAAATGGATTAAAATGCAGGCATTATATATATATATATATAACTATATAAAATATAACAATGTACTGCACTTCAGATACAAACAATATGCCTGCAAAGTCAGATTTGCACTGCTGCTTTATCTTCTCTCATTCAATTCAGACTGCAATGGCAAAATAGCTCGAAATTTGAAAAGAATCTGGATATCATATTTAAAAAAGGGAAATCATTTACAAAAAGAGTCTTAAGTAAATCCCAAAATGATCAATTTATCCATGTTATTTTTTTTATTATTTATAAGATTTCACTTTTTTTTTTATTGAATATATTCTCTAGACTACTGTCTAATGTACTTGTTTTAATGTACTGCATTTAATACTGATCCAAATACAAAAATAATACTGCAAACTCATGTAAAACTATTTCTTCTGCCATGGTTCATTTGATTCAGATGCACTGAATAGCACTTCTGCTTGATTTATTGGATGAACTGAGCATCGTAGTACTTTGGGGAGCAATAACGCTCATCTTTAATTATTTTATAGGGAGTGTGTGTAGGAGCCAATAAGTGCTGCTGCCAGTGGGGGAATATTTGCTTAGTAGGCCATCTGGGATGATTTTTATTTTTTATTTTTTGAGACAGAGTATTTTCATGAGGTCTCACCACCATGGGAGATCTCCAGCACACTCTAGGAGACAGATATGCGATACTTTGTGTTTGGATTGGGTTTTACAGCTGGTTTTAATGCATGTAATGGGGCCCTCCAGATCTTAAACAGCCCGTCTAGACAACTTCAAGAAATGCTACAGTTAGACACTGATAAACTCCCACCTCAGAGCTCATTCACAGACAGACCCTTATGTGTGATATCACAGCAGTGTGGCATATAAAAGACCACGAATCAACCGCATTAGTGTAGACATAATAACAGCCCTGCTTGCTCTGATTAACCGCTGCCGGAGACAGAAGGATGTGAGATGAGAGATTCCTCAAGGCTGAAGAAACGCAGGTCTGTGCCCTTTTGCACACTCTAGGTGGAGGAAATCTCCCATAATGCTAAAGTAAAC
Source organism: Carassius auratus (assembly GCF_003368295.1). Classification (NCBI taxonomy): domain Eukaryota; kingdom Metazoa; phylum Chordata; class Actinopteri; order Cypriniformes; family Cyprinidae; genus Carassius; species Carassius auratus. The sequence goes on from NC_039246.1 coordinate 10,694,819, forward strand.
GCAGAAGTTCTAGAGAATTACCTTTTGTTCTTGATATGAGGTGTTGCACTTCCTTTTTCATGCTTAAAGTTTGTTTTTGCTGTGAATTTTGGCCTTAGATCAACATTCAGCAGCATGTCTTCCTCTTTGAGGTGTGTCAGTTCTTTATTAAAGAGAACCCGGTTCAGGGCTGACTTTTTAAAGTTTAGCTGCTTTAAATGACATGAAAGTACTTTTCAACTTTTCAGAGAGGATCTTAGGTAGTTTTTATACTGAACACCTCTGGGAAGTTTTGTTTCTAAAATCGATCTTTAAATGGTTATAGCTCCTAAAAGAATATTTAAAAAAATGTGTATTTTGTAAAAGTGTATTTTTTGTTAGCTAAACCCTCTCAGTGAAGTTTCTCTAATTCATCATCTTTAAATGGTTATATCTGCTAAAAACATTTTTTTAAAAATCTAAAGTTTGGATCCTGTACCAAAAACGATGAATTTAAAGCATTGCTGTTAAAAAATGTATATCAGTTGTCCTTTGTGATCCCTGAAGACACATTCACACCAAGAACAATAACTATTAAAATAATAACAATGTTTATTATGAGTTCTCCATTTAAAAGTCATTGTTTTTATCATTCATCAGCTTGAAAAGATCCAGAGATTTCAATGATGTCATTCTTCTGTGTTATTTTTATTCTTCTACTGCGGTCTTCCCTGTTCTCAAATAATTAGAATGGTTCCTAAAACATTATAGTTGGTGTGAACTGGCCTTTATTGTTGCCTGGCGTTGTTTTTGTCTCTGATGGTAATGTTGTGTCTGTGTGTGTGTGTGTGTGTGCAGTGTACACCTGTAAGCTCTCAGAGGAAGAACACCCTCTCTTCCTGCGTCTGGTGGCGGGACCCAGTACAGATGTGCTCAGCTTTGTCCTGAAGGAGCAGCAAACCGGTGAAGTCCTGGTGAGCATTCGCTTTAGGTTTCTATCACAATCCTATATTAATGAAAACATGTCATGACACACATCTTCCTCTCGTTTATCAGTGGGACGCCTTTTCCATCCCCGAGCTGCAGAACTTCCTCCGCTTCTTGGATAAAGAGGAGCAGGACCAGATTTGCTCGATAACCAATCGCTACAACGCCTACAGAGAGAAACTGGAGGAGGCCATGAGAGCGACGGGCGGCCTGGGATAAAGCCAGTGCTTATGTGAAGGAACTGTAGCACTGCTGCCTCTAGTGCTCACTGTGTGTAAAGAACACTTATTAGGTGTCACTGTGCCAAGCGGACACCCCTTCTCAGAAACTCAGAACAGAGCACTGAGCTCCCAGAATGCACCTCAGGTGCCATATTTACCCATCCACCCTCTTTCACTCTTTCAGTTGTTTCTCATGTTCTGTTCTTTTACCTCTTGTGAACGATGCAAATGTGTAAATCAGATCTGTTTTTATTTAATTGTTGGATGTTGTGGTTTGTACATATTTTTGTTTGTTGTTTTAATTTATGTGGGTGAATTTTATTTTACTTTTTTTTTTTTTTTTTAGTAAAAGAGTCTTATTCTATGGCAAATATACTTATCGACCAGAAACTGATGGGACTGGGGATTTATTTTATTTTATATTATATTAAATACCAGATGACATAATGTGCCCTACCAAAGATAGTGTTGATGTGCTGTTGACAAAGTGATGACCAGACAGACAGTAAGCGCATGTTTGTGAAAGAGAAGATTGAATATGGTGAAGTAGGGACAGGAAATGAGGACTAAAGCAAAGTCATAATCACTAGTCTCTGAAGGGATGAATGCAAATAAAAACCTTTTTAAAAGTAAGCATTCTCAGGTGAAGTGCTGGAACTGGAACTGAATGGATTCAGGAAGTTGGCGAAGGAGCATAGAGGATGTTGGAAAGTATGCGGGAAGTGCCATGCAGCGGGTTTGGAGCGGAGCTGACTGATGTCTGTTGGGGTCAGATGGTCTTCCACAGTAAATTATGGGTAGTTTTGAGCTCTAGTTTAGGCAGATAATCATTGAACGGTGTATTTGCTGTTCGCCTATCATCAGCGACCCTGGAAAATGCGTTAGAGGATGTCTTCAAGATAAATGACTGAATATACAAGTAATGAAGATTGTTTGTTTTGAAGCTACAGCCTGAAAATAGTGATTTAAGCTAGTTTGATTGGTGAATATATATACGTGTAATCACACCGATCTGATTTACTGTACCAAAAGTTAATTTCACGTGCTTTTCTTCATTGTAGCTGAAACTGTTACTGTTGTGAGGTACAGTAAAAGAAAAGCAGACAGTGCTACTTTGTCTCAGCACACAAGGTCGACATTTTTGATGGTGTTTGGAATGATACTTGTGTATCAGTAGGTGATTTTAATATGTATCCACGTTTGTTTCTGTATGCTAGTGCTGCATGATGGTTTTTCTGATTGGTACTGCAACATTGTTGTCTATTGTGACACGCAGGTAGCGGCATCTTGTGGTCAACTGCTGTAACTACATCTCTGCAGTCTTAGGTCTCACCTGTGTCAATTTGATTATTTCAGACACAGATTGTGTGCTTTTTTAAAAAATAGTTTTTTCTTTATTATTATTATCGGTTTTATAACCTCTAACCAAAGATCTAGATAAAATACATAATTTAATTTAAATTTGATGCAAATTGCCTGGTGCAATCAGTTTTACACCTCAGTAAACTGAGGTTACATAGTATAGTATCTATCTTGTCTGATGGTTTTACCAGGGCAACTTTAATTGTAAACACTGGGGTAAATATAAATTAGAGTAATTAGTGTAATTGTTGTGTGAATATTACATCACGACAGTCTCAATATATGCAATCGAGGAGGATTTTGCAGGGGAATAAGACCAGTAATCTTATAAATGCTTTTTGTGCACTTTGTTTTAATTCAGGGAATTATTTTTATTTTGATTTATTAGTCTTCATCAGATGCCTATTGTCTTCCACTGTTTTAAAACGGCATTGCATCTAGTGGAAGCTCAGTTATGTTTTATAGATTTTTTTTTTCTTAAAGCTGTTTCAGAACTTGATTAGTGTTTTTTTTTTTTTTTTCATAAAACAAGCTTTTGTTTGTAGAGTAAGACTGTGAATGAATGTTATACTGTATTCTTGTGTAGTAAAGGGTTATGGATGTGAGTGAACTGCTTTACTTATTTTCAATTTACATGCATGTGTTATATTAATTCATGCATATTTTAACGGCTGTTTTAGGACATCACAGGCCAGTGCTGTTGTAGATAATTTAGAGATTGAAATCATGAAACACACTCTGCATTTGCCAACAAATCTCATTTGGTTCCAAAGTTGTAAGTGACATGCATATTTTGTCAAATTATATAGAAGACACCAGAAATGGCATTAATGGAAAAACATTGTTTTTAAGATTTATTGATTAAATATGCATGGTTAGAATCAAGATGTCATGCATTTTTTTTTTTTGAGGGTTTTTACCAATCGTGGCCTTTCTTGTTGAAGTTTTCTTTAAATAAAGATGAAACGTTTCACAATTCACAGCATCTGTCATCTGTAAAAAAAAAAAAAATCCACCCATGGAAAATGCATCGCACTTTACAGAGGCAACCCTCTTGCAGTTTATCTCGAAAGGTCATACAATGGCGGTTGCACAACCTTTCAGCTCATCTACTGGCTTTAAACATCACACTAAACTGTAAGGTTTTACGTGAGAGCAGAATTAGCATGTGAATGGTGTGTCCTCTGCGTGAACCCGTGTCAGATGTCTTCATCAGTGACTCATCGCACACTTCACGCGGAGAGCAGCGCGTCTTCTCTCGTGGCGTCCGTGAACACAAGCTGAACTTTATACAACTCTCAGAAAGACCTCACGACGCAAGCATGTAAGTTTACACCATTTATAGAGACCGAATATCGTATTTAAAAGACTTGGACGTAGTGCCACTGCAAACGTTCACTGTGGATAAACAAACCTGGTGTTTTCATTGCTGTTGTTCACTTGTAGACCCTCAGTGTAGTTTACTTCACATTCCCTTCAGAAGTGAAAACCGTCAGCTGTCGCGGACTATTTGCGTTATTTAGTAAAAAAAAAAAAAAGCGCGTTTCTATTGTGCTTTAGCGTCATTTGTGTTAATTAAACATTATTTCACAACCTCTGATGTAGTTTTGATAATGAGATGTTCCTGTGCTGAAATGAAAGATAGCGCGTGCGAGTCTGGACTGCCTTTAAAATCTAATCACACAGAATTTATATGTTATGACATTTTGTGTGGTTATAACCATCTAAACCATCTAAAGGTCTTATTATAATATTTAGTTGAATATAATGTTTATGTAAATAAACATGGTATTATATATCGAATAAATATAATCGAATAACCAAATATTACACTTAATTTGATTAATATTATTGGTAACACTGTTTTTGTTATTATTTTGTAATTTCTGAATGCCAGCATTCGTTTTTAATGATCATTATATGTAGTTTAATATATTTAAATTATATTTGAGTTATTTTAGTCAGTTTTTCATTATCACTATATTTAACTGAGTATTATTAAAACATATTATGTATAATATAATATTGAAATAATAAAAAAATGTAATTTTTTATTAATATTATTATTATACTGTTTTGTTATTAATTTGTGATTTCTGTAATTTATTGTTCTTATATTGTTTAAATTTTTTACCATTATAATATAATATAATATAATGCTGTATATTAATATAATATTGACCACACTGCCATACAATTGGTGTTACAGAAAATCCCAAAAAGCCCATTTTTGTGATTCCTAAATGTCATTATTATTTTTTATGAACACAATGTTAAGTTAAATATAAAAATTATAAAAATAAATATTGCTATTATATGAATATAAAATGTAATTAATAAAAAAAAGTAAAATTTATTTTGATTAATAGTTTTGTTGATGCTATTTTTTAATTTTGTGTAATGTAAATCTGTAATAATTTTTAAGGTTTTACATTTTTTAAAAGATTTGGGATGTCTTTGCTACTGTAATGATTTTATTTGTTTTTTAGTTTTTATTATACCATATTTTGTACAGTGTCTGAAAGCATTTTACCCATTTCCACAGGTTAGGGACGAGTTCTCTAAAGGTTTTATTGCTGGCAGTTGCAGTTGGTGTGTATCTCATTCCCTCTCCTATCGATCCCAAGCCATACACGTGAGTCTCGTTGCAAATCTTGTAGTGAACTGATCTTCAAAGAGATTTCAGTGACGTTTAATGTCACGCTGATGTATGTTTTCCAGGTTCGAGGACCCCCCGCCTGCTCTGGACGGTCCTCTGGCAGTAAACACACGATTACAGAGAGGTCGACGGCTGTTTTCCGGTCAACTCAAAGGCCCGGAGTCTTTCACGGCTGACCAGAAAGGTGAGCCTGGTCTTGTGCGTTTATCTGTTTGGTTTGAGAAATGCAGTCAGGTCTCATCTCTCCACTGTGTCTCTGAAGGAAACATCTACACTGGCACCGTCGACGGCAAGCTGTGGAGAATCAGCAATGAATCCCTCACTTTCATCACTCAGACGGGCCGAAACATCCCTGAATGTGGTAAATCCGCAAACTGCATGTGCAATTCAGGCTGAATCCTAGCAGCTTCATTGTGTAAGGCACTTCATGTGGCTTGATGAATATGTATCGCGGAGACGTTTGCTGGACCCCCCCCCAGCTGCCATCACACATTAGACATGCTGAAGTGATTCACAAAGACTCAAGTGTTGTTTTATCAAAGCCTTGGCTGTTCACAAGAATCTTGAATGCAGATGTCTTCATTAGAGCATAACTTATGTATTTTAGTAGGCTCTCATTCCTTATGTTGAGGTTTAATGCCTCTCTCTTATTTTACTGTATTTGAAATAATCATTATGTAGGTAAAGGAGTGATAAGCAGAATGCATGTGTCTGTCAGTTAGCAGATACTCAGATTTTTCTGTTATCAAGCATGTTGTCCTGTTGTTGTTGGTTGTATAGGCATGAGTACAGACTATGAGCCAGTATGTGGTCGTCCACATAGTCTGAGACTGGACCGAGATGGACAGCTTATCGTGGCCGACTCTTATCAGGGCCTGTTCAAGGTTGACCCTTGGACTGGAGAGAAGACGTTGCTACATTCCAGTAAAGAGGGTCAGTCAAAAAAGAGCTTTGCACAGCAATTTGGTTGCTTTGATCAGTTTACTATAAGGCTGCTTCTTTATATTTTTATACAAATCGGCCTCACTAAAATAAAAAAAAAGCATTATATTTAAATAACCCTGCCACATTCCTCCTACAAGGAGCTGATGGGATTCCCTTTGGCTTTCTGAACGGTCTGGAGATTTCTAAAAACGGAACTGTGTTTTTCACCGACTCCAGCAGTAAATGGGGAAGACGTCACGTCCGTTACGAGGTGAACGAGGGACGACCGAACATATCTTACTTCTTTCAGTTGAATTAAGTTCACGTGCACTAAAGGCCGCTTCTCTCTGCAGGTGTTGGAGACAAACCGTCTGGGTCGGCTTCTCTCGTATGACCCCGTGACCGGCCGTGTTCGGACGCTGTTGGATTCTCTCTACATGCCTAACGGCTTTGCCTTCTCACCTGATGAGGACTTCCTGCTCCTGGCTGAAACCAGTATCGCACATGTTATTAAGTAAGAGCTGGAAAATGAAATTTGTCCATATATCAGGATGGTAGAGTATGGTGTTTAGACTTTCTCCCTGCTTCTCAGGTTCTGGTTGAAAGGACCTAAAGCGGGCACCAAGGAGGTGGTCCTGAACAACATGATCGGTTACCCTGATAACATCCGCCTCAGTGACCGCGGCACGTTTTTAGTAGGCATAACCACTGTTAGATTCAGAGGACGGCTTTTCCCACCGTTCTTGGATCTGATTGGTCCGTATCCTGCTGTTAAACGCTTCATAGTGAAGGTGGGTAAATCTTAAATATGTGGGGTTCAGAGTTATTTTAGTATCACTGAGATACTATTGTAGTTTTTATTCATATTTTGATATTTATTTTATTTAGGCTAACTTTTTTTTATCATTTTAGTTTTTATTGAATGTAATAACCCAGGTGAGGTTCTTATTTTAATTTTAGTACATTTTGTTTGTGTTTGTTTTTTAATGTCTATTTAGTTTCTAATATTTATTTCAGTTTTTGAGTTATTTTAGTACTTCAAGTTGAACTAAATGGCAATTTGAAATGTTAGCATGGCATGGCAACTAGCTGAACTAAAATATATAACAAAATAAAGCAAATTATTTTATTTGAATTAGTATATATTTCATATCAGGTAGTTTTATGATTTTATTTTTAGTTGAGCATAATAGTTATGCATTATGCATTACTAAATAATTTTCACATTTAATGTGTTTTTGTATTTCTTTATTACTTTGTGTTATTCTATGTCTATTTATGCCAAATATGTCTTTTTAGTTTGTCATTTATATGCATTTATTATAATCTATATAATAGTTTGTATTTTAGTTTTAGTTTTTTTAGTACATGAAGTAAACCAATAGTAAATAAAATAAATATTGTCTTGTTAAAGCTGCAGTTGGTAACTTTTGTAAAAATATATTTTTTACATATTTATTAAACCTGTCATTATGTCCTGACAGTAGAATATGAGACAGATAATCTGTGAAAAAATCAAGCTCCTCTGGCTCCTCCCAGTGGTCCTATTGCCATTTGCAGAAAATACATCGCTCCCGGTAAGAAACAACCAATCAGAGCTGTGGTCCGTAACTTTGTTTGTGTTCAAAATGTACAAAATGTATATAATAAGCGAGTACACCATGAATCCATTTTCCAAACCGTGTTTTTAGCTTGTCCTGAATCACTAGGGTGCACCTATAATAAGTGTTTATATTCGGACTATTTTAGATTGCTTCGGGGGTACCGCGGCGGAGTAACCCAGTACCTTTGTGATTCTTCATAGACATAAACAGAGAGAAGTAGTTCCGGCTACGATGTTCTTCTGCAAGACACAAGCAGTTCTGTTTATTAACTGCTAGAGCGTCAAAAGTTACCAACTGCAGATTTAACTGGCAAAGATAAAACATAAAACAGTATTTCTTTTAGAATCTCGATCATGAACTCTGTTGCAGCTCGTTCCTCTCGGCTGGTATGATGTTCTGCTGCCCAAGTACGGCTTGATTCTGGAGCTGGGGCCTGACGGAGAGGTGATCGACAGCCTCCACGACCCCACAGGCAGCCTCACGTGGGCCGTCAGCGATGTCTTCCAGCAGGGGACGCACTACTATCTGGGCAACACTGACCTGCCGTTCCTGCCTGTGCTGGAGGAGTGGAGCTGACTCACACGTGGGAAAACTGGGACTTCTGATAACCTTTCACTGAGAATGTAAAATGATTTCATTTTAACAATGCACCTCAGTCTTGTGAAAAAGCTACATGAGGTTCTAACTGTGAATTCTGTGACTTTAAGTCTGGTTATAATCGGTCTAACACAGATGTTTTAACTGTATTAGTGCCACAATCTGTTTTGTTTTATAAAGGTTTTCTGAACTGCAAAATGCACTGGTCAACGTGCACTAGAAATGTAAGATATGATCATTTTGAACAGCTGTTCCCAATAAAAAACATTTTCTTATGCTAATGTGATGCAAAAGACAGAAATAATGTTGCACTTCGATGGTAGTGAACTTTGACACAAAAACGAAAATATTAAAAATGTATGTAGGATATACAGATTAACTCATTTGCAATTAGTTTATATATATACAGTATATATATATATATATATATATATATATATATAAAATAAAGATATTCAAAAATATATATTGCAATGATAGTATATGTAATATTTAGGAACTATAATACATAAAATATATATATAAAAAGGTAATATAAATAAAAATATTGAAGAGATTATATATATATATATATATATATATATATATATATATATATATATATATATATATATATAAAATCACATAATTAAAAACGTACTGTAATAAGAATATATAATATATACATACAATAATCACAAGTTGTACGCAGTTAAACTACTTTTAAAATTACATTTAGCTGAATAAATGTTATAAAATTAAGCAAAAAAATTAAATAAAAACACTGCAATAAAAATGATTTCATAATGCTTTTATCAATCAAACACACAAGACAAATGTCCACAGCAACCATTGCAATGCTACTGACAAATATCATGAAAGAATTATGTGCAAAACATCATTAAACATGTCAGGCCTGTTGATCACAGACTGGAAAGTGCTTCACTGAACGGATGTATTGAAATATTGTGAAAAAGATCTGCTTATGCCTGTCTGCCTCCGCTCCGGTCACTTTAGCTGATTTGAGAAATTGGCAGTCACAGCAGAAGATTGATGAAGGTTAGGTAGAAGTCTGAAAGTAAAACAGTCCCTCATCGCCACAAGTTTGTGTTGCCCACCGCAGGATTTCCCTCAAAGAACCAAAAATACACAGATTCATCAAAGACCTGCTGTGATCCACAGCTTTGGCTCATTCACGACTGACATCCATCAAACACAAAACTCAGAGAAGAAAACATTTAAAAGGCAATAATGAAATACTAAATACAATATTTGCACCTAGTTAGTGAATCTTTTAGTTATAGAACTCAAGTGAAATGTCTGTCCAAACACAGACTGTCCGCTGCCATACGCAAGTGTCAGGAACTGAAAAAGTTAGAGAATATTTTTATATAATAAGGTATATTGTGCATTAAAACTACTGTAATTCATTATCATATGCAAGCCTATTTCTGCTATGGGATAAAAAAAAAAGAAATGGTAATCGCAATTTTTAATCTCACAATTCAGACTTTAGAATTTTAAAATGTAGAAGATATAAACTCACAATTAACTCGCTTTTATTGTATATAAAGTTGCAATTCTAAGAAGTTTGAATTGTGAGATTTGTGACAAAAAAAACAACAACTACAACAACAACAACAAAAAAACGGAATTCTGAGAATTCTCAGTATTTATTAGTTTACATTAGGTTTTCTCAGAAATGTGGATTTATATCTTGCAATTGTGGAAAAAGTCCAAATTGTGATATAAACTCACAATTAAAAAAATCCTAATTGTACGATAAAAAGTTGCAATGACCTTTTTTATTTTTGATCCTGTAGCCAAAAAACAAGCTTCCATTCTCAGTGTTGATCATAAAAGGCAGGCTTAGTAGAGTTGTGAATTCTTTTATAACTGAAGATGTGGAGTGGAATGTTTCAGACACATCTGGCAAACAAACAAATTATCCCAACAATTTTCAAATGCATTACAAAATTGGAAAACTCAAGACGGTTTAAAGCAAAAGTAAAACAACATTTTCAAAAACATTACAATAAAGACAATATCCTGTGTTAAAGCAGCAAAACTGAACGTTAATTGAGAATAAAGAGGAATCTGATGTGAATGAGAGCTGGAGGGGATGAAGGTCGTGTCTGTGGTGTGTTTGGTACCCTGGGCGCACCCTGATGACCTCATCAGAGGAGAGACCGGGCCGGATATAAAGGGAGCAAGAGGGCTTGTTTTTCAGTGCCCTTTATTCATTCCCTCCATGTGTCTTGTTCCTGTAAACCTCTCCACGCTCTACTTCAGCGTCTGTCGTCGTTTGTTTCTGTGAGGCACGAGGCTGCTGAACATCAACCGAGGATCAAACCTGAACCTGGTGAAACAGTGACAAGCGAGCTGGAAGTTAGATTTCCTAACATCTTAATAATAATAATACAGCTATTTCTAGTGAATGCTGATTGTTGAAGTGTTAAGGAAGCACTGACTGTGAGTCGTAGACGCCTGGCGTTCTGCAGGACTGTCCCGAGCAGGACTGCAGCATCATGAGACGGTGGTTCATCTTCTCCAGGACTTCCTGATCGATGCTCTTGGCGATGTTACTCAGCTGAAACGGGTCTGCTGTCAGGTTATAGACCTCCACAAACACCTGCAAGCAAAGAAGCTGTGCTATTATTACAGTTATTAATACATATTAAATATTTTTTATTATACTTTGCAGTATTACTGTCAGTGCGCTGTTGGAAGCACTAGCTTTTATTTTTACCTCATTATCATCAAATTCACAGTACTGTAAGTTGGCGGCCTGTGCTACTGTGCGAACGCAGGCGTACGTGTTATTGTACGAGTCTTCGCACACACAGTCGGGGAAGCACTCCTGCAGAGACAACAGCTGTGTTACAGCACTCATTTTTTGTGGTTACTGTAATGACTGTTTATTTGTGGCACACAGAGCCTCACCGAGACCCCGGGGCCCAGCAAAGGGCAGGCTGGGTCTGAGATGTTGCTTCCTTCTCCCTCATATTCCACCAGTACATCAGATCTCCACGTGCTGCTGTTCCCTTGACTGGTCTGAGACACAAAGACAACTCAAATCAAACGCAAACGCAACCCCTTATTAATTTATCACTTAAGTTAATTATACTGAACCTGTAGCAAGAAACACTACAAAAAACATCCATTATGCCAAAAATGACCAAGAATGCCAATACTTTATTTAATTTAAAAGTTAATAAATTCAAACAGGATTCACCATGATGGGAAGAAATGACATCCCGTCCATCTGAGTTTCATTGACGCTGTATCCTGCGATATCCAGGATTGTTGGACCCAAATCCACATTTGCTATAAGTAACTGTTAAAACAGATCAATTATTTACACATAAAATAAAAAAAAAGCTAATAAATATTATAAAAACCTTTTCTGTTAATGTGAATATTACATATACAGGTCCTTCTAAAAAAATTAGCATATTGTGATAAAAGTTCATTATTTTCCATAATGTAATGATAAAAATTAAACTTTTATATATTTTAGATTCATTGCACACCAACTGAAATATTTCAGGTCTTTTATTGTTTTAATACTGATGATTTTGGCATACAGCTCATGAAAACCCAAAATTCCTATCTCAAAAAATTAGCATATTTCATCCGACCAATAAAAGAAAAGTGTTTTTAATAAAAAATAAGTCAACCTTCAAATAATTATGTTCAGTTATGGACTCAATACTTGGTCGGGAATCCTTTTGCAGAAATGACTGCTTCAATGCGGCGTGGCATGGAGGCAATCAGCCTGTGGCACTGCTGAGGTGTTATGGAGGCCCAGGATGCTTCGATAGCGGCCTTAAGCTCATCCAGAGTGTTGGGTCTTGCGTCTCTCAACTTTCTCTTCACAATATCCCACAGATTCTCTATGGGGTTCAGGTCAGGAGAGTTGGCAGGCCAATTGAGCACAGTAATACCATGGTCAGTAAACCATTTACCAGTGGTTTTGGCACTGTGAGCAGGTGCCAGGTCGTGCTGAAAAACGCAGCTGACATGGCACCCCAGACCATCACTGACTGTGGGTACTTGACACTGGACTTCAGGCATTTTGGCATTTCCTTCTCCCAAGTCTTCCTCCAGACACTGGCACCATGATTTCCGAATGACATGCAAAATTTGCTTTCATCCGAAAAAAGTACTTTGGTGCACTGAGCAACAGTCCAGTGCTGCTTCTCTGTAGCCCATTTCCTGCACATGCCTGTGCACAGTGGCTCTGGATGTTTCTACTCCAGACTCAGTCCACTGCTTCCACAGGTCTCCCAAGGTCTGGAATCGGTCCTTCTCCACAATCTTCCTCAGGGTCCGGTCACCTCTTCTCGTTGCGCAGCTTTTTTTGCCACACTTTTTCCTTCCCACAGACTTCCCACTGAGGTGCCTTGATACAGCACTCTGGTAACAGCCTATTCGTTCAGAAATTTCTTTCTGTGTCTTACCCTCTCACTTGAGCAGTCAGGTCGGCAGTCTTACCCATGATTGCGGTTTTGAGTAATGAACCAGGCTGGAAGTTTTTAAAAGCCTCAGGAATCTTTTGCAGGTGTTTAGAGTTAATTAGTTGATTCAGATGATTAGGTTAATAGCTCGTTTAGAGAACCTTTTCATGATATGCTAATTTTTTGAGATAGGAATTTTGGGTTTTCATGAGCTGTATGCCAAAATCATCACTATTAAAACAGTAAAAGACCTGAAATATTTCAGTTGGTGTGCAATGAATCTAAAATATATGAAAGTTAAATTTTTATCATTACATTATGGAAAATAATGAACTTTTATCACAATAAGCTAATTTTTTGAGAAGGACCTATATAGCGTGCATACACAAGGAAAAAGCAAACAAATCTGGTTTAGATTCAAAACTTGTTTGAAAAAAAAATTAAATATATACTATAAAATTAAATAATGTGAGAAAGTAAAATTAAACAAGGGGGGGGGGGGCTGAAAATAAAATGAAGAAATAAAATAAATACTATTAAGAAACAAAAAATAAGAAAATATAATGTAATTTAGTTTTTTTATGCTTGTTTATATTACCGGGCTTGTCTGGTTGGGTTTGATATTAGGCCCTCGCACCAAAAGAGGAACTCTGATATCAAATTCATAGAGTTGCCTCTTATCCATTGGAAGAGAAAACTGGCCTGAGAGACGAAACAGACACATGACAAAATAAAAGCTAGGGAAAGTAAAAAAAAAAAAAAAAAAAAAACATTTCTTCTCTATATAACTCATTGTGTACCTGTGTGGTATCCATTGTCAGAGGTGAAGATGATGTAGGTGCTGCTTAGCTCTCCTCTGACCTCCAACTTTCTCACCACCTTCTCCACCAGGTCGTCTACAGATAGTAAAGTACGCCACCTGGTGGAACAGATCATCGGTGTCGCATTACTTCATGTGCAATATTAATATCAAGTGCATGATTTAAAAGCATCTGAATACCGTTTTCTGTAGGCGTTATCCAAGAACTCCACTGAAGAGTTGGTCATGGGCGTTTTTGCTTGTCTGATGAGCCAGTGCTTGTCCTGAAAAACAGGTTGAAATGTTGTCACATATTCAAAAGACGATCCAATCAGAATATTTCAGACACGTTGGGCCTGTACCTTGCCGTGTATGTTAAAGTTAGGGTCTCTTGGTGCTTTAACGTTGGGGAAACTGCTCTCGTACTGAGGAGCGGCTGTCCAGGGCGAGTGAGGGGCTGGTGTGGACACCATCATGAAGAAAGGCCTGCGGTTTGACTTGTTTTCCAGGAAGTCGATGGAAATATTGGCCTGGAAGGAATCAGAAGCCACTGAACATCAAATGCATGAGGTCTGATGTAGTCTCATGAACACAGGTGAGATCTGCTCGTACCAGAACATCTGTAAGGTAATCTTCGCTGTAGTTCTGTCCATGCCGCTGCTCCCTGCCGTTCACCGACAGCGTGTAGTTGTAGTATTTGGAGTTTCTCTCCTGTAGGAATATGTTCAAATCATAGCAAATATTTCACTTTAAACAAATCTGGTTTAGAATCAAAACTCAATTTCCGAAACCTGAAAATGTAAAAAAATTGACAATACAGAAATACAAATATAACTTAGAAAATTTAAATAAAGAAATAAAACAGTTAAATTTAATAAAAATGATTAAAATAAAGAAATACTTTTTAATAAATAAATACATCCAAACATTTTTCCGGTCTTTGAAACAATTAAACAAACCAAACCTTCAATCTGCTCTCAGTGAGCTATGAATCATGGGAGCTGCTATTAGGAAAATAATTAGAATGACTTCAGAAAACATACTTTTTCTCTTCTGGATTTATTTCTTGCATGAGTTCTTGTACCAGCTTCCCAAACATGCTATATTTTAGGCTACAAACTGTTTTCCTAACCTTTCAGCTAAAATTAGATTTTACAGCACTGATGGGAAAGGTTGAAGGCCTTGTCAATGTATTCCAGCTTGTCATTTTTCTCTTTTTTTCATTTCTTCATTTAACTTAAATTTTGTAAATTTGTTTTTTACATTTCTTCATTTTAATGTTTTTTAATTTCTCTTTTATTTTTTATATTCTACTCATGATTCCCAAAGGTAAGCCTTTGGGTTATAGTATTATCTATATCTATCTATCTATCTATCTATCTATCTATCTATCTAATATATATATATATATATATATATATATATATATATATATATATATATATATATATATAATTAGATTTCATTTTTTGGTTTTCATTTGAATTTTTTTCATTTTATTAGCTTTTTTCTTTTTTTATTAGATTTTTATTATAAAAATGTTTCTGAATTATTTTATTTTTAATTTCAGTTTTCCGTTAGTTAGTAATTTTAGAACTTATTTCAGTTAGTTGCTAATTTTCATTCAGTTTTCCCATCACAATAACATCACTGCTATAGATGAACAGTCAAATAAAATTTACAGTTAAATGATTACATTATTAAATGATACATCTCCTGTGTTTTTCTTACCAGGGCGAACCAGTGATCCCAGCCTGGAGGAACGTGCTCCACACCTCCTGCTTTTTTATTCCCGTACTATAGCAGAGAAACAGACACGGATGATTCAAGGTGATGTACCGTCAACTGATTCACCCAAAGAAAAGGTTTCATCAATGTGAAAGCTCCCAGTATGTGTCTTCACCTCATTCAGATACTTCCCAGCAAAGAAGGTCTGATAGATGCCGTGTTTCTGAAGGAAGGCAGGGAAAGTCTCGGGCTCTTGGGTCTTCTGCCATGCAGTGCTGCTGCAGTTGCCCTCCAGCGTGTTGTTGACCACATGATGGTTATGAGGATATTTGCCCGTCAGGATGCTCGCCCGGCTGGGACAGCAAAGGGGACTGGCGACAAACTGCATGAGAGAAGAAATGACAAAAAGAGTTGAGAGATGCTGTGCAAATTAACAGATGCAATGGCAAACATGCATGCTGGTTGATCCTCAATGCACATTTTAATTGTTATGTCTAACAAATTTATAAATATTCTCATGTAGAACAATATAAGGGCTTTTTAAGCTTGAATGACATGCAAGATCCCATAGCACTTCTATGCATCAATAAACAGATCCAGAACAATTTCTACTCACCGTGTTTGTAAAGGTTATCCCAGCATCACCTATCAGCTTTTTAGTCTTCACCAAAGGGATCTGTAGAACGAAAGATGGCAAGATTCTCGTGAAGCAGCTCGTTTAAGTTACTTTAGCCACGATACATAAAAGTAGAAATGCATGGAAGAAATCCAAACCACGGAGAATGACAACAAAAAAAATACTTTCTTAGAAAATATACTCACCATTCCACCGATAGACACATCTAGATCATCAGTCAGGATTAAAACTATATTCGCTCTGGGATTCATTTTAGCCTCGGCCAGACTGTTACAATGCAAAGTGACGCAGATGAGAATAACATGTAACATTACAAACGGAGAAGAAGCCATCTTTAGTGCCGAATTAAAAACACATAAAGCCATGACCTAAACGAGGACCTTTTCTTGAGATAAAAGCATTAAATTCTGTAAGGAAAGGAAAACGCTGGAGCAGCTAGCTTGCCTAGTCTTGTGTACGAAATTACTAATCATACTATGGCGACTTTTTGGCTTCATGAATATTATTTAGACGTTCTGGCGTTGCTTGGTTACCTCTTGTGGCGTCTGGTCACGTAGCCTAATTTATATTCATAAGCCAGGCCTACAGCAGAGTAGGATTCGCTCATTTGCGGGCATACTATAACGCCCACCTACCAACGTCTGCCTGACAGCCAATCATATTCCAGGCTATTACTTTGCGTCGTTAATATTCATGTTCTTACCCGTCGTCATAGTAGGATTAATAAAACTGTCCTGTTTCATCACGTGGAGAGACGGAAGCCCCGGTCAGCTGATGTTTACGTTAATTCAAAGGCATGATGTCATTCATAAAATGTATGTTTTATGGCATATGTGATCTCTTTTTATCATCTCGACTACTTAAATCTCTATTACGTCACAAAAGTTGTACAATATTACTATAATGCAGTTTCTCAGTTTCTTAATTTTGAAAACCATGAACTCAATTTAACCATATCAACATTTTAAAAATAATTGTAACGATCTTTTAGTAACTTATTTCACCTTGAAAAAAATAATGGTCATATTGGCGTGTATTTAAATTATATTTTATTAAATTAAACTAATTTTTTATTTATTTTTTTAGATAAAAGTAGTTTTTACCAAATAATTTTTATATTTTTATTTGAACACGTTCATTTACAAACAACTGATGAATATTTCTCATTCACCTGTTGTTTCAAAACTTTGTTTGAACAGTTTCGGACGTGGGTTGAACTATTCCTGCTGCAGGGGCGTGCAATCAGGATTTAGAGCGTTCAGGAAGGAAACTGGAGCCTGGGAAAAGCGCTGCAAACCCCGCTCAAGGAATGGAACACACCCGGAACTCGAGTTCCTTATTGATTCATCTATAACACTCTCTGGTTTGTACTTGAGTGCAGCATGTGTGCACGAATGTTTAATGTTGAACTTTAAAGAGGGCTAAAACATGTCTGGTGTGGAAGTCGCCAAAGAGGAACTCAAGGAGATAGACATATGTGACATCTGCTCGGATGAGGAGAGCGGAGTTTTTCTTAACTCAGGTGCGTCGTACTTTGACGGCTTCTCAGCGTTTCACAAATGGGCTTCAAAAGGACGTTCAGTTTCGGACGGAAACTGTGAGTGCGCCAAAACAGCTTCGGTCTCACTGTGCAAGTGCGCAAATGTGCCTCATGGAGCAACAGCTGGAGAGATCCGTATGGAGAGAGCAGGAGGAGGTGTGTATTCGGATGAAGAGGACCTGAGAGCGTCCCGCTCATCATCTATAGTGGACTGTCTGTTAGTGGAGCTCTATGACACGTACAGTAATAATGTCAGAGAGGTGGACAGCTCGACCGAAGCCTCCAGCTCAGATGCCTTCCTGGGCAGGAGTAACACTGGCTCCAACTTTCTCCAAGAACTTCAGGAGAAGCACACGAGGCGCCATCAGATGAAATACTTGGCTCAAAAAGGTGAGCCACTCACACAGTCAATGTATTTTTATTTATGTAAAGCACACACTATCATTTATTCCAAGAGTTTGGAATAATTACAATTAATTTTGGAATAATTACATTTTTTCATGTTTTTAAAAATAGGCTACAGATAAAATCTGTTACATTGCAAAATATTACAAATTAGAATAACTGTTATATATGGTGAGTCTTCTTTTAAAAACATTCAAATCTTAATGATATTAAAATCTTAAATATTAAATTTTTATTGGAAGTGTTTGTTATATGAAGTTCTACTGAATGATTGTTTGAATAATTTACAGAATTAAAAATTTGAGAACCCATATTTATTCATTCAAATCATGATATAAAATAAAGTCTAGATATAGGGGTTTATTTTTGAGGTTTTCTATCATTTTTCAAAATGTTTGTACTTTTTGAAATTATTATTATTATTATTATTATTATTATTACATTTTCATTTTTATACTTATTGTATTTCATTTTAGCTGTTCATTTGCTTCTGGAAGGACATTACTCTTAAGCAATATTAAAATAAATTTTCTCTCAATATGGTTAGGTTGTTTTAAATTGTTTTAGATGAAGTAATGTGCCACATTGCAGAACTGACCCAGTTTTAATGCCACCTTTGTTTGTTGAAGTAACTGAATTGTTGTCTCAGTTGCTCAGGTTCTTTGTAGGCCATAATGACAATTTGCATAAAGAGGTTACATACACCGTGTTAAATCCAAATGACCTTAATCTGTCTACATAAATGCCAAGTTATGCACACATTAATCTGAGATTTGTGTGCCTTTTCATTTTTCCCAAAATGAATGCATTTCCTATAGATTTAAACCAGCTTTATTTTGTGCTCAGGTCTGGAGGAGCTGAAGTGGATCATTCAGGAAGTGAAGTATCGTATTGGTGTGCAGTCGGCCAAACTGGTGCGTCAGGTCAAGAGGAAGGACAGACTTCGGCAGAAGTTTCAGAAGAACTGTGATATAGTCACTGCCTGCCTGCAAGCCGTCTCTCAGAAAAGACGTAATTACAAATCATTCTCTCATTTCACTCCTCTTCCAGTCATTATTGCTTTAAGTAGTCAGTGTTATATTACCCAAGGCTTTCTTTGCTATTTGAAGACTAATGTATTCTAGATCGAAAGCATGTCTTTACTTTCACTGGCGCTTGATGTCTGTTATTCCTTAAAGGAATAGTTCACCTAAAAATGAAAATTTGCTGAAAATGTACTCGCACTCAGGCCATCCAAGATGTAGATGAGTAGTTCTTAATGAGAACAGATTTCGAGAAATGCAGTATATCATTCACTCATCAATGGATCGTCTGCAGTGAATGGGTGCTGCCAGAATGAGAGTCCAAACAGCTGATAAAAACATCATAATAATCCACAAGTAATCCACACAACTGTCCAAAAATTGGCATCTTTTTTTAAACAAAAGCTGCACGTTTGTAAGAAACAAATCCATAATTATGATGTTTAATGTTACAAGAGATTAATTGATGGACTGGAGTGATGTGATGGGGATTACTTGAATTATTGTGATAATTTTTTCAGCTGTTTGGAATCTCATTCTGATGGCACCCATTAGGGCTATGCTTGTCAGTGAACCACTGCTCTGTGTAGTACATGCTGCTCCGTCTGAAAGCAGGTGATGGAGGTTTACTTCTAATCACAGAACCGGCTTTACTGACGAGATGTGCATGATCATTGCATTCGATTATTTGCACTGCAGAGGATCCTCTGGTGAGCAACTGATGTGATGCTAAATTTCTCCAAATCTATCCTGATGAAACAAGCTCATATGCATCTTGGATGACCTGAAGAGAAGTACATTTTCCTTTAAAGGGGTTTGCAGTATAGTTTACATAGGTAGCGGTTGCTAAAAAGCTCTGGGTCCCATATATCAAATGCATTTTTTCTTCACTTTGTTCTAGTTCTCTGTTGATGTTTCAGAAGACAGTGCTCTCAAATATCTCGCCACTATCACAGGATTGACTCCTCCTCAACTTTAAAATTTAATTATTTGCATTAGATTCAGAACACGGACTATGTTCAATATCACTGAAATTCAATCCATTTGGTTTCAGAGGCGACTCATTCATGTGATGAGTTTATGACACTTGCATGCAAATTTGCACTGTAAAGTTGTTGAACTATTGGTCTCAAATTTGTATTTGCATTTTGCTCGCAAATTAGTAATGGTGTAGTCATTGTGCAGCAGTAAAACCTTTACACATTTGGATGCAATGAGTCCTTTTGTTTTATGTATTTGGTTCAGACACAAGCATGTTGTCCTACTAATACAGCAGCCTTGCATCGTTTAATGTCTTTTTCCTCTATTTTATCTACATGCAGCAAGACAAGTACTGTCAAACAGGTACAGTATGAAATCACATCCAAACCATAGCTCTGCATGGTTGCCATTCATCAGTCGATGTCTATTCTTAATGCAAGAGGTGTCACTTTGTAGTTGTGAACACTGATCTATAATAGAGAATATATAGATCAGTGGTTGTGAATGGTTATGGTCTAGTTTTTTATTTGTTGGCATGTTTATTTTTGTAAACATGAGTAGCATGGTTTATTACTGAATGTATGTCAGAATTTATACTAGAATGCTTATCCAATGGAAATAATATAAGAAACATTTTCTATATCAGGGCTTTTTTTTTCGCCAGACATTTTTCAGGAACTGTTTTGTGTCCCTCTCATAAGTAACATTAAGTCTGCTCTCTTCATAAGGTAAGTTCAGGTAAATTGGCTAACTTTTGGGCAATCTTTAAGAAATTTTAATGATCAAATTTGCCTGATTTACCCTTTTGTTTGGATAGTTAGTATTGAATTTGGATTATCTCAAGACTTTATTCTAACTGGGTCCTAAATCAAGAATGTTTACTTGTGTTCTTAAAGTAAAGGTTCTTTATTGGAATTGATGGTTCCATGAAGAAGCTTTGGCATTTATAGAATTTCTTCATGCCACAAAATGTTGTTGTTGTTTTGTTTTTGTTTTACCAAAAATACTGCTTATGTTTCATCTCTGAGAAACCCCCCTTTTGGAAGTTTTTAAGAGTATATAGTGTTATATTTCCATATTCCTACTTGTTAAAGATTAAGGCTAAAGTTGGCATCATGGCACTAGTCATGACTGTTCAAGTCATTGTTTTCTTCAGCTGTTTCTGATCTGTAGCCATCCTCCAGAGCTCCAGCGCTCTCTCCTCCCTCTCAACCCGGAATGTGACGCTCATATGTGGGTGTGACTGTGAGACACGCGCATCAATGCGATATTCCGCCTCACCCATCCTCCGCGTTCTGTTCGATCACCTTTGATGCTTTTATTCTATTTAAAGTTCACATGCTTTAAGTGCAGACAATGCATCTTCACGTATGGTGATAAAGGATTCGCGAATGTGTTGTTTTCCTCTGATTTATTGATCTGGTCGATCATAACGAGTAGGATTTATTTTTAGATAAAATGATTCTCGGTATGAGATCGGTGTAAATGCGCGGTCAAACGGAGCCCTCAGGTTTTTCTCCAGATGAAGCAGGGACGGTTTGTTTCCTCTAAGAGGCCGAGGGTTTGTGTGAAACAGCAGAATGCAGCTGGAGGGGTCGGTAATATTATCAGTAATGTGCTGAAGAAACGCAACGGCATCTCCAGAAGAGCGCCGCTCCTGCTGTGCACCCTAGAGCCAGGTGAATACAGCATGCTTTTAAATAATTATTTTTATTCGTTATTAGTCTTTGCCCTGGTATTATTGATAAAACTATTGATTTATTTGCATTTTTGCTGAATGTAGAATGGTGTTTTTGTGATAATTATGTGACCTATAGGGCCTTCCCATATTATGTCGTATTCGATATATATTTTTCTTTTTGCAATATTAATATAACTGAATTATGTATTTCAGTAAACTGTATAAGTAGTATATATGTTAATAGAATTAAATGTAACAAAATGTAATGGTTTTGAATTTGAGGTGTCCTGAAATTTGTTTAAGGTTTATTTTAGTCCCTTAAGAAATAATTTATTAAATAAATATTACGCTCACTTTTAAATATTATTTCTGTATTAATTGGTCATTGCTTTAAAAGTTTTAGGGTAAAAAATGGCCCCTTTTAATTTAAAAGGTGTATTACACTGCACATGACTAATGCTTTTCACTCGGACCCTTGTGTCGTGTCGTGTAATGGAACATGAGTGCAGTAGGAGCGCTGGAGGGATGATTGTAATCGTGTAGGTTAATCCGGAACAGAGCCGGCTGACGAGGGAAATGCAGAAATGGTGCCATTCTGCTACTGATTGTTATTTATCGCATGGAACTATGACCGAGATGGACTCTGGTTGGTGTTAATTTCTTTTTATGTAGCGGAAAAAAAAGGTCTGTAGGAGAAGTAGCCGCTTTCGTGTTAGTGAGGTAGAGTTGTTTATACGCGATTGACAGGATTTTGCTTATAGCAATGGCTACTGTGAAAGTTACATAACTGTAAAGAATTCATCGTGTTGTTATAACCCTTCATCGCTCAATATGACGCCTTTAGCGTTGATAAGAAACAGGGTTTATTTCGCCTTGATACATGATGGTGTCGTGTATCCGGAAGAAACCGCAGGCGGAAGTGAGATTCAGCACCGCTTTGGAACGGACAGCGACATTTATCAGCCATTCGATCTCCCGCGTTTGGTTTCTCGTGGTCGATAAAAATGCACTAATACACTTGTCGTTTCCAGTAACTTTTTTTGTTGTTGTATTTATTCCTGTTAGACAAAAAATAAACTTAAAAACATGAGTTAGGTAACCTGCCTGCCATAAATAATGAGCCACTGAAAGAAAACAAACCTCATTATTTATGAGTTACAAAAGGGATGTTAGTACATTTGTAACAAGAGGTTTCAAAAAAAAAAAAAAAAAATATATATATATATATACACACACACACACACAGTAAATGAAGAAAACTTTGATGTGATGAATTTCTGGAATTTTCTGACCTAAACATTACTCTTTTCTTGCTTAACCACTTGTCTGTGCATCTGTGCATTTTAGTTGGATATTTTCCGTTTTTTTAATGATAAAATCCCTTCATTCATTTATTGAGACACCTGCATCTCCAGAGGAGACGTCTTTATGGTCATTATTGTCTCACTGATAATGATAACTATTTTTTTTTTTTTTTTAGGGGTGGACACCAGATTGAAGTTCACTATTGAACCTTCTTTATGCAAGAACGGCTTTCAACAAGTATGTACTAGCTACCCACTGTTGAAGATGTGTGTCCAACTCCCCCTAAATAGAAATAAATAAACAGTTTGGTTAGCATGTTGATTGTTTGTGTTTGTTTTGCTCTGTAGTGGTACGACGCTCTGAAGGCAGTGGCCAGACTCCCAGTAGGGATTCCCAAAGAGTGGAGGAAGAAGGTATATGTGTTGGAAATTTCTCTCTTTAGACACTGAAAGTCAATGTTTTCATATCTATGAAATTTTATGTACTGTATAATGTTTGGGCTTTTTTTGGTATAGGTATGGCTGACCCTAGCTGACCAGTATCTCCACAGTATCTCCATAGACTGGGAGAAAACAATGAGATTCGCTTTCAATGATCGTAGCAATCCAGATGATGATACTTTGGGAATCCAAATTGTGAAGGTATGTGTGTATATTACGTCCAAATTGTGAAATGGAAACTCACAAAAAAAGTGATAAATGTCACATATTGCCTTTGTTATATAACATAATATAATATAATATAATATATGTAGTGAAGTCACTAAACAGTCAGTATTAGTTGTACAGTCATTGTAAGCAAGCAAATAAATCGTGGATTTAGAGTAAGCATTTAGCATTAGAGATTTTAAATTGAATCAAGTCAGATAAAAGGTTATATGGTGCAGTGGGATATTTGCTCATTGTAGTGCGTCAGTTTGTGGGTAATGTAACAGTAGGTGTGTTTGTGTAGCTCTGGAGAGAGAGAAAGGTGATCTATCGGACACGTGTGGACACAAATGAGCAAAGTTCAGTGTGCTTATTTACATAAGACCAGTAACGCTTTGTTTCCCGCCTCCTTCAGGACCTGCACAGGACCGGCTGCAGTTCATACTGTGGCCAAGAGGCGGAGCAGGACCGCGTGGTGCTGAAGCGGGTGCTGCTGGCATACGCCCGCTGGAACAAGACTGTCGGATACTGTCAGGGCTTCAATGTTCTGGCTGCCCTCATCCTGGAGGTCACAGAGGGAAATGAAGGAGATGCGTTGAAGGTTTGCTTAGACGCTCTGTGAATTATATTTTTTGACCTTTATTGTAGGCTGTTATTTACTTATTTGTGACCCTGGACCACAAAAGTCTTATGTCGCTGGGGTATATTTGTAGCTATAGCCAAAAATACATTATATGGGTCAAAATTATCGATTTTTCTTTTATGCCAAAAATCATTAGAAAATTGAGGAAAGATAATTTTTCATGAAGGTATTTTGTAAATTTCCTATCATAAATATATCAAAACTTCATTTTTGATTAGTAATATGCACTGCTAAGATCTTCATTTGGACATCTTTAAAGGCAACAGCTTTTTATACCCTCAGATTCCAGATGTTCAAATTGTTGTTTCTCTGCCAAATATTGTCCAATCCTAATAGACCATATATCAATGGAACTCTTATTTATTCAGTTCTTAGATAATGTATAAAAATTGTTGAAATTTTTAAAAAAAATTGACACTTAAGACCAGGGTCACATTTTTTATTTATTTTTGAGGATGCACCAGAGGCAATGCTTGCTCAATGCCCTCATTTTTATTTTATTTGCAACCAGAATTCCAATTTAATCTATAATAAAAATTTGGAAATTATTAATCCAACAGTTATCCAACATACTTATCGTGTGTATGTGTTTGTTTAATTCTATATTTTTTTATTTACTATTTTATTTGATGTTCATTCTTTGTTTCTCTTTCTATTTTATTTAAAAATAGTTAAACTATTTTTAAATGCTATTTAAATTTTTTTTTACAAATTTTATTACATGCATGATTTTATTTTTTGTCTCCTTTTTTTCTCTTTCTTTTTGATTTACTTTTCTTCCCATTTGTATATATTTTTTTTAATATTGAATTTAAAAATATTGAATTTCTTTTTTTAAGTTATTTAGTTGGTCAAATCGCATAATTGTTTAAAATATTTTATTTTTAATTTAACATATATTTAATAATTATTTCATGCATTCATATTATTATATAAGCAAGTAAATATGCTAAAATTCATTATCTTTTTAATTACTGTTGTTTTGAAAGGTGATGATCTATTTGATCGATAAAGTGCTCCCAGATAGTTACTTCGCCAATAACCTGCGTGCCCTCTCAGTGGACATGGCTGTGTTCAGAGATCTGCTGCGAATTAAGCTTCCAGAACTTTCTCAGCATCTCCACCATCTCCAGAAAGTAGCCAATCGGGAAGAAGGAGGTGTGTAGTAACCCTGTGTATCTATAGCTTACGGATGCAAAAGAACAATGTCTGTTCCAGGTCAACTTCAATGTGTCAGCATTGTGTTTCAGGGAGCTATGAGCCTCCGCTCACCAACGTCTTCACCATGCAGTGGTTTCTGACCATGTTTGCCACTTGTTTACCCCATCACACCGTGCTGAAGATCTGGGACTCTGTCTTCTTTGAGGGCTCTGAAATGCTGCTGCGTGTAGCTCTCGCCATCTGGGCCAAACTTGGAGAGTAGGTTTATCAATCATCTGTCCATGATAGAGAGTGGCAGAATAGGCCAGATTCCAAAGAAAGATTGGATCTTGTATCAAGTGTTCTGCATCTCTCTCTCAGGCGAATTGAGGAGTGCCAGACTGCTGATGAGTTTTATAGTACTATGGGCTGCCTGACGCAGGAAATGCTGGAGCACGACCTTATCGACTCCAGTGAACTCATGCAGGTTGAACTAAGCATATAAAAGATCTTGAATAATTAAAGTCATTAATAATATATAAACATTATCATATAACTCAATCAACTATAGTAGCTTTAATGTTGCAAAATAGTGTTGAAGATGCCGAAAGTTTGCTTTTGGGGCTAAAAGCGTGTTTTTCGTCCTGACAGATGGTCTACTCCGTGGCCCCGTTCCCGTTCCCCCAGCTGGCTGAGCTCAGGGAGAAATACACCTACAACATCACCCCGTTCCCGACCCCTGTCCGAGCGAACAGCAGGTATGAGAGCTGAAGACACTCGACACCCACAGCACAGATGGCATCCGTGAGAGTTTAGTTGTCATAACACGTGATCGTGACTGCAGGGTGTTGTTTTATGACACATATTATTGTATATTGGCATGCAAATATCAAATGCAAATGTTCTTCACAAACGTTATACTCAGTTTAAACATCATTTTTTACTTTTAAGAAGAGATGTAGGCAAGCAACAGTGCAATAAAAAAGCATGTACATTTTTCTTGTATTTCTCTCCATTTTAAAATATTTATTAACATTTTTATTTATTTATTATTTATTTTTAATTTTTAAAATAATAATTTTTTATAATAATTAATACAATTATTATTTTAATTTTATTTTATATTTTTTAACTTTTTAAATATTTGTTTTCCATTTTATCTATCTACTTTACTCTGCAAAATATTGAATTAGCGTTAGTGTTATTTTTTTATTATATTATATTTTAATGTATTTTTATTTTATTTTATTTAAAAACATTCAAAAAAGTATTTTATTTTTCATTGTTTTATTTCATTTCTTCATATTGTCATACTTAATTACTTCATGTTAAAGCTTAGAACCTGACTATTTTTGTTTCTGTTTTTAAAATATCATAACTATTTTATTAATAAATACAACAATTATTGTTATATAATCTAATCTGCATAATATAATTTATTTAATTATTTAATACATTTTCTGGGTTGTTCTATTTATTTATTTTTTTCATATTATAATGTTTGTTTTATTTTATGCAATATATTGTTTTTTTTTCTCCCATGTATAGTCTTGCACTCCATGGATGGGAGAGTGATGATGATGATGCTGACATGGATGATGAAGACTCTATTGTCACCGCTCTGGGTTGCCTGGGGCCTCTTGGAGGACTTCTGGCCCCTGAGATCCAAAGATACCAAAAGCATCTTAAAGGTCTGTGTCTAAAAAAGCTTTCGTAAGCCAAAAGCTGAAAGCAATTTTATAGTTTCGTACACTATTTAATAGTGCAGTCTGTGAGGTTACAAACTTAACTCCTGCTTCATGATTTATGTCATGCTGAACACAGGAATTTATCAAATGCACAAGATGTTTCATATGGTGTTTAACATTTCATGTGTCTCTAAAGCTGTACTGGCAGTGTCAAAATAAGGGTGATCTCATGGAGTAATGGAAATATGAGCTCAGTGTACCTAACCCTGGCAAATCCTTCCCAATCCTGTCTGAATTTGTCCTCAAATGGATTGAATTCTCAATGCATTTGTTAGTTCTTGTTGTCTCTTGAGGTGGGTAGACTCTTTCCAGCTGTCCTTAATTATAGCCTTCAGTTCCAGTGCAACTAAACAAATGAAAGGTTTGGAAAGGAGCCGACGCAGCCATTACTCAAGTTACCCAATAAAACGTTTCTCAGATTTTTTCTTTGTGTTTTCATCTGCCCTGCAGAGCAGAGAGCGGAGCAGAGCTCTCACGGGAGTAACATGGCTGAGCTGAGTCCCGGGGCGGTGGGCACGGGGCGGGCCGAGCACCAGGCGGCCATCAACAGCATGATGCTGGAGCGAATGAGCACTGACATCAGCGCTCTGAAGAAACAGTACTCACGCATCAAACAGAAACAACTGCAGCAGGCTGGGCTCCTGTACATCCACACAGGTACAGTGTGGGCTTTACAGCTGTAGATGAGTTCAGGAAGTGACTGAATGTAGTGTTGGTCAGTGTGTTGTGACATTTTTCCCAGGACCTCCAGTGGAAGCTGAAACTATTGAACCTCATCAAGCCAGTAAACAGCAGAAGCACCACACTGGTACTGATTTTGATGGGTCAGCTGTGGTTTCATTCTAGATAATTGGTGAAGTCTTTTGATTGGTTTCGGGTCTGCTACTGTGTATTGCAATAAATCATACTTCGTTTTTACATTTTTGTGACAGTTAAACTGATGAAGAGCATATTTGCTTTGCAGGGGATTGGTATATGCTAAAGCTTGTTAATTATTTCTCGAAATATTGACACAGACAATATGGGCAGCACACCAACATAATGCCGTTGTACTTTAGGAGTCCAGAGTTCAAGCCCCTGCTCACTGACCTTTCCCGATCCCATCCGCTTCTCTCTCTCCCACTTTGCTTTCTGTCTGAAAATACCGTCCTAAACTAATAAAGGCAAAAAAAAAATATATATATATATATACTGTGCAGGTGCATCTCAATAAATTAGAATGTTGTGGAAAAGTTTATTTCAGTAATTCAACTCAAATTGTGAAATTGTATTAAATTCAATGCACAAAGGCTGATGTAGTTTATGTCTTTTGGTTCTTTTACTTGTGATGATTCTGGCTCACTTTTAACAAAAACCCTAAAATTCACCATCTGAACAAAATGAATACTTCATAAGACTAATAAAAAACTCATTCTTAGTATGTTCATTTACTGTACATGTACTCAATACTTGGTAGAAGCTCCTTCTGCTTTAATTACTGCCTCTATTCGGCGTGGTGTGGAGGTGATCAGTTTGTGGCACTGCTGAGGTGGTCTGGAAGCCCAGGTTTCTTTGACAGTGGGCTTCAGCTCATCTGAATTTATTGAGCTTTCGTTTCTCAATTTCTTCTTGACAATAGCCCATAAATTCTCTCTGGGGTTCAGGTCTGGTGAGATTGCTGGCCAGTCAAGCACACCAACACCATGGTCATTTAACCAACTTGGCAATGTGGGCAGGTGCCGAATCCTGCTGGAAAATGAAATCCGCATCTTCAAAAAGCTGGTCAGCAGAAGTTGCAGTGACTTTGGTTTTCAAAAAACAGTAGACCAATACCAGCAGATGACATTGCACCCCAAATCATCACAAGACTTAAATTACTTCAGTCTGTGTGCATTGAATTTATACAGATTTTTGTGAATCACCCTTTAATCTTTTGGTTTACTTTGCTGGATATAACAAATGATGAAAAAATAAACATTTAAAATAAGATAAATGGTCTATGCTTAATTTCATGAAGTGTGCAATTAATTGCAATTAATCACAGAAAAAGGGTGTGATTTAATTTGAAAAATGTTATGGATTGACACCCCTAAAAAAAAAAAAAAAATATATATATATATATATATATTTTGATTGATTGATTGATTTTTACTCATTGATATTGATTCTTCACAGATAAGTGTCCAGCCACCAGTATCCTTCCCTCTCAAATCGGTCCCTCCCCTGTGGTCAACCATCTTCTACTGGGCAGGAGGCCCAGACCTGGTCAGAGGCCCCCAAAGAATGGGGTCATCCATAACGGTGAAGGTCCTCAAGCCCACTCCACACCCAGCCAAGATCAGATGATTCGGGCCAGACATCACTCGCCCTGGAGAACACATGTGCGAGCGCACCGGAGGAACATTGCCAGGGCACGGGCGCAACTCGGGTTTGATGATTCTCTGGAGATAGAAGATGAACAAATGAGCAAAACAGAAGAAACTACTGAAGAGGGAACACGTGAGGATGAAGAGCAAGAAAAGGTGGAGACTGTAAGCTCTGGAGAAGGAGAAGATCTCCAGGAGATCAACAAGCACTTGTCTTCTTTGGGACTTTCATCTGAAGCTTCTGATCCAACTCCACAACCAGACACAGCTTCTGATCCATCTACATCATCTCCAGAACTAACTTCTGATCCATCTACATCATCTCCAGAACCAACTTCTGATGCTCCTACACCAACTCCACCACCAGAACCACAGCCAGAGCCCAAACCCACGGCCTCAGCTCCGCTCCCATCCACCCGCCGTCCAGGCTCAGACTCATCTAGCTCAGAAAGTGGAGGCTCCCTCAAAAGAAGCCCTTCAACATCAGCTGGAGAACCTCCGAAACCACAGCAGATCTTCTCCCCGTTCCCTTGCATCAAAACCCCTCGCAAGTCCACCACTGCCAGAAACTTGGGCCTCTACGGTCCAACTGCCAGGACTCCAAACGTGCACTTTCCCCAGATGAGCAGAAGCATGAACCATATTGGAAACACCACAAGGCGGCGATGATGAATCTTCGACTACAGACGACCACATATTTAATTCTTCATATCAATACATTTGGGTTCAAAACTCCAACCACGAAAGCACATCTCTAGTATGGTTTCAGATGCTCCAGAACATCTACATTTAGGAACAATATTGGATGATTTAATGCTTCCATGAAGTTTATAACATGAATTTATGAAGGCTGTTTCTTGTGTTTTTATATATATATATATATATATATATATGAATATATATATGGTATATATATATGAAACCCTACCTAAACATTTGCGAATTATACCCGACATTGAAAGTATCTCTTGTTGCATGTTCAGGTTAGCAGTATTCACTACAATGCACTATGTATGTTAACTTACATGCTTCAAAGCTCAGAAAATCACATGTATGTAAAACACTCATGCTAAATGACTGGGAAATGCTGCAGTTCTGCATTGCACAGTCCAAAAGGATTTTTTACACTATTTAATCATATAAAGTTAACCAATTTTCCATGTTCACTTGTTTCTGTTGTTTTCACAACACTTGTTCATTTTCCAATCATGCCATTCATGTTTCTTTTATTTTGATCTTTCCTTAGTAAAATATTTATTTGCCATCTGAATGACCCAAGTTGAAGTTCTCTTTTCTGATGCTCTGGTTAAAACTCTCCTGCAATTTAACGTCCCTTTTGAATGTTTCTCTTCTCTATTAATCTCTGGTGCTTATGAGTAACGGAGGATCACAAATGCCCCACAAAGAATAAAAGACTTGCAAGTATGATAAAAAAAAAAAACTCTTCAGTTTCTACTTATTTCTGTTGTTTCCACTCCAATAAGTAATTTGTGTTTGTTTTTGAATTAAAACCACAATATTAGTTCTTCAGGCATAAAATGACTTTACATAAAACATAAGGCATAAAGAATACTTTTTCAAAACATTGTTATCCAGCGACATGCATGAACTGAATGGAAATGTATGCATGTTCTTATGAAAGTGGCATATTCGGTTGTTTTGAACCAAAATAACCACCAGTATCTTACACTGACATGATTATATGAGTGTCTTCTGGGCATTTAATCTGCCATCGTTACAAGGGCCTGATGAAAAATTGAAATGTAAAATGCATTCAACCTGAAGAGGTTTTATATTAAGCCCCTCAAAAATCTTTTAGACATGTTTTTAGATCCTTCCATACTGTAAAGAATTGTTACCATCGTATGATGTGTAAAATGTCAAATCAAGGCCTGTGCTTGCTCAAGTCGTCCTGAAACTCACTGCAATATAACCAATATAACTGGTTTAACTGCAATAATAATTGTTTGTCTGTGGTGTTGCATCAGTGTGTTGTGAGAATGTAGGCAAAAGCAATTCCTCTTCTGCAACTTTAATGCATGGTGTTGAAAATGAGCACTTTGTTCACAGAAACTGTTACATGTTTACTTTAGTGTCTTCAGGGGTCTTATTAAGCATCAGAAAGTTTGTTGAAGCCACCACTATTTTTGTGAGGATTTTTTAAATAGTCTAAAAGCATGTAACAAATGAATCTTTTCCTGAATTAGAATATTTTTTCTAATTTTTTGTTCTTTTAAAAATTAATTGTGATAGGATTTTAATAAGTTATGGCCAACAACGACATGCTTCTGTGTGGTTAGGCCCGAAAGCTTTCAGTGTCAGGGAGGCCAAACTGGCAACCTCTGCATAAGAAGTACAATAAATATGGTGAGTAACAAGCCATTGTGTTTTGTAGCATTGTTAACACTTGTTTACAACTCAAACTTTTAGCAGACAACTATAGTCATACTATATATTCAGTAGCAATAGCATCTCCATATGTGAGCATACAAAAGGCTGGAAAGTATTTCTGACTAAGCCTTTAATAGTTAGCTAACTATTGCATGATGACACATGTTTGCGGTTACAGCAGTTTATGAGTTTCACCGTGCGGTAGACCTCAGGTGATAAGAAACGTGTATTTAAAACAGTTTACATTTGGGGATTTTCCAGATTTCTGGATTAATTTTATGAACAGACGAAAATGGTTTTACCCTTACACTCTTGTGTTTTATAGCCTTTGTAATAATTGAACACCAGATGTCGCTGTTGAGCTAGCTTAGTTTTCCTTCTCAACTAGCCTAAAACAGTTTAGAAGCTGATTGTGAGAAGAAATGTCCTGTTAATTATATAAATAATGTAACAAATAACTCGTTGAAAGCATATGTCAATACATATAAGGCATTTTAATGAGTTTTTCCATAAAGATGAAAGACGTCTTTTCCCAAACATGCAAAGAAAGGGTATGTTGAGAAAAAAATGAGTCATAAAGTAATTAGGGTTATGATTTCCTTTAGGGAGAAAAAGCACAAATGTATACATGTCATCATCATGATAGGCTCAAACATCAGCTCTTCTCTTCCGCACAGAGACATTATTGACATGGTTTTATTGTACTGGTGTTCGCAGGCGCCACAGTGCTTCTACAGGATCTAATAATTAATCTATAAAACATCATAATGTTCATAAATCCACAAGAGGAAAGATGTTTCCTTGCCCCTGGCTAATATGAAGATGCAGTCATTCAAAAAGAAAAACACATATGAATCAAACAGACTTAAAAACTCCTTCAGCTCCAGTTTATTATTTAATCTTCTCCAAATACCCAAATAAACCCTGAGTGTCATTTGTGCTGGATTTATGCATCACTGTGTCCTTGTGAGAAAATGTTGGATGCAGACTTCCCAAGGGATCCTGGAATGTTCTGAATTTAGTGTTCTGATCGAATGGGCAGACGTGCCTGTTGAGACTGGCAAGAGGCCGAGTTCAGCTTGTATTTACTCCACGTATGATATCCCCAGGGGCCAATTTGTCTCACAGGGCAAAGGACAAGCTTGAAATTCACCTATGAATGATGCGACTGACTGAGTTTGCTTTTTTTTTGGTCATCAAGGTGTTGCTTTAAAGCTTGCAGGGGTCAGAAATAGAATTGATTCAAATGAATTTTCACATTTCTTAGTGCGAGAAAAATACGATGATTATGTTGTCATGTATGATTTGAAAATGTTTCATTGGAAGCAAGAACATCTGACCGGCAGTCATATGATCAATGATATAAATTAAGATTATAGCGACCTATTAAAAAAAGAGCAGAATCTTCCATTTCATTTTAGATTTTTTCTAATTTTTTTAATTCTAAAAACTTCATTTCGATTTAATTTTAATACCAGATATTTTGGATCCACAACTATAAAATAATTGAAAACAAGAAAAAAATGAAGGAAAAAGAAATATTGTTTGTGATGATTCTATCTGCTTGATCCATTGCTGAAAACATCTCGCTAATAAAAACAATAAAAATAATAATTAAAAAAAAAATGAATAAAATTAAAATAAAATAAAATAAGATGTTTGTGATTTTTCTAGCCACATGATCCACAGCTGAAAACTTTTTTTGCCATCTTATAAAAAAACAACAACAACAAAAACATAATAATTAAAAAATAATAAACAAAATAAAAATTATTTTTTGGTGATGATTCTAGCAAAATGATCCACAGCTGAAAAAGATTGTCATCAAATATAAAAATAAGTTGCTGCCATATTATCCAAAGCTGAAAAAAATTATTGCAATCTAATGAAAACAATAACAAATAATAATTATATAGGAATATATTGTTTGTTATGATTCTAACATGATCCACATCTTAAAAAAAATATTTCAATATAATGAAACATTACATAATAATGAAAACAAGAAATAACATAATTACAAATTTAAAAAACATGATATTGAAAGCCAGTGTGTGCAAATGTAAAAAAAAAAATACATTTATAGAAATATATATTTTTAAAAGGTCCACATCATATGGATGTGTTATGATGATGCAATATGACTTCTGTTTTTCTGCCTGTTTGAAGTTCCCATGGAAAACCCTATTCCTGCCCCACCCAGTGACCCAGTAATGACTTTATTCAGGAGCAGAGATACTTCCGGTTTGTTAATTAACTGGCCGAGTGACGGCCACAGTAATTGCTCAGTCCGGTTCAAACATGGATTATTTATCTGTCCCGTCACACGGGAGAGGGGACAACATGCGTGAATCCCTCACTGATGTCCTCTTCTGCTCTGCTCCTGCACGACTGCGCCGTAATCTACATGTTATAATCCATGCATGCATGACGGGGCGTAATCACACTTCCTCTGCGTTTCCGGCAGGATTACTGTGTGAGGAAGTGAAGGCTTACACAATCTGTGTGTGTGTGTGTTGTACAGGGAGAGTTTTATATTAATGTTCAAAGAGCTAATAAAATGCATTGAAAAGCAATGTTTTTTCCAACTGATACTGAAAAATTTGGAAAGGATCATATGAAGAGCCTGATCACTTTTATGAAATGAAATTTTATAATCTGCTACATTTAAAAATATATTTTTCAAAGTTGTAAATTAAAGTAAGATTATTGAAGCTTGTTTCTGCCATTGAATAAAACAAATGAAAATGTACAGTAATTGCAACTTTTCTTCTTAATTTAGAATTTATATCTTGAAGTTACAACTTTGTCTCGCAATTTTTAATTAACTATTTTTTTCTCAGAACTGAGATTCTGAGTCTATATCTCCTGAGTCTACATAAAGAGTTTTATTTTCAGAATTAGATGTTTGTATCTTGCAGTTCTGAGTTTATATCTTGCAATTGAAAAAAAGTTTATATATTATAATTGATTTTTTTTTTCTAAGAATTGCGATTTAATATCTAAGTTTATATCTTGTAATTCAGATTTCGTGTCTTGCTATTCTGAAAAAAAGTTTCTGAGCTGATATCACACGATTTATTTCTCAGAATTCAAAGAAAGTCTGAATTTTGAGTTTACTGTATATCTCACAATTCCGACTTTTATTCTCAGAATTGTGTTTCTATCTTGTAATTCTGAAAAAAGTCTACATTTTGAATTGAAATCAGAATTCTGTGTTTATATCTCTCAGTTCTGACTTTTTTCTCTTTTTTTATCCCGTTGCAGAAACAAACGTCCATAGTTACATATCATTTCTTCATAATTATGTGAAATTTACTAGCAGTTTCTGACTGAAAATAGTAAGTAAATCCTACACCACATTTGTTTCAATGCGCTTGCTTTGCAAGTCAAAAGTAGGTGTTATTCTATGAATATTTTCAGTCGTTGGTTCACAAAAATAAACTGAAATGCACATACTTTTATCTTGTTAACTTATGAGTTCAAAACTTTATTTAGAGCTGACAGAAGACTTCTTGTGGCCTGCGTGTTGATCGGTCAATGATGTTGATCTGCGGTTCTCGCTTTCTCTTCTCATTCATGAACTTTCTCTTTGTATAACAGAAGTTACGTGGCATTCAGCAACACAAACACAATCATAACATGTCAATGTAAAGAGCAGACAAGTGCAGACAGGGCTGTTCTCTGGGGTAATAATAACTATAATCAAGCGGACGTGCCCACTCACTGACTCATCTACAGGAAAGGTCATATACACATTAAGAGCTTCAACCATGCATTCAGCAAATGGAAATTTAATAGTCTGATAAAAATCAATTATTAAAAGGTCAGTTGGTTTGTGACCTGCAGAGTGATTTAACTTTTTTTTCTGCAGCTAAAATAGTTCTTGCATTTGCACTTGTCTACATACGCTTTGCCTTTTTGTCCCCAAGGGCTCATAAACAGAGCATGGGAACTAATGCAGACTATGTATTTGATTAATGGTTTCATTGTAAATTTTGTCCTGTGTGCTTGATGACACAAAGCACGTAAAATCAGCTCATAAGGGAGGTTCCAGCCCTCCTGGTGGAAACAATGCCCTGCTCTTAAAATGGGTGCAACGACACACACAGTTGAATAAGACGTGGAATGTGACGCCAGACATAAACACAGAGAGACAAATAAGACTAACATTGGAAGTAATCAGCTACTTCCTACCAGTGAAAGTGTATATTTGGGTGGTTTGGTCTCATTTTGTGCCAATACCTGCCAGTTAGCACAAGCATTTAATTCCTGCAATATAAATAGACATATAGACATAAATCCCAATAATATGAGTGAATAATGTGTATGCAGTAATACGCTTTATTTCCATTTTGAAAAGCAGCAAATCCATTACACCAATGCACAAATAAATACAAACATAGAACATTTTTAGAATAACAAATATTTAAATTGTTATTGATTAAACTCACGTTTTTGGATCATTAAATCATACAAATACCCACAAAGAAAAGATAAATGTATATTCCATATTTATTAAAATTGTATAAGACTTGTTTTGCATTTAGTGTTGAAAAAAAAAGGGTGAATCCCTGCTCTTGGCAAAAGATTGACACGTTTAAGTATGTTTTGTATCACAAACAACAAAGCTTGAATTTCCCACAACTATTGCAAACACAGTAAAACATGTTGCATGCCAACCAAACACAGGACTGCTTCCTTCATATAAATATCCTCTCTCTACCCTACAGAAGGGGCTAAAAGTGGAAAAATTAAACACTGCACCTGAAAAAAAAAAACAGCAAAACCTTGCTTCATTTCCACAGTGGACATGCATTTATAAATAATTTCCACTTTCTAGTTTCTCCATCTCACAGAAACTGTCTGAACTGCACAGAGTGAGCTGTCAAAAGTTGGACAATTCCCAGTCTCCCTCTGCTTTTAGTAAGGCAGAACGGGGGAAAAGATGAAGAGAGCAGTTCACTGACGGGATGAGGACGTGGCACAGACCCCTGAGACATTATTGAGTGACATTGAAAGCCAGAGGAATCTTGGCATTGAGACTCAATGCTCCTGCTGTAAGCTGACCATTGACATAGACCAAGTCTTTTTATTTATTTATTTATTTTGCTTTTGAGAAGCTGTGTATCGTCTTTTTAGTACTAAATGACATATAGAAGTCATTCACTAGCTCGCCCCAAAATGAAAATTTGCTGTTTATTTTCCCACCCAACTTTTTGTTTTCTTAAGCAGAACAGTAAAGATGATTTTTAGCCAAAACTGTGATCTTTGGTGATTATAAAATGGAAGTCAATAGCTACCGCCGCTTGAGAGTCGAGAAGAAGAATATACAGACAGCACAAAATGAACACTTGTGCTTCCTGATGATATATTGAGGTCTTATGAAGTGAAATGAGTGGCCTGTGCAAGAAACTGAACATTATTTACAGCATTATTACCTGTTATCCAGAGCGCAGGCAAACCGTGATATTATTCTTTTCCACAAAGTGGTTCTTTTGAACAGTTTGTTTCAATTAAATGGTCCAGTACACTTGTTTGTTTATGTAATCATGCAATGACAAAACATATATGTAATTATGTTATATAAAGCAGCCGATTAATGATGTGAAACACAAGGTAGTCCTAAACAACTGCTGGGTCAAGCAGTGAACCGGTTTAATAGAATGATTCGTTTGCAAACCAGACATCTCTATGGACTGGATGGCTCTGAATTCCAGGTGTTAATATTGTAAATAATGTCCTGTTTCTTGCACAGACCGATCGTTTCACTTCATAAGATCTCAATGTATCAATTTTGTAATTGTGTTGCTTGTATATATATTTTTTTACTCTCAAAGTGCTTTGCATTTTATGAATCACCAAGGTTTCAGAATATTGTTCTGCTTAAGAAAAAAAGTCACCTACATCACCTGCATGGCCTGAGGGTGAGTAAATTAACAGCAAATTTTCATTTTTGGGTGAACTATTCATTTACCCTGCACTATATTCTCTTCAACATGTCTGTATGATTACCGCAGGCCAAATTAAACTGCATCGCAAATTCCTGTTCTGATGCGCGGATACACAACATGTCTGTTATCAAATACTTTCTGTTGCCAGACATCACAACCTCACATTCGCATCCATCTTTGTAGCTCTCAGCTTTCACCTTTAGATGTCCTCAGAGGAAACCAAAAGCACCAGGTAACCACGTCTACTCTGAAGAGAAGAAAGCAACCGAGGGATGCGGGAAAATACATCCCGATATCTACACACACACACACACACAGGAGAATGAACGTGAGGGCGAACAATGATGTCCGTTCTTTGGGTTCCTGCTCTTCGGTCGGTCAGGTACACATCAGTGACCTGCTCATTGAGCTGCTCTGAGAATCTTCCATAATCAAATGCAAATAATGTAAGTAATACGGAGCAGAACTGCTGGAGTGAGTTTCCACCGGCCTTTATTCAGACTCAGGGATGTGGAGGTGGACAAACGCTCAATGGCTGCCTTTTAATGGAGATAAAATGAGGGTAAATGGAAAGCAGGAAATGGTAACCAGGATACAATTGGCACAAGGAAATTAAAAATTAATTGATTCATTGTGTAAAAAATATTTATATATTAGAATGATCAATATAGAGAATGGTCACAACTGAAATTGCAGAGACAAAGTCCTTTTAATAAAATGTCCTTATGAGTTGCAGCTGTGTAATTCACTGTATTTGATTGATTTATTGTGTACATATACACACTTTTCTCTCTTTGTATTTACTCATTCATATATTTAAAAACAATGTAAAAATATTTTAATATTACATTATATTGTTTCTTTGTGAAGCACAAAATACTGTAACTGAACAATGCAGTGTATGCAATCAAATTCGATAGATACATTTTTAGACTGAACAATTTTTACACTGATATTGATCATTTATGTAATGAATATAAAACATAAATGAATATATGAAAAAAGTATATTTATTGTCATTTTCTGGCACAAATGGCATCCGTGTTTCCTGAGAATGGCCCATTATGATGGCCAATCAAGTACAAGCACAGGAAGTCATGATGTAATATGGAGAATTAATTTGTCATGACGCACTGACCCCATGGCAAATCCGCTAATGCAGTAAATACTAATGTAATATTACCAGCCGATAAGCTGGATTACAGACAAAACACAGAAATAAAACCACCTGGGGATTTGAATTAACAAGCTTTCAGAGGCCTTGTTAGTCCCACGCACGATATTGAAGGATATTATGTTCATGGCAAAATGGCAAAAAGTGCTTCAAAGTAAATGAGGTCAGTGAGCAGAATGGACCGTTCAGTATAGGCTTTCAGGTAAGGTTTTTTGAAAAACAAAAACAAAACAAAAAAACATACCAATAACATGCCTCAGAACTTACAGTACAGTAATCCTTTAGGCTAAATTACCTTACACTACAATTTAAGTATTGACAGCTGGAGCTGAAGAGCAAAGATACCGCTAAAGCACAAATATGCACACGGATTCACACATGCACACACATGCAGTTTGGAAAAACATCTAACGTGTCTAACGTGTGACATTGCCTGTAGATGTAAGACCTGAGCCTACATCTGAAGGGTTAAGGGGGTCTCCAAGAGTTCAATGTGAGGCATGAAAAAACAAAGTCAGTGGGCAAGTTTTTTTGCAAAAAAGATGACAACTCCAAAATCTGAGAGTAATATTGGAATAATGTTTGTATTATTTGGTCTATAGAGAGATAAAAAAAGAGGTTCATGTCCCAAGATTCATATCAAATTTAAACCTGTAAACTAATCCTGACATTTAATTTTCCAACATGCTCAAAGCTGTTTAGTTATAAGATCAGTACAGAAGATATTCCTACATGTGTCATTCAACTGCAAGAGCAGACAAATTAAACATTCAGTGAATTCCTGTGAAATAAGCTGTCTAAAATTCAATGCATTTTAGTGTAAATATGCTTTATACATGTATCACGTACATATATATATATATATATATATATATATATATATATATATATATATATGTTTTACATAGAAAGATATATATGCATATTATTTTCATTAATTTACATTTGTTTTATGCATATGCTGAAACAAGTTTGCTGTAGGATTTACTTTAAACACATGCCTTTGGTGTGAGAGACCAACTATATATTGCAACTAGCTGTTAAAAATGTAAAAGATTGGATGACCAATAATTGTATCCTATTAAATTCGGATAAGACAGAGATATTACTTATTGGACCAAAAAACACCACACAGAATCTTGTAGATTACAATCTGCAATTAGACGCATGTACTGTTACTTCCTATACAGTCAGAAATCCTGCATGCCTAACTAGTCTTATACCATGCTACAATCCATCACGCTCCCTAAGGTCACAAAACGCTGGACTTTTGGTAGTTCCTAGGATAGTAAAGTCCACTAAAGGAGGTAGAGCTTTTTCGCATTTGGCTCCCAAACTCTGGAATAGCCTTCCTGATAATGTTCGGGGTCAGACACACTCTCTCTGCATCTCATAATTTGTGAGTGCAGTTGTATCTGATCAAATGCGCATTATTATTCTTTAGCTTGGGTTAAACTAATTAATTGTACTTGTTTGGAACAGCAGCTATGCTAATGATGTCTCTATTTGTTTCTATGTTTTGCCACAGAATTTACATCATGTGGTAATTAGAAATGATGCTGACACTCAGAGGACCTCAGATGGATGCCAACCCTGAAACAACATACAGAACTACCAAATATTGCTACAAGTATGACTGCATCATATAATAATTGCTATGAATAGTGTTCATCGTCTGGTTGACTATGTCTTGTATTAATAATCTTTGACCTCATCTTCAACTTAAATTTCTGAAGCCTACTGCGCATTCACTTTGCGTCAGCAGATGCATAGCAATAGGGCAGGCAAGGCATGTAATTGCCTGGGGCGCTGCAATTTGAGGGAGCCCCTGACGGCTGACCATTTGAACAATCGGAAATGTCATTATTGATATAACATAGTAGTAATATACCTGCATCCCCTCTGTGGGGCCCACTTTCATGTTTTGCAGGATGTGCTTGCTTCTTCCTCGTGATGCATCGGCCGCCATTTTTTTCTGACACAGTGCTTTGTTGTGCATTTGCTAATTTAAAAATGTAGAGGACCTATCTGTCTGGCAGCCAGAAGCAGAATGACTTCAGATAATTATATGAGAACTGAGGGAGTTGAAATGGCAACTGAGCTAATGAGTGATCCTCTGCTGCCATCTACTGGATATAATGGTAGCTTCTTGTCACTTTCAATCTAAGTCTTTGTTTTCCACCAGGAGACGATATTTTTCCCGTCTTCTTCATGAATGAAAGTGAACATTTAAAGTGAATTTTGTCAGAGTAAAAAAAATAAGAAAGGCTTTAAATTAATATAAGTTTTTAAAAATTGTATGGTATCACTTGGTACTGTGTCTTGCTGCCAGCGTGGAGCCTACAAATAAATATAATAAATATTATTAGATTTACTTAGACTTTATTTTTTAGCTCTTCTACATTAACTCAATTAGTTGAGTTAAAATAACTGCTGATAAAAACATACCTCAGGTCAACAACGAACCAAGAGAGGCTATCAGACAATTTGGATATGGAGGACATAATGACAGCATTTGCTGTAGCTAAGGTTCGTAAGCACCATTTTTAAAGTGACAATCCCTTACTGTAAGTATGAAGACTGTACTGTATCTTCAAGATTGAGGTTGTACAGTATTGTATCTTCTGTCATAAAGATAAAGATTGATATTTTGTTAAAGAATAAGCACTTTGTTTTGAAAAATAAAAATGTATGTTCTATGTGTTTTAACTACCTTGTGTATGTTGTATAAATATATATCTATGTAACAGAGATATATTAACAAAATAATCTTTTAAAAAGGCCTCATCTATTAATTTTGCCTCAGTGCATCAGTGCAGTGTATTAACATCATGTAAAAAGTTAAATAAGGTAAAGTTAATATGTAAGGAGAAATTTAAAAGAATAATGCACCCAAAATTGCTGAAAATGCATTCCTCAGGGAGGTTTAAGTTTAAATTCATTAGCGATGGATTTTTTTTCTTTCAAACGCTATTTTTTGCAGCAAAATATGTTCATTTTATCAGTTGTTTGGACTCTCATTCTGACGGCACCCATTCACTGCAGAGGATCCATTGGTGAGCAAGTGATGCAATGCTACATCAAATCTGTTTCATTTGGGATGACCTGAGAGAGAGTAAGTTTGCAGCAAATTTAAATTTTTTCGTTTTTTTTTTTTTTTTTTTTTTTTTTTTAAGTATTCCTTTTAAGTAATATAGTATTTTAGGGTGTATTCACACCTGTCTTTTTTGGTTCGACTGAATAGAACTCAAGTTCGTTTCCATCCTTGGTGTGGATCTTGAATCTTCTTGGTGTGGATCCGAGACCCAGCTGAAGAGGTGATCTCAAATTAAAGGATGAGCTTAGCACAAGTGCGAACCTAAACAAGTTCAAAACAAAACAAAAACTAGTTCAAAACAAGAGAACTAGCAGACTATTCTGGTGTGAATACAACCTAAAATATAGTATGTTGGTGTTACTATAGTTACCATGGAACATTTTTGACAATAACAGAATGAAAGCCAATATGTGCCAAAACACGTTTAAAGGAATTATGAAACCAACACAACAACACCATCATCAACAACAGCAACAACAGCGCACCTGCAATTAATCAATGTGAATGTTCTGTCAAACAGCAAAACATATTGGGGTGGTGTTAGCGCAGTGGATAAGAGACACGTCTGTGGTGTGGGAGACCCGGGTTCGAATCCACTGTGAGACACCAATGTGTCCCTGAGCAAGACACTTAACCCCTAGTCGCTCCAGAGGCGTGCGACCTCTGACATATATAGCAATTGTAAGTCGCTTTGGATAAAAGCGTCAGCTAAATGAGTAAATGTAAATGTAAATGTATATTACAGGGAGGCAGAGATTATTCCTTACAGTCACTCAGAATGAGGATGAACCTTAGAGAACCAGGAACACACACTAGAACAGATGCCAGAAGTGTTTGGCACGGGCCAGTCAGCTCTGTAGAGGAGTTTATGCTTGCAGTTGTGTATGTGAGTTGGCTCAAATAGAAGTTGCTCAATAAAATATTCACACTTTGTTATTCTGCGGCATCTTCTGTAGTCAGTTCACATCTGAAGTAACATATACTGTAATGAATAAAGGCTTTTGTTGGCATTGATGGTTGAATCAAGAACCTGTGGTTCCATGAAGAACGTTTAATATCTATAGAACCTTTTCAATTCCACAAATGGTTCTTTAGTGCGAAAAGGTTGCTTAGATTTTTTTAATGATTTCAATTTTTTTAATTTTGGAACCTTTATTTATAAAAGTGTTTGGAAACATTATTTTTTAAGAGTGTAAGCTTTTTTTTCTAGTCAACATACATTTGCTGTTTGCTTAGATATACAATAGCTTAAAAACACTAAAGAGCATCTCTTTAGAAACTGAGAACAAGCATCTCATCCTCCTTTACCCATAAGCAAAAAAGCAATCGCTGACCATCTTTGGCCATTAAGTCCAGAAAGGATTATGGATAAGACCTCCTTTGTGTCTCCTAAAATGACCTTTAATGATTATTAAAATGGACAAAGACAAAGATGATGACGCAGTTTACCATACGTCACACACTGATAATATCAGAGTCAGCTATTACCACGGATTCAGCCCATCGATCTTGGTGTCGCTACTGTCACTCAAGGTCTTCTTATCACCCTTATCACCATCTGCTGGATAATCAGAAATCTGTGGGCAAAAAGGGCACCCTGAAAATAAAAAATGACTCAAGATGAATCTGCACAAGAAATTACTAAAAAAAGTGTATGTCTTCACATATGTATTAGAAGTGTTGATTTGTGGGTTTAAAAAAGTCTGCTGGTGTTGGCAGTGAGGTACAAAGACACTGTAAAATTCAGCCTCGCTCGCTGCCAAATGACATTCCTAAGCCCTTGGGTGTTGAAATCAACTTTCAGTTCAAGATCCAACATAAACATTTACCTGTGTGGTAACTGACTGTGAATGAAACACAAGATCATCTTCCTGAAGTACCACTCGAAACTAATCTAATCTCCCTCTTCTTTGAGTTTAAGGGGTTCATGACATGAACGCAGGATGAAAGAAAATGTAATTCCCCATTTATATTATATTCATAGGCCTGCTATAGAAAGATCATTTAAAGAAATCAAGCAGCAAAAGTAATTAATGTTTTAACTTACAATGGAAATAGATTCAGTATCAAGCTGATTTTTATGCAACAGCCAGATGACATTTACATATAATGGAGAACAATTATTTCAAACATATGATATTTCAAAACAAAACAATAAGATTTTAAACAGAAGGGGAAAATTAAGCAGCTGGAGCCACTTGAGAAACAGGATGATGGTCAAATGAATGGGTCATAGACAGGTTCATGTTTCGTAAGTTTTTTGTTGGTACTCCTGTAGTTGTTGTAAGACATTTCAAGCTAAAACAAGTTTAAAACAAACTCGCAAGTCATAAAGTGTGATTTGGCATGATTGCTTCTTGCAAACCCAACAGACAGTAGCTGTTGTGGTAGGCCTATTAAATAGCATAATGACTCAGTCCAGGCAAAATCCAATTAATGACAAGTTAAAACTGACAGACAGTTTATTTCCACACTATTTTGTGGAGTCTGCACCTGTCACAATCTATCATTACTGTGTTTAAGTATCCATGCTTGGCTTTGTAGTCAAATGCAACAACAGCCACTCGTCCGTAGATGAGTAGTCACAAGTGCTAAAACATAAGTGATTTTACCCTGACTGGACACTACTCTACTTTTTAGCATGCATAGTTTGTATGCATACTTGACCACATTGTGAACACCTGCTTAATCAGTCAACTTCCTATTATAGTCACTCCCAGTCTAATGTGGGCACATGGTGAACCCTCAAAACACCTGAGGGCAAATAGAAATTAAATTCCAACCTGATGCATGCTGAACGTGGTTGTGATGAATCCAACTTTGAACTGAGGTGAAACTGAAGATGACCCTATATGGCAGTTTGCAAAGCTCCAGGAATGATCTGACCACAGACTAGACTTGGACAAGCTTTGATCCTCGG
This sequence comes from Carassius auratus, assembly GCF_003368295.1. Lineage (NCBI taxonomy): Eukaryota > Metazoa > Chordata > Actinopteri > Cypriniformes > Cyprinidae > Carassius > Carassius auratus. The sequence goes on from NC_039246.1 coordinate 10,739,727, forward strand.
ATAATGTTTTGTTGAATTGCACTCGCCTGTCAAGTCCAGGTAAAGACCCTCTTGCCCACCATGTGGCGTATATATGACACCAAACCATACTCCCACGTATGGTTACAAACTCGCCTGCTTGAAACTGACAACGAGCATTTTTTATTTAACAGAAGAGGCTTTGGAAATTTACTTGCGTGTTCTTCCTAATGCTCACTGTTCAACAGCCTGATACTGATTTGTAAAAGCATAAGGAACTACTGTATTATCAGAGTGTCATGTACCTTAAAGGGAAAATTTTAGACACAGTGTGACGGTTGATTAACGTTTAAGGTAAGAGAATCTTTGTGCTAAGACTCTGTCGTTTTAGCATGTGCACTAGCAAGCAAGATGAACCTCTTTGAACCGACAGTCTCGGGCTCACCTGTTTCAGATTATCGGTGTTGCATAAGTGCAAAAACAACATTAATTGTGGCTTTTAAAGACATTGCTACCAAGGTGACCACCACTACATCATCCACACGCTGATTAAATTGCTCTAGGACAGGAGGCTAGACCTTACAGAGAATTGTAATATGTTTTTTTTGTTGTTGTAATAGATACCTTTTGTGTGTGTGTGTGTGTGTGTGTGTCATTTACCTTTAAGTTCATATATTTAAAGGCAACAAGATTTTTCAACATTTAAAACATGCAAAAAGCAATGAAAACTAACAGAATATTGGTTTTAGAGAGTGCTAAACCCAACTGAGATTACTGTACTCCTATTAATAGCTAAGAGCAAAATCAAATCAAGCCTAAATATTTCAAAAACAAACACGCAAGGCTTAGGGAATGTGAAGGGGTTTCTGTGGAGCTCTGCCAGTACAGACTCCTGGTTACACCTGTAGGCACATTACAAATCATGAGAAGCATACACACCCAAAAATAAGTAATAAAGGTGCACACAAAAACAAAAAAACAAATCAGAACATGGTAAAAGCACAATTTGTCAGAGTTGTTACTATAAGTTCTTTTAAAGTTTTTTTTTTTCTAATCATGTTTGGTACCATTTATGGTTCCAGTGTATACTTTCGTGTGCTTTGGCACTATATAAAACGTATTTAATGGTGCCCCTCTGCTATCGAAACCACAGCATGACCAGCGTGGTTTCATTCATCTCTAAGCAAAAGATGTTTTGTCCCTATATGCTTCAGTATTTTTTTACAAATTGGTTGATTGAATTATTCAATGAATCACAAAGGATGTGTTCAAATATGTAGCTAAAATGTTTACATTCATAGCAAAACCACTTTTTTAAGTGTGCATCCAATGGACACTTTACTATCCCATGAGTCCACAGGAGAGAATTTGTGAATGACAGCGAAGCAGCACAACTGTACTTCACCTGACAATGACAACATGGCTAATGTTCTACATCCTTATTACATTTATACTTATTTAAAAGAAGTACATACTCAAGAAAGTATGTGATTGTGGATGCAGTCCGTCACTTGTTCTGGTTCTGAATGAATCGGTGGTTTTAATGAATCATGTACATGTACATGTACGTCATCTTCATAATTACGTCAATTATTGGGGCAACGATGCACATTACCAGTATGTTAAAATAAAGTTTTTTTCATGTTTAATGCTGTTGTTTAATTTGTATTTAAATGTAATAAGCTCTTTATTTGATGAATTATTTTCTTATTTGCAGTGTCCGTATGTGTGTAGTGTGTGTGTGTGTGTGTGTGTGTGTGCTCTTGTTTTTGTGACATACAGTACAGACCAAAAGTTTGGACACACCTTCTCATTCAAAAAGTTTTCTTTATTTTCATGACTATGAAAATTGTAGATTCACACTGAAGGCATCAAAACTATGAATTAACACATGTGGAATTATATACAGTATGGAATTATATACATAACAAAAAAGTGTGAAACAACTGAAAATATGTCATATTCTGGGTTCTTCAAAGTAGCCACCTTTTGCTTTGATTACTGCTTTGCACACTCTTGGCATTCTCTTGATGAGCTTCAAGAGGTAGTCACCTGAAATGGTCTTCCAACAGTCTTGAAGGAGTTCCCCGAGAGATGCTTAGCACTTGTTGGCCCTTTTGCCTTCTGTCTGAGGTCCAGCTCACCCCTAAACCATGACTCTACAATTTTCATAGTCATGAAAATAAAGAAAACTCTTTGAATGAGGTGTGATCAAACTTTTGGTCTGTACTGTATCAGGACACAACTCTGTATAATGACATGGGTATGACACAGGTATTACAAGGAGAGGGTGACTTATGAGGACATAACCCATGTCCCCATTTTTCAAAACGCTTATAAATCATACAGAATGAGTTTTTTTGAGAAAGTAAAAATGCACAGTTTCCGTTGAGGGTTAGGGTTAGGTGTAGGGTTGGTGTAGGGCCATAGAATATACAGTTTGTACATTATAAAAACCATTACACCTATGGGATGTCCCCACTTTTCACAAAAACAAACATGTGTGTGTGTGTGTGTGTGTGTGTGTGTGTCTATATCTATATTTATCCCACAGTTGTTGTTCAGAGAACATATTTTCTCTGGCAATCTCACTGTGTTTTGTTTCTAGTTATATCTGTACCCACAGGAGAATAAATGTGTTTGTGTGTGTGTGTGTATATATATGAGAGGTCTTGTTATCTTGGAAATTGAAACGGTCTTGTATCTGAGCATTATGGGAAAATACACTTTAATAAACTGATTAATTTTCTGCCTAATTGCCTTGTTTAAATTTTATATAGCACAGTGGCTCTGTAGTTTTCAGACATGGCACTTGACGATGACAATGACAAGACTCTTTTGAAAGAGGCAAATGGAAAACCCCCGCTGCAAGCTTGATGCGATTTCAGTGCCGCTTAACATTGGGAGCTAACATTCCCCAGCGGGCACTGACTGCCACGTTATCTGTCTCTTGTGTTGTAGCAGTATTGCTTAACAACTCTCGTATGGTATTTGGCCCTTATCTCAATGGGCAATCTAACCCTATGGAGAGAGCACTCTGCTCCGCTCTAACAGCAGCCCAGCAGGTAAGCTGAACCCCGGGCCTTGAGTTACGCTGCACTCCCTGGCTCACTTTTCAGGTCAGTTGTCTGCGCTGTCGGTTTGGGCATACAAAGAGCACAAGGGAAGCCCTGTCTGCAACCCCTCGATGGTTTGGACCCAACGAGAACTCCCTGGTGTTTGTGTGAACGCCGCAGTCGGGTCCGTTTGAAGAGAAACACTTTAAAAGACAAAGCGAGAGGGAAGAGTTGACTGAAAGCAGTGTGGATGCTTAAGAGGCTCCATGTAAAAGGGAGGAGAAGCGGTGTGGGACCCAGGGGAAGAGAAACAGTCCTGCAAAGACTCAACACTTCCACAGGATACAAGACAGGGAGAGAGGAGGAAAGACCACCAGTGAACGCCTAAGTGTGAGAACAAAGTAAATAAAATTTGGGAAGCAGGAACTGGGAGGCCCCATCCACCACGATTTCCACAGCCAAGTTGCATCACGACACCGTTTGAACTTTAATACGCTAACTTCAATACAATAACAATACAATAACTATGAAGGTTGTTTATTGACATTTACTTCTGTCAGTAAAGAACCTTTAACATCCATGGAATCTTTCCATTTCACAAAAGGTTCTTTTGGTTTGGAAAAATGTTTAGATCTTTCAAATGTTCTTCACACTAAGGAAAAAAATTATCATTGTAGAATGGTTCCCTGAAAAAATGTTCTTTTGGTTCTTCACAAAAGTTCTTTATAGTGGAAAAGGTTTTTAAATGTCCTTCAAACTAATAAAACCCAAGAATGATTTCTCACTCTTAAGAATTGAGGTCCCTTATGTTCATTGATGGTTCCGTGAGGAACTTTTAACATCTACAGTATGGAAACTTTCCATTCCATAAAAGGGTTCTTTAGCTTTATCTTCAGTGTTCTTCATCAGGTTCTTTGGGGAACTTAAAATGGTACTTCTATGTGAAAACCCTCTTTTGGAGCCTTTATTTTGAAGAAAAGATTGTTTGTTCAGGTTATTAAAGTTTTCTTCATGCTGAGTAAAGCATTGGTTCTCTTTCATATCTTTCACTAAAATATTTTTTGTGGGAAACAAAAATGGTTCTTCTATGGTGAAACCCCCTTTTTATTTTTAAGAGCATACAACATGTTTCTGCACATTATCAACTTTGTTTCTGGCGCCATCTTCATTCATTTGTGTTCAGGGTTGGTTGGGGTGAGGGTTGCAGTCAGGCAGAAACTTGATCTGACCTGCACCGACAGCAGCGCGCTCTCCTCCCCTCCTCTTTCTTTCAGTCTCTCTGATACGTCTCTCCCACCTTCCCCTCTAGCTATGGCTTGCTATGACGAGGGGCAGAGATCAACGCCCTGATGTCCTCGGAGCCAGGTGGGAGACACCCCATCTATCACAAGCAAGTGACTTTTGCGATTCCACAACGGGACTGTAAACAACAGACTCATTGTAGGTGCAGGTGCTGAATGCTGGGACTAAAAGATGAAAATGGACAAGGAAGGAACACGTTGAAAAGTACCTGAAACATTAACCATCTCCACCTATTGTTTATGTTTGTTCAACCTTAGTCCATATACTCTGTCAAATAAAAAACTGCTCAGTGACCTTATAAGTAAATCAAGTTATGTAATGGCTTCGCAGGAATCCTTTATTGAATGCTCAACAAGAATAAAGTGCACATAAATCACTCTATACTTCTCAATTACTCATCCATGTAATTCTTAAAAGCTCTTTCCGAGTACTGTACATACAAAATGAACATAGTGCAAATAGACCATCACACGTGTAAATGCAAGTATATCAATATTTAATTTGGCAACACGTTCACTTTTGCACGGGCCGCATAATTTATTGGTGACGTAAAGATACTCAAACAGCAACTGTTTTGATACACTTGGTTACAGAGCTGTCTGCGCAGAGATTTACTCAAAAGGTTCCCCGTCATTAAACGGAATAAAAAGCCTACTTACAACAGGGAACTCCTTTAGCCAACCACAGGTGCCGGCATTGTTCTTACTCTTTGTGTGGCACTATTTGAAAGGCAGCAGTAGCTGTGTATGCTGAGGTTAGCAGAGCCCGCTGTATGCCAGTAAGGTGTGCCTTGCATTCCTCTCAAACAAAACACATACACACACCACCTGGCCCAACCTGAGTGCTGCCGATTCACTCGTTTCTAAAACATTTTGTAAGTTTAAAGCTGAGTCAGTATTGGGCAGCATGAAGGAGCATTGGCTCTTATGTACCTGGTGATGGATAACAAGAGCTCTGGAGTCTCTGGATAGGTTGAATCATCATTAATTGTCTGAAGCGTCTTCAAAAAGGTAGTTGCATCTGCAGGGAATAACTTTTAAAGAGAAAAATCATAATCGAAATATGAAAGCAACAATACATGGGAAATGAAAAGGATTTTTAAAATTAAATGATGATGGTTAGCAAGGTGCTTCAATGTGGCTGAGACAAGATTTAAAGCAATTAAAATAATAGAACATATGAAAGACAGAACGGAATACATGTTAATTAATGGAAAACCGACATATTATTTATAGAGTTTTAAATAAAAAAAGCAGAAATTGCATTAAATGGACAAGCCATACACAGGATATTAATATAATATGGTACTAAAAAATGCCAGAAAATCAACAAGGTAGACTGCGACCCCAGAAATACAATTATATACAAATATATATATATATATGAAATACAATTCACCAACATAGTTGAAACTATTCCTGTTACTCTTGCACAAATGGTGTCAGTTATTTCATAGAAACTGAGCTTTGTTATTACCCAATGGAAACTGGTTAATATTATTAACATCCAGTTCTGATTCAGTTGCTGAGACTTTACCTGTTGCATTCCTTGAATTAAAATGAAGTGTTCCTGAAAGGCTTTAAATAGAAGTGACAGGATGCATTTCCGGTCTTTTTGATAGTATCAATGTTCCATCAATGGTATCTTCCTCATGGACTGGTTTAAAAGAAGATGACTTCATTTGTGAAATACCCCTAACATGCCTACTTTAAGCAACTGATGTCTTGATTAGATTTTCACAAATCAGCTTCCTGATTGGGAGAAGACTAAGGAACTTCTACAACTTCCGGAGGCGCAACTGATTGTGTTGTTATTATGAGCACTGACAGAGAACATCATTAAGGAAGATTTGTCCTAACTGAGACACGTGACAACATCATAACCCTAACATCTCTCTTTGACTTTTAAACTCAAATCTAATGCTTCATAGCCATTTCAAAAGAGGAAGAAACACAAAAATTAAAATTTTACCAGGAAGTTCACACCAAGTATTAACAGGTAAGATGCACTCTTTAGCTCCTGGGTGGCTTGCTAAAACATTGGGTTTTGCACAAGGGTTGAAGGTTTTAAAGGTAATTTTACTGCTCTAGTGTCAGACTTGTATATACGTTTTTTTCCTTCCCATGTGCCGTCATTTCCCTTATTTGGTTTTTCATGTCCCTAATTAGCTCTTTATTTGTTTCCATCTGTGTTTTATTAATAAGCTTGTTTTCTCCAGTGTTCTTAAGCCCTGTTTCCCTGTCTCCAGCGTCCGCTGTCAAATGTCTGTTCCCCATGCTATGTGTGCACATTCATGTCTGTAGTTTAGTCTTTATTTGGATTAATGAAGATTCCTCCCTGTGAACTACTCCGAAAACTCCTCGCTTCCTCATTCCTACACCGTAGCAGTAATTGAATCGTGACAGAACAGTGGACAGAAACAGAAAGTGAGCGGTGCCTCTTCTCACTGTGTTTTTCGTTTTTTAAAAGCGTTTTTGATATCCTGTTTGTTTCTCTTCGCTCAAGCCTGCTGGCCGCAGCTTACAAGTATGCCGGCCATTCCTGAGTCAAGTCCACAGGCAGTTCCCGAGTCAGGCCCGCTGGCTGCAACTATGTCAAGCATGCTGGCCACTGCAACATAAAGGCAGTTGGCCGCCTAGTTCAGCCATAATCAGAAGAGGAGAAGGCCCTCTTCCTTGCCCGAGAGCGTGCCCCCGAGCTCACTCCAGTGTCGGCTTGAGCCCCCGAGTTTAGCCCACAGAGGGCTCCGGTGCCTATGTCTGGCCAACTGAGGGCCTCGGACCCCGTAACCCTTCCCAATTATTTTTTGTATGTTTTCATGGTACTTCAGAGCAAAAAAAAAAGAAAAACGAAAATGATATAGGAGGGACTGTCTTACATTCTTGTATTTGCATTGATTGTCCCAGTGTGTCTGTTGCTCTGCAAAGGTTAAAATGGTTTATTGGGTTTCTCAAGATACCTATATGTCATCTTTTAAATACTCAAGATGTCATCCTACACAAATATCTCCAACAAAGAGTCGACAAACATTAGAAAAGGGTGGATTATAGAGGATTGATGACTGTTTCCTGTCACACCTGCCCTGCCCATTGTAAAATCACTCAGATTCTCAATCTACTCTTATAATTTCGATGACAATTTTAACTTAATTCAGTGACTGGGTTATGCCAAATGCCCGTGAGCTCCAACTAATTTAGCAAAGAAAAAAATTCTTCAGTTGACAGCCATATCTGAGTTATTAAGATCTTTCAAGTAAGTTTTTATAGAGCAGATGAGAAAGTATGCCTTTTCTTTCTCCTCATAGGAAGTTTCTTTTGTTACCAAACAAACATGAAGAATAAAACCTATTATCAGCTCCAGTAACAGGTTGTCTTGACAAGTTTCTGTCAAATAGATCTTCATAGGAGATGGATGATAAATAATTTATCACAAAAAGTCCAAGCACATAACATATAGAACAGTATTCACTTAAAAATATAAAGGTTCTTTATTGGAATCTATGGTTCCATGAAGAACCTTTAACATCCATGGAACATTTCAAGGGTCATTATAGTGGAAAAGGGATCTGTAGAGGAATAAGTAAGAACACTAAGAAAACAGAAAAGTTCTTTGGGGAAATTAATGGTTCCATGGCATCATTGCGAAAACCTTTCGGAAGATTTATTTTTTAAGAATGTAGAAAGTAAGTAAAATTATTATGAATATAATTCAAAGCTGTTTTGAATTTACATGCGTTTACATTTAATGCTAATCTGGTCATTAGTTAATAAACAGTAAAATGCGTGTTTATGTTGTTTTTTTACTTATTGGACTTACAAATGCATGACTGACTAAGAACAGCTTCACTTTGGACTAAGCACAGCAACCATATAAAAGCCATCTGTGCTGGATGTGCACAGAAGAGTAGAAGATTATGCTAGTTGCGATAGAGAGAAAGAGAGAGAGAGAGGGGGAGAGAGAGAGAGAGAGAGAGAGAGAGAGAGAGAGAGAGAGAGAGAGAGATCTGCGCGCTGTACTTGCCAGTGAGACTCAGCACGCACCGCGCGCTTTCTATCTGGGAACTTTCAAAAAGGATTCGTTATAAACTCATCACCTTCATGTCGGCTCTGCTGAATATTTCCTCACCGATGCTATGGTTACCTTTATTACGGTATGTATCTTTAGAAAGTTTGTTTGGTTGGACTGCTTCCATGGATCGTTCGATGGCAATCTGAAGGTCTTTTGGCACTGTTGCGCATTTTCTCTTGTTCTCCAGGACAGTTTCTGTGCGATTAACCATTGAAAAAGATCATACAGCGAATATTTGCTCGTAAAACAACACATTTTGTGACAGCAACAACTGCGTAATTTGCGTTATTGCTCCATAACATTAGAGTAAACGTGTCTGAGGAACTTTCTGCACATTTGTGTATTTGGGAAGAATGTGAATTGCTCAGAGCCTCGGGCTGAACTGAAAACCAGTACGGGCAAATTCACTTCTTACCTTTCAAAGTGCTCTTCTCTTTGCGCACAAAACAATAGAGGGCCGAGATCATTTTTTTTTTTACGAGGTCTTCTAACTATAGAAGTGTCTAGATCTGTCTATAATTGTAAATGTTAGCTTAACTTTGCATCTCTCCAAATATAGAAATATTTCTTGAGAAAATGAAAGGTTCAAATGCAGTAATTTGAAAAGTTGCTCGACTTTAACTGATAAGACAACACTAAAACTTAAACGCAATACTTAGATGTTGTCTAAACATTTTGCTATTGAGTCTTTCCTCCGAGAGCTGGCTGAGATTGGCAGACAATCCCTAAAACAGATAATCCACATAAATCTGTGCTGGAGATGCCAGTGCTTTCAAAGCCCTTTAAATTTTTCGGAGGGTTAAACTTGCAACTGGAAGTTGCATGGATGTGTTTTTTTTTCCCACTTGTGTTTTGATAGTCCTGTCTGTGTTTGTTTCTGCTTATGTTTCCCTGCTGTGTGTGTGTTGAGGGAAGTCTTGTGCAGACATGCTCCTGAAACAAGCATCTGTCAAATAAAGGATTTGACATGAGGCATCCACTGATGGGGAGGCTAAAGGGTTAATGCAAATCATTTAGATGTACTGGTGAACATGTGTCACAATAAATATGGAATCAGACTGTGGTGAACCTTTGGCACTATTTGAGGACTTTTCTCTAATATGTATAAAGTCATTATAGAGATTAATAAATCACAAAATCTGAATTTCCTGCTATTTTGATGACTTGTAAAGACAAGTATTTATTCTGAGTGAGAACGGAAGTAAAGTTTTATTTAGTAAGTGTATTTAAATAAATACTTGACACATTATTTATAAAAAAAAATAACAGCAACAAAAACAAAATTGCATTTTCTAGATTTGAAGTTGTATCTATTTTCAGAAAACCATCTTAACCAGGCTTGGTGACATTGCACACCTCTTACACAACAGGTGTTTTAGTCCACTAGCTAATAGGAAAACACTTCACATATGTGAATTTCTAAATTATTATGGCTTTGAAATGCTTCCATGCTCTACAGTAGTCTGAGTTCATCTGTGTAGTGGCTCTGGAAACTGTAGTGGTAAATGTTTGGCCAGTTGCAGTGCATCCTATCTGTCACTTTAAAATGGGAACAGCAAAAAATGTTGGCTGGCCATCAGGGGATCTCATCAACTTTATCGTCTCTTTTTTTGTTCACCATGTTTAAACTGTGGGAAATTCACAACGCTGACCATATATGGATCTTCTCATTATAGAATTCTTTATGTATGCCCAATCATGCAGATAGATAGAGCATGAAAATGTATTTTTCATCTTGATAAACGTGTCTTGGCTGTTTTCATATTTCGAAAAGTGTGCTTCGCTAACCGGTTACAAAGTCTAAACTGTCAGTACACTTCACTGGCAGACCCATAATCAAAATGACAGATGGCAGACAGGCAGAAATACATCATTTATCAAGGCCAGGTTCAAAGAAATTAAGCACTTCTTTGTAACTCTTCATTTTCTTAGTAACTCTTCATTTTGCATAATATTGATAATTGTACAGAAAACAAAACCTATAGTTACAGTATAGCTAATGATAGCGCAACAATACTGCACAGCTTAACAGCGCAGAATTTGTAAAAGTGTTCCCATTCTTTTCTGTCACGTTTACCTTATCAGCACAGTATTGATATTGTGTGACATGGTACATGGAAGCATGGCATGCTGGGTATTCTAATACTTTCATACTTGGGCTTGTACTTGCACTGTTCTAGTTTGCTAAGTGGCTAGAAGAGCAAATGCTATACCAGAATTTGACTGTGCATTTCCATTTGTGGCTGTAGTTTTGCTAATACTGAGAATCCTAAGCAGAGCATTAAAAAAAAAAAAATTCCAGCTGTTAAAATAAATGATCTGTTGGGTATTTTGGGCTAAAACTCCACAGACACATTCTGGGGACACCAAAGACCAATATTACATCTTGTAAAAAGGGGCATAATAGGTGTCCTTTAAACGTGAAGCCGTGGTAGAAATATCCACACTTCTGAGTAGGAAGTAGCTACAGCTTTTGTAGTTTGTATCCTTGACAAAGTGTTGCTGTCAGCTGCCAAACACCCATCTATCAAATTACATTGAAATAACCAACATGATCATGTTACAAACTCCAAGGTGTGTTAATTACACTAACTGTTTGGCAGTGAAACCCAAAAACAAACATTCATATCTTTTCCTTGTTTGTGAGATCTGCATCTTCTGTTTATGATTTTAAAACTAAGTTACAGACTCATTTTTTACTCTCGCATTTAATTCATTATAATTCTTGTTCTGACTTTAACTTATGTTTTAGTGTGTATATTTAGTATTATTCTTTTTATTTGACCTTTTCTCTTTTGTACAGCACATTGGTCAACTCTTGTTATGTTTATTTGTGCTTTATTTTTTATTTTGAGTGAAAAAGATATCGTATACAATGTTTTCGGAACCTTTTAAATAACGTTCTAATCATGACTGGACATTATTACACTCTTAGAATATAAAAAATAAACATTCAAATAATTTTAGAACGTTGCAAGAAATGTTTTATGAAACTTTAAATAATGTTCTAATTCCGACAAGAAAGCTGGACGTTCTTAGAATATCGAGATACTTTACAATCATTTCTAAATAATGTTTCCACTGTTTTTATAACCTAAATATTTTGCCTGGGATGCTGCTTGTGAGACCAAGATGATAACTAGAACTATAAAAGTCTTAAATCTTAAGGAATTTACCCCTTTACTGGTGTTATAATCACTCTAATAGTACCAAAAATGAAGGCACTGGCTGCCAAAATTTGACATATTTTTCAGTCTTGTCATATTAACTTACACTTGTCATATACCATTCAGTGTGTTGGCCGATAATCAGAACTTACCAAAAACACGTCGACTGAATGAAGTGTGCTGAAGGGAGGCATGACACACACTGCCAAACAGCTGTAATGCGTCCTCTACACTGATCGCTTAGCGAACAACTCACGTCACGAGGCACTGAAAACATGAAATGCTAAGCTAGCTTAGTTCATAAAAACACTGCATGCGAACTAGAGTAAACTAATGCTCACGTGTATGTACTTTGAGCTGATAGTTTACTCAGCTTGACTAGCTTTCGATATTGAAAGTCTGAAAACCTTCAACAAAAACCCACCAATAAATCATAACAACTGAAATGTTTGTCTTCTGAACTTAATATGCAAAGTTAGACTGCATCTGCATATGTTTACTTGTAAGGAAAGCCACCACTTGATGGGTTTTAAACACTGCAGGTCAGGTCTTACATCTCAAAAACATTCAGAACCAAGCCGGGATGAATCCAGATGGAAGTTAGTGCAGGGTGCTGGTCAGGAAAAGAGAGTGTCCAGATGGGGGGGGGGGGGTGTCTATTTTTTTGCTCTTTTAGAGGAACATCTGGAGGCAATTGGACAGCATTAGGGTTTAGACGCTCTTCTCTGAAAATCCTGGGTGGATTTCTTCCACTGGCATGCTGCCTCCTAAGCCATCCTGAGTCCATCAACTTGGGTAGCTCTTCTGAAACACACAAGAAATATGTACGGTCGCGGTGTCATGTCCAGTAGATACCATTAGATAACATGTTATTTTGAAAGATGCTTTCAACGTGCCAGTGGATTGCTAACAGACAACACTTTTAAGTGCTTTAACCCTTTTAACCATTGTACTATTTCTATTTCTCCGGTGATATGTATGCATGTTTCAATCTCAAACAATAGCATAACAGTTCATAATGCACTTCAATGGAAAACGCTTTCCAAAGCTAAAAGCTAACTCCATGTGACTGAAGTATACAAAGTGTATCAGTACAGTATCTGTTCTGTAGTAGACATGTGGCATTGCTCCTCTTACAAACCCAGTCTGTCAGAAAATAACCCTAAGAATGGGAAACTGGTTGTGGACAGTGTTGGGGAAAGTTACTTTTTTTTACTCACCTGGGTTGAATTTGCTAACAACAAATAAATTAATAACAATAACACTCTTACTGCATTTTTGCTTATTTTTATGGTTGAATTTGACCGTCAAAGGTCAGCAGTGAGATTAAATACATAAAGTATATTTGTGTCATTTAACAGATTTAATTATTGCAGGTCTGCATCATATTCTGAGTTTGCATTTTGCTGTTTTTATTCATTTCTAGGAATACTGAATGTGTTTTTGAGCAAGTGAGATGAATATATGCATGTTCATATTTAGTCTAGAACTACAATAACCATCATGTTTACACAGCAGAGACAATGCCTCCATATCTTATGATTTTTCTCAAGATGAGAAGATTTATTGAAAAACTTTGTTTTTCAATAAATGAAAAACAAAGTAACTTGCATTATCTATTTGAAAGTGAACCTTAGATATTGTGTTGTAAATTTAAAAGTAATGCGTTACTAGTTACTGGAAAAAAAGTAATCATATTACTTAAGTCAAATTGTAATTGTAATGCACTGTGTATAATCATATATTTACGCAGATGTCTAAATGGATTCGGCTGAAAAGAAACAATTATTTGCTGTAAATATGTCAATATGTCAATACAAACTGGCCATTGAGTGGATTAGTCAATGAATTCTAAAACTGTCCAGTTCATGTTGACCGTGCAACTCCAATATCTGTGTTATCTAAGCGTGCCGGACTGAACGGTGTGTTAAATGGTGCATTGGTTGGTGTGAAGGCTGTTGCTAATCTCAGGCCAATCCTCTAGGAGTTAAAAGCTCAGGGAGTTGTAAGCCTCCTTGGCCAGTCTTAGATGATGTGCGTAGGTGGTGAAGAAGCCCCAATGCCGAGGCCACCGACACAGTGCTGTGAGAGATTAACACCTGTCATACATGAACATTCTATTCTGTAGGTTTGAACTTCAAGTGTAATCGAAAAACAAGAAAGCAATATGCATGCAATTGATTGTTATTTGTTGTATATCACAGCTGTTTGACGGAAAGGTTTGCTGTTGGGAGAACGGGTATGCTGTGCAAAGTCAAAGAAACAAAATTAATTTTTATTCAGACTTCTAGTGACCTTTTGGTTGCTGTTCTAAAATGAAGGAAACCATAAGTGTTTATAAGGATTAATCCCGAAGCAAGTGCAGAGCTGTGCATCGAGTGGCCTAAACCAGTTAAAGGAGATCAAGGACCAGATTTTGACGCCTAATGCTCCTGTGTCCTGAACTAAAAGTTCACGGAGCGTGCTGTTTTATGCACTTTAATATTATGTCATTATAAAATATTGACTTGAAAGCCAGGTCTTTTGTTTTCCAGTGAAAACTAAAACAGCTACTAGCAGGCCCATAGCTGGTAAGGTCACAAGACTCAGGTTATATAAAAAGTAATTCCTTTTTGCTGAGATCAAACTGATTGCGGAGGACAGTTTTTTGTGAGAGTCATTTGTGTGTAAGTGAAAAGGAATTTCTTGATGTAGTTTCTGAGGTAATTTACTTCTAAGGCGATGGACTTGTGAGCTCTTAAACAATGCTTGCTTGTTTAGCATTTAGCCAAGGAGGTTGTTGGGCTGTTATCTGTCGCCCTCACTGCATCTATTTTGGCTGATGAGGAGCATCGCCAGATTAAAAAGGACCCAGGGTGATTTAAAAACAATATCCCTCTGAATCGCTGAAGATCAGTCCACTCCTAGAGCTATGAATCTGTCCAAACCAGAAATACAATGTGATAACCTTAAATATGCTGAATGTGTTGCATAATTTTTATTTAGCCCAAAGAAATGACGACGTGCCGTTCATCGTGCAAACATAGTTATCAGCACTGCACAACAATTAGACTAAGTCTTAGCAAAAATGGAAAATGGCTGAATTGTTGAGCTTGTACTGTACGCGCTCACCAGCTAATCATCACGATTTGTGTTTCGAACTTGATGCCACTTGAAAAGTCTTATCTTGTCCTGGACTTTTCACAATTGTTCCAAGCACGCAGACAGCTTTTCTCTTCTCTGACCTAGTTTAAATGCATTAGGGCGTCAACAAATTTGGGCATTGCTAAGAAAGCAACCCAGAGTCCATTAACTGCCCTATCAGCTGACTAGGCCAATCACATGAACTTAGCGTGTCATTCCAGGCGCTTAAAACAGTCTGGTGTGGTTTGGCTGGGAGCTTGTGAGTGAACTGCCACCCAGGGAAATGGTCAAAATCATTCACCACTTAAAATCATTCACTACTTTCATGTCATGCTCAATTTGGGTCAGACGTGAGAGTTTGTGTATAAGTGATTTATCCCGCAGGTGGGCATGTGGCAGACACCATTTTTCTCCAGTTTAATTGTATTAAGGGATTCATTGCGGCCCACTGTGAGTTTGGGCACTTCAGTGAGTGTGGTTTTTGCTTTGTTATTTCTGTTGTTTATAACGAACAATGTTGTAACCCCTTTTCATTTTTATCAGAAAATTATATAATGTCTGTTATTGTGCATTAATCATATCCAACAAAATAACTTAGAACGCAGCTTTAAATATGTTCTTAATTGTCTTTAAAAAATAGAATTACACTTAGTTTACTCAAAATAGTAATGTTACTTTGTGAAAGTGCTTTTTGCTGTCTTTTCACTTTCTTTTTAAAAAGGAAAATGTCATTGCAAACTCCTATAGCAAGCTCAATAGCCTTATTTTATATTGCACATAAATCCTGAATCCTTGCACACAAAAGTTTATATAAAACAGCATAAAAATAGGCCAAGAGTCTTCTGAGGTCATCCACTATATGAGGAATATTTATCAAAATTTATTCAAAACCTTTCTATCTGCTGCATCTCTTGATTCTCTTTCTCGCCAGCACAAATTTGTACTAGTGCAATTTATTAAACAGCTTTTATTTTCGTTAGTTCCTCACAATTAGCTAATATGACTTCAGAAAAGTTAGAATAAAATGTATTAGACATACTGTAAGATCTAGTTGTCTGGTGTGTTTTTTGTGTGTGTGTGTGTGTGTGTGTGCGTACAGCTAGCATGGAGATTTACACTGAATGAAAGTGTGAGCAATTCCATATTAGCATTACCATACTGCAACTTTTTACTTAGAAATGGTGAAGCACTTGGGTCAGTGTCTCAGGCTGATCTGCAATCATTTGTGATGTTAGAAGAATCTCCCCCTACCAAACCTCTATTTGGCACCTTCCTGAAGACAAACGTTTAAGCTGCTGTTCATCCAGGAAGAGACATGAATGCACATCTGTGCTCCTGTGAGACGTGAACTTCCTGCATTTATGCAACATGACAGAACAAGGCCCATAAAGAAACATGTCAGGGTCTTAGAGATTTTAAACGTGTTCGAGAGGAAAGCTTTCGGAAAGGCCCTCTGCATGGATCAGACCTTAAACTCTTGTTAGTTTAGTGAGGGATCGCATTAGCCGTGCTTCCTAGAAGGTCTCTGACAATGTTTGCAGCACATGAAGAAACACAGCTAAGTATTTGAGCGTAGTTAAGAGGATGTGAAGGATTATCTATTCAAACATGGTCGAAACAGATTCAAGTGCATGTGCTTCTCTCACATCATTTGTTGTGTTATAAATAACACTTCAAGCGAACCAAGTTGAACTTTAATGTGACCGAGTTGCTCATAATAGGTAAATTTTGGAAGCTTAACGTAGAAGAACCCTTTTAAAACCTTGCTGGACATATACAAACATAGCCAAGCATTTGATCGCACTTAAGAGGATGAAAAAGATTATCTGTTCAACCCTGGTCTGGAGCTCCAAGTAAATTTCCACCCCGTGTTCACCTGAATGAACCCAAATGGTGAGAATAATTGATGTTCATTCCAGTATCTTGCACTTTTGTGTACTTTTCCCCAGAGGCTATGCATTTATGGGGTATAAGATGCAAATTGTGTTGACAAAGACGAAGCATTTCAAATTGATGTTTTTCTGTTCTCAATTAAAGTGCACATGGGAATGTTGCACAATTAAATTCATATAAACATTACAACAAAATCGTAACCAATACACATACATTCTCACAGGCTCTCTGGGATGGTCATGTAACTCTTGCTACAGTATGAGCACAGCACATTTTTGGTTTCAGGCAACAGTTGTATGTTTTTATGCAATGTTTTATTTTCTGACTTTCTTTTATTCTGCTCATGTGGCAGTTAAAATTACATAATTTTTTCTTTTTCTTTTTTATATGATTTCTTTCATTAAAATCAAATTAATGTATTATAAGTTCATTTTTTTTGTTTTTGTAGATTTATGGTACTAAATTATATGAATGGAATAGTTAATTAAAAAAATAAGGAAAAGGTGAAACTAAAAAGTAAAAAAGTGAAACAAAAACATTTATTATTATGAAAAATGAATTAAAACATTTTAGATGAAATGTGCTGTAGGTTTTACAAAACATGTTTTAGTTGTTAGCATGTTAATATCTTTGTTAATATCTTGTTCCAAATTTGAGGCTGATATTGCAAAAATATTAAATCATTAAGATTTTGTTAGGGCACAGTACAAAACGTTTCCACAAGATAAAAAAACACTTGAAGTTCATTCTGCTTTGCCATTCAATGGAGTTATTTTTCACTTTAAATATTTTTTTCTGGACCAGCTTTTCACATCATGTCCTTTTTGTGTGTGTGTGTGTGTGTGTGTGTGTGTGTGTGTGTGTGTGAGTTCACATAGCAAATGCCAAAACATTTTGTATCATTAAGATACAGTAAACAAACTAAAAAAAAAACTTTATTTTGGTCAAGATTGACCAGAGACAAAAATGACAGAAAAACACCAGAGGGTTGATAACAAACCCCAAAATACTCTGTCACAGGCCTGTTTACATTTTAGGAAGCTGTTATGGTGTATTTTGTTTTGAACAAACATGCATAAAAACTGTTTAATTGCAGGGATTTTGCATTTTTGGCCTTATTTTGATTCTTAGCAGATTTACTGCCTGAGAATTTAGTGTAAATTTGATTACTTTGTGTCTTGTTAAATGCCCTGCAAATGTAGATTGGATTTGGTTTATCAAATTTAGATTATTAGCACACCTTGGAATTAAGTTGATTCCCTTGCAAAATTCTTTACTACAGATTATATATTTAATACAATTATTCAGTCACTACTTCAGTAATGTGGTTGTTGTGAACTCAGCAATTGCACAGGCAGAAAAAATGAATCTATAAAGGCACTGAAACTGAATAATTTTCGACACCACTGCCTGTAAGGTGACTTTGTCATGCCGTTCCTCTTTTGAAGTGCCAACGTGTAATTTGCGGCATCACCCCTGCCAAAAATAAAAATTAGTGATGCTTATTGACCGATAATGAGGACGGAGTGATTAACAGTCTCCTCTGGGCAGTGTGGGTTTGATTCACACTCCCTCATTCACCTGTCCCTTTCAGACATCAAGATTTCAATCTCTTAAACAATAAAGGTCAGTGTTGCTAGTACGCACAGACAATTGCCTGCAAACTTGTGACATCAATGAAAAATTAGATAATTTTCTGTAAAATCCAGTTGAACTAATCTGAACTCTGTGTCAAATGATAAAAGATTAAACATTCCTACAGAACAAGAGGTATTTTGTGTCCGTTTTCGTCATTAAAGTCTAATTTAAAACCAATCGTTTATATAACAAACCAAGAATCCCATGACACTATCAACCATCATGCCAAGACCAAACCCTGCAGTTCTTCGAAGGCAAGACATGTGGCCCGGGGCAGCGTAAAGATTAGGAAGCACACTGCATATTAATTTTCATCAGACACTTATGCCAAATGGTCCTTTGATGTAGCAGCTGTAACCCTTGATTGTCTGCAGCATGTCTGTCTTTGTGCATCAGTGTCATCATTAGTCTTCAGTTCCTACACTTTGCACTGTAGTCTGTAGTTTTGACCGCTCTAGATGTTTTGCAGCGGACACAATAGCTCGCATTCTCTCGTTAAATCAGTTTGATTTCAGCTGATCCCAAAATGCACAGTTGAGATGTTGTCAGTGTCTGGTTATTCAGGAAGACCTGAGAAGAATGTCTAGTTACGAGTTAAGAAAAATAATTAGTATCCTTGTCATACCAGGAAAGTGACGAATCTGATGATTGCCAAGTGAGGCCTGCCGCTTGCATACTGTTGAAGAGAAAATTGAGAAGCTGTTAACTGTAATTGTTAGTTTTAAAGTAACCACACAAGATTATGGTAGGCCACAACTCTTACCTTATTTAGCATGGAAATCTGCACTAAATATCACTAACAGCTCACAGAGGACGGACCGTCTTACTTGAAGCAATGTGGAAAAATGCACTATTGTGTTAAAAGAATACAGTAGTTTACCCAAAATGGAAAAAATATTAATATTGTTTTTGACTTAAATTTAGATTTGACCATTTTTAGGTTACCCTTTTCAGTGCAATTAGCATTACATGTGTTACAGTATTTCTTTATCCTTATTAATGTTATAAAAAACATCTGTTCATGTTAGCTTAGGTCTACCACATAATAGTAAAACACATTTTCATTTTAATAATGTATTGGTAGATTTTAATAATGTATCGGAAGGTTTTGAAATGAACACTAGTTAAGATTAATAAACAAGTGCTTTTCATTGTATTTTCATTTTCATTCACTGATAGTGCACAGTAACTAACTGTTACTAGAAAAATCAAGAAATGTGCTGCTAGTTTTTTCCATGCTTTTACAATAAATCCTTCAAGAGGACCCAAAACGACTATAAAGTATCAAAAAAGTCTCATAAAAGTTGACTTGTACGCTGTATGTTTTAATGAACAAATTGAAATGTAAGTGGTTCTTGAAAAGCTGTAGTCCCTATTAATTATAATTGCATGGGAAAAAAGTTTAAGTACGGAAATAAAATTTACCCAGATGAATAAGTGATGTATTTTTTTCTTGAATCCAGTTTAAATAACCTTTTATACCATCATGATATGGTGTACTCTAATGATGCTCCAATGATTTAGCAGACTCTGCTTTTGCACTTTGTGGTTTCTGTTTCATGCTATTGTGCTCCGCCATGAAACAGAACGTACACCGTGCCAAATAGATGTGCCAGGAGCTCAAATAAATATGCCAAAAGGGAGGCCACAAACACGCTCATGTGCATGTCACTGCAGGCCATCTTTTACCGCACACCCATTAACTGTGTGCCTTGATGGCATGCAGATATTCTGGAGAAGTGCCACCGCTTATTTTCATGCAACAATGAGCTTCATGAGAATTCAGTGCTGTCACAAGGCCAAAAAAAAAAGAAAAAAAAAGAAAGTTGATTGCTTTTGTTTGCTATATATTTATAGATTTATATTTATAAATCCGTCTTCTGTTTCTCCACAGATCTTACAGGTGAATCTAGTGATGTCCATCTTGCTGTACGTGATGTTCCTCATGTACCTCTATGGTATCTCAGCTTCTACGATGGACACGCAGCGGCCCACGCAGGACCCCATCAACACACTCATCATAAAGCTCCTGCAGGCTGACATCAGTCGCAGCCGACAAAAGCAGGATGACGTGCTCCCTTCCTACACCTTAAACCCACCCTCAGTGACGGATTACAAGGAGAACATCAGTGACCAGTCCATGACGGACATCTCGACGGAGCTTCTGCGTCAGCACAAACGTTACAACTCGCCCCGTGTGCTTCTCAGCGACCGGCCTCCGCTGCAGCCGCCACCGCTCTACCTCATGGATGACTTCGTCAGCAACCAGGATGGCAGCGGTGCCAACAAGACTCGGCAGAAGCGCAACACTGAGCACAAGAGCTACAGGGGCGAGTTTTCAGTATGTGACAGCGTCAGCCTGTGGGTGACGGACAGGACCACTGCTGTGGACATTAAGGGACAAGTGGTCAAGATTTTGGGGTCTGTCAATGCAGGACGCACAAACATCAAGCAGTACTTTTACGAGACGAGATGTGACACCGGCAAGTCCCAAAAGGGCAGCTGTCGGGGCATCGACGAGAAGCACTGGAACTCACAGTGCAAAACCTCGCAGACTTTTGTGCGTGCTCTCACTCAGGATGAATCGTCGGTGGGATGGCGCTGGATACGAATAGACACCTCGTGCGTCTGCGCGCTCTCACGCAAACACCGCAGGACGTGAAAAACACCTCAGCCACTTCTCCACTGTCTTTTTTATGTTCCCTGGGGGGAGGGCTGTAAATATATAAATATAAATTATTATTTAAGTTATATGGAATGCATATAGTTTATACATGTCTATGTATAATGTATAAATATACTTGTTATTTATTTAAGTTGTTTGCAAAAAAAAAAGAAAAAAAAAGAGACTTACAATAATATGCAATGCCGCTAAGCTACAGGAGCATTGCATGCTGAATTGTGCCTTGCTCACATATCAGAGTCAAAGGACACATCACCTGGACCTTGGGAACAGTTGCAATGGAAAACACAGATCACTCAATATCATATTAACTTCAGTATTGTTCATGAAAACCAGTTTTTCTACTGAAACAGGCTGCCAGTATATCCTCTTCGTGTCTGGGAAAATGAGTCACAGTTGGGATGTTGTCATATTTTGTTTGGAAATGTGTAAACATACAGTATATGTATCAAAACTGCATGAAATACCTAAGAAGTATATATTTTTCTAAGCACTCCTATTAGTGGTTTAAAGATGCAGAAACTTGTGCAGAGAGTCAATCCTAGCAGAACATATGAACCAAAAAGTGACGGTTTAGTGATACACAATCTAGGCCGTATTTTGAATTCTAGATGGCCTTCTGAAAATGTTTAACATCATTTTAGAAATTGAATTTAGTGCATTCCAACATAGCCGCAATGAAGTGGGAACGACAACATCCAAGTATTGACTTTGAAGAGTCCAATCATGAAATTATTGCTCACCATCGTGTAGCTCAGTAGCCCTGAAGAAGCTCCTCAGCAAATGGAGGCACAAAGACTCCTCCCACTAGCCATGCCCTTTTCTGAAGCCCTGCCCAGTCTACCAGAAACAACCAGAAATAAGCTTACTACACTTTTAGTCTCTTTTCGATCACCTGCCATGATCAGTAGCAACTTGACCACCTTAAAGAATGAAGCCAGCACACATAAGAGCAGCATGTAAACAAAATGGGCCGTCGCTAATGACAATGTAGTGTTACACAGAGGTAAAGCTGCCTTAAGACGATGTGCATACTTGCAGAGCTGGGATTTGAACATGTAATCTCCCCCTTAATAGGGTTTCCCTCTTGTCAGACTCTTCTTAGGAGATAAGCATTTCGCCAGTGCGCTGCGGCTAAAAAAAGGCCTGCTGTACATTTATATAAAGAAACTTGCTCATCACTAGTCAGGAGATACTAAGGTGAAGATTAGCAGATACTAAGATTTGCGATATGCAATGACTTATTGCATGGATCATGAATCAGCCTCTTGAACAAATTAACATGATTTGTACTCCTTCACATTAAATATGATATCAAGACAACACGTTTGTCAGCAAAGCGTATAAGAGAATGTAGGCAGCATTTGAAGCCATTTTAAGAGCATTTTTAAAAGGCCAGGCAGATGCGGCTCGGCTTTTGTTCAGGCTTATTTTGGTGACGTATGACCCAGGTCACCTTTGATTGGACAAGCCGTCCAAGTAGCCACAAGAATCCAAAATATACCACCTACATATCATATTTACTTTTGTACCGGCATATAAAACTTGCAGGTTAAGCCAGGATGGGGCCCAAACCCATTACTACATCAAGTGAAGTGCCAAGACTTCGTCCTCCAAGGTCTGAGCATAAAGCTTTATTAGCATGAAATTGTATTATATTGCGACTATAAAAAGATCAGTATAAAAAAGTGTTTTATTGCTTTTTAATGCTTCACGGGTTGCTGGATTAAAGGCACTTTTTACGTTTTTTTTTTGTGGCTGACGACTCTGTTCGTGACCTGATATTCAGTGCTTGTATTGGATGGGAGGTTGTGAAACAGAGAAACAGGGTATGGGCTCAGATTTGAAACCACAGACCACCAAGGATACAACACACCTTTTTCAATCTCTGATTACGTCCCGCTTCAGTATGGCCCTCTGCGGAAAAACAGGATAAAAGCTGAACACAGGAACTCCATTTTCCAAGGATGCTGTTGGGAATTGGCCCACACAGTTGTCCAAATGAATTGCCTTTTCTGTAAAACACATTATTACACTGGAACATGAGGATCCCTAAATGATTTTGACTTCTTGGATGACATTCACCGAAACATTCCCATGTATTTTATGCTGTCTTGAAAATCCCTGCTGGTGTCATGCATACTGTGTAGGATTCTTGCTGCTTTAAACCACTACAACTACCCTTATAATGGACCAATGGCCATTGCCGAAACCCAAGGACAAGGACTCTTTTATGATGAAATGAAACTGTGCCAAAACACAACAAACTATATTTAAGGACTACATGCTTCTTAATTATATTCAGACATGAATGTTATCACTGGTATGTCAAAAAATCAAATTGCAAGACAAATCCCTATTTTAGTAAAGAAGAAAGATGGTAATTGTTCAGTGAAGTAGTTTGTTTTGGCTGTACCTATAACCCATTGTTTGTATTTTTATTTAATGTTTTTTGAAAGAGAGACTTTTCCCATAGTGGCAGTGTTTCTCAAAATGTCTTTCTCGTGCTGATACTTGAAGGAGTGCTGTTTATCTGGCCTACAACATTCTCCTCTTTCGCTGCAAGGGCAGTCTGTGTGAGATTTGTCTGAATAAAGGTTTTTTAATCTTACTACTGATTACGTCCTTTTGGGAATCTACATGAATATTGTTATCTGTAGAAAGTAATGTCGCTCTTTGTATGTTAAACATGTCAATCACAGAATATCGGAAAAGAACCCAAAAACCTTTCCCAGCCCCAAATCTTGAGATGATCGGTGTGTGTGTTTCTAATCAAACATTGATGGTCTCTTCAGAACCCAAGTAACCATGGGAAGGCGCAGAGGACTAAACAACCTTCAGTGAGTAAATACATTCGTTTGCCAGAGACCACAGGAAGAAAATAGCTCTGGTCAATGGTTAATTAACATATAATCCTCTTGCGGTGTATTCTTAAGAGCAAAGCCTGAGACTGAGTGATCTTGAAAAATCACTGCTGAAAAAGAGTTCAATGAGGTGAAAGGACAAGCAAATGAGGCTAACAAATATAAGTGTTTGTTTACATGTCCATATCAGAGTCAATCTTGTAAGAGTAATTGTGATTGTCAGATACAGTGACCTTATTTGACCATTTGGACAATAATTAGCTATTAAAAATGGGTGAATGTTAGTGCATTAGATAAAAAAGCAAGGGGCATCTGAGCTCAAACAAGAATGGCTTTTTATTAGCCGGTGTTCTGATGGTTTTTAGTAGGGGTGCTCCGATCACGATCGGCCGATCATTAATGCGCATCTCGTCAGTAAAGCCGGTTCTCTAATCAGCGGTTAATTCCATCAGGTGCGTGATTTCACATAGAGCAGCTGTTACTACACAGAGCCGTTGTTAACTGAGAAGATGCACCAAAAAACGCTGAAAATGAAGTGGATTTGCGCATCTTCTCTATTAACAACGGCTCTGTGTAGTAACAGCTGCTCTATGTGAAATCATGCACCTGATGGAATTAACCGCTGATTAGAGAACCGGCTTTACTGACGAGATGCGCATAACGATCGGCCGATCGTGATCGGAGCACCCCTAGTTTTTAGTGGATGTTTAAAGTCATCTCTCCTCAAAATCACACAAGTGTAGTTCATCCTGTTAATTGTGGATATTGCAAAATCAGGAGGTGTTAATAATTTTTTTTATTTTTCAAAACTATCTATGTGTTTATAGATTAAATTCTAAAATAAACTACTTTTAAGTGAAAACAAAATTCGAACTAAATTCATTGCTTAATAATGAGCTAAAATTTAGTTTGCTATATAATTTTACAACCTTTGATTTTATGTTATTGTCTTGTTTATTAATGTGAGGCAGCACTGAAACAATCAGCAAATTGTCAGCCTTTGGCAGTACACAAAAGAAGCTATTTTGCTGTTTTTTTTTTCACACTGTGAAAGTCTACAAATAACATTGCACTGAAGTATAAGTATCCACATACTTTTTAAAGAGTGTTTAAACGAATAACCTCAATAAACTCATGTTTCAGGTTTTAAAAGTTCAAAGGGATGTCAGAGTGATGGTTTTAAGTCTTGACCTTCACACCTAAACCACAGCCCTACTGAAGGCTATGGTGGTTAAAACTAGTAAAACAATCCAAATACCTTTCCTCTGGCTAAAATATGCAACCTATACACCTCTCCACAACAGACACCTTTATAATATACATTCCTTGTGGGGTTTGCTGCTCACGTCTCTGGTTTCTGCTAAAGTGCCTGTCTGTGGTGTCACACCACCCACTTTATGTCAAACACATCTCCATCAAATACAGCTTTTGAACCCTATATGCATTCCAGAAGATCCGATGACATCACCAAAAACAGCTCTGACCTCTGACCTCAGCTTGATTGCACTGTCCATTCACACTGACCTTCGATCAGTCACATGGTTTCTTCATTATGGCATGAGACAGAGAAGCTGATTGTAAATCAGTATGGAACAAAACTGCGTTCAGAAGTGTGAAGAAAACATATTGACATGGGACAATTCAATTAATCAAAAGTGAAGGGACAGTGGGTTTTATTAACACCAGTGTGATTGTTTTAGCAGCCCCGTGTGTAGAAATAACTATGATGTCTTTTGTATGCCGTCAGAGTATATTAGCATTTGCATGAGGTTTACCAGTGCAGAGAGCAAACGAAAGGAGAGCGCAAAGAAACTGGAAGCTTTTCAGTCCAGGTGAGCTAGCAGAGATATTCTCATCCAATTGAATTTCACAAAATGATGCAGTTATACTAAAGCAGACAGAAGAAGATAAACTAGCATTCCTGCTACATTTGTGTAGTAACTGTGTTTAAGATGCCATGAAAATGGGATGATGGTTGTAACAATTCTTTTTGAGAGTGTGATTTAAAGTCAGTCTGACTGTGAAAAATGTGACTTTTCTGCTTATTTATTTTTAGGATGGCTCATGCAAAGAGGTTTTCTCAAATCCCCATGTCTAAGGTTTTATGTTTCTATTGCAACTTGTTCATGCATGTTTTTGATATTATTAACAGATTCATTTAAAACCTTCATCAAAACTGCTAAACTTAGTTGGAAACATTAAAAAAGGCTCAATTATTATCTCATCATGTGCATTGTCTTACTATTCACTCAGTGCATGCGAGATCTCTGTAAAGAGGAAGATTACACTTTCCTAAACTGTCTTGGCAAGCAGGATGAGAGGCTGGAGGACAGCACATGTCTGGAGAGCGAATATCAGGAAAAGCAAGAAGAAAGGGTAAACTTGTTTGCTATTTTCCATCTTGTAAACCTCCAGAAGTCTGTGTTTATTAATGCATAATGACTTTCATTGAACATCTCAGCTGTTTTCTCTGTTACGCTAGATCCGGCATCGACAGGAGCGTGAGCAGCTGGAACGAGAAAAGCAATGTGAGAAAGAGGAGCAGCAGAAGGTATGTTGACTAACATCAAAAAGTCACCGCAGGGCTATCGCTGCAGTCTGCAGTGATAACACTAATTATATCTGTCTCCACCATCCACAGCTTGAGTCTGTCCAGGGACGACAGACCTGCTTCATCAGATTTACATTGTCAGGCTAATTGTGCTTGATTGCATTACGTCTGCATTGTTCTTAACTTTGGCTGCTCATGCAGTGACCTCTGTATTGCATGGCCAGGTTACAAAGGTAAACATACTAATTCAATATTAATGCACTCTAATGAATTTCTGCTTACAAATATTTTAAAAATAGAACTTTGGTTTAGTCTATTCCACTTTATTCCGGTTTTGTACGGTCATCAACCATATGACTGTCAAAAAAATATCACAGAGAATGCATCTAGTATTTAGGAGCGTGGTAAACAGATGATTCAACAAAAATACACAGTCTGGGTGCAAAATAACTTGGCGCCAGAATCCAAGAACATTTGAACAGAAAACACTGGGACTAATCTGTGGAAAATGTCCAATTTGTTTCAATCCAAAACCATTTTGGTCAGAAACACAAAGGGGAATATACAGCTCAGCTTGTCAGCATCTCCTTTTCACGCTACTAAGTAACCCACATTTAACTGATCTCAAATTTAAGTAAAAAAAAAATTATATGTTATGTTAGCTTATGATGTACTTTTGAATGAACTCTTATGCTAAATGAATAAATATCAATGTTTCTGTTTCGGAGGTTCTCAGAAGATTAAGCCATCATAGTTGGGTAAACCTTTACATTTATATACATAAAGTACAGTACAACAAATATAATTTTTACATTCACATTTGCCCACATTAATGAACAGCATTTACTCTTAAAAAGATGGATAACAAGAGATTGATTGTGTTGATCAGAAGAGAGAAAGATGTCAAATATTCCATCATTCCCTTTGGTCTTTGAATTAGAAACACACACGCACAGCAGCATTAACTAATCTTTTTAACATTTAAGTATTTAAATGTACATTCAGTTTTTCAAAACTGAAAGCTTACCAAAAAATTTTGCTAGATTTACAATGTTAATATCTGTGAAAACACATAGGCAGACTTGAACTATGCAACCAATCATGCAATTTTGCACACATGTACGCATATTACAAGAAATCTGTGTTCAAAAATAATTAAACAAACTGTGGGCAGTCTCTGGGCATGTAAAATCAAGTGTACCGTTAGTTCTGGCAGTTTACATTAGATGAGCTTGAATCAGCTGACTCTTAGCTGATCCTCGTCTGCCTATAGGCACACCATGCCTATCATGACATTATTATATAAAGTCTATTCAGTTTAGTCGACACATAGCCAGACCTTTTAACTGATGGCAGAAGGTCTGGGAATCATGGCCACTTTGAACGGCTAAGGACTGCCCAAGAGGCCATACGACTGACAGGTAAATTAACCAGTCACATTTAATTTTGTGCTGTGTCATGTTTAGGGGCATGGAAATGTCCCCACAATAACACACCAGTGTGTAAAACTCTGGACGTATATGCTGCGAACTTTACATATTTCACATACCTCTGAAAATAGTTGATCCTGAAAACAGGTGCTACAGTTTCCTCTTCCAATTGGGGGTTTGGCATCACAGCATATTAGCTTCCAGGTAGAACGTAAAAAAATGTGACACATACATCTCTCGGAAATCTTTTAGAATTCAACATATCAGATGATGACTTTTATACTCCTGAAGTGTCTCTAATTTTGTGTGCCATATGCACCAGACATTCAGCCAAAAATCTTTGGGTGTGATGTCTGAGGCTGAGGCTAATTCAGTATTCATCAGCTTTATCATTTTGCTCAGGAGCTAAATACCCTTCTCCATCCCCAGCTCCTCATTTTGTGCACAGTCAGGACTTGGTCTTCTGATATTCAATCAGACTCCTTTACCCTGAATTATGTTATTTCATTATTGTCATTAAGAACATTAATGATATCTGCTACATTTATGTTGGTTCTGTTTCTGTTTATCCTAAGGGGGTTATCGCTGCTGTCCCCACTCTTATGCATGTTAGGCTGCATAGATAAGCAGGGAGTTTTTGCCCACAACAGAACAATAAAGCCAATCCAAATTGTATGCTTAATATTAAATCATCCTTGCCAATAGTGATCCTGACAGAACTACAGTAAGACTTCAAATGCAAGATGCAATGGTTGAGTACATGCTACCGTTTAGCTGTTAGCAGGACGCTCAGGGAGTGTGTTTGTGTAAGTTTATGAACCCCCAGCTGCACATGGATCTGCTGCCAGTGAAGTCCAAGACTAAGAGCCAAGTGTGAGGTCACTGAAGGACAGCCGTGTTGTTGTTGTCCACTTGGCTGCTGTCATAAATTCAACAGCTTGAGGAATTCCTGAAACGCCTAACTCAGGGCTCGCTTAAGAAGAAACCCCTATGGGATCAAGTTCAGGAAAGCATAATTGCTCTTCCTTTCTTTGTCAAGTCAGTTAAATAGCCTTGAGCTCTGCCTTTTAAGGCTACAAAAAAGACAGTCCACCACTCTCACTTCCTTCTTCTCCAGCTGCTCGAAGTCTCGCGGCGAGTTTCCATGTTTGCAGCGCATCAGTCCTCTGATTAATGAACAGGAGGATCAGGGAGAAGTGCTTACTCTTCTTTCCCATGTGGGTACTATTTGATTTTGTTATCATTCATAACCTACATCCCTCGAACCACAGATCTCATCAGATAACCACACCCTCCGTGTGTTTGTGAGTGTGTGTTTTTGGGAGAGAACAGTTGTTTTCTGTTTCAATCCCCTGAGGGAGAAGGTGTTACAGTGTGTTTTATCTCTTATTAGTTTGAATAGAAGGCGATATGTTTCAATGTCTTCCATATGTTGAGTACAGCTACGTTTACTGCATGGCCTATAGCTGTGATTATCACTTTAGAGACAGGAAGTAGCACCCACAGAATATCTGGGGGAGCCTGTAGAGGTCAAAGATTAAGCCCAGCCTCATTCCTTCAGCCCTACATCAGGGTCTGCCTCACCAGATCGGTCTTTAGACACAGGCTTGTTTCTAAATAGTAAGGGGTAAAAAAATAACATCAGACGGTTTGGGAAAAGCTGTGTAATTTCTGATTAAGATCAAACCAAGTTTATTCTTTGAAGTCTATTATGCATCTTAAAACATTAAATAATAAAATAGAATCTGCTAATTTGCATAAAAACATATTACCTAATTTGATTTGTTCCAAAAATTTTCCACATAATAACAAATTAAAAAAAAATTGCATTATAAATGTATAGTTTATGCAGTATATATCTTCAACGAAATTATGCAAAATATATTTTTTTTTTATCTGTGATTTTCTGTCATTGTTTCGATTTAGTAAAACACCCACATATAGCAGAAAACATCTGGGTTCTGTTTTTTTTTTTTTTTTAACTGCCCATAATTCTAACCTTGAAATCAGATTTAGGTATAAAATTGTCTTCAGAAGCATTCATATATGCAAAATTGGCTAAGAATTGAACAAATAGTTGTAATCTGGCTTAGAGGAAAATACATAATGTCTTTGTGGCAGTTTTTAATTATTAAGAAAGCA
The DNA here is from genome assembly GCF_003368295.1 of Carassius auratus. Classification (NCBI taxonomy): domain Eukaryota; kingdom Metazoa; phylum Chordata; class Actinopteri; order Cypriniformes; family Cyprinidae; genus Carassius; species Carassius auratus. The sequence goes on from NC_039246.1 coordinate 10,769,602, forward strand.
TCATGATATTGACATTAATAACATCATATTATCATATAACCCGTCTGATTAACATTAATGACTAATCAGTAATTAGCAACATGGAACACGCCAGTTAATGTTAAGAGGTTAAACAATCATAACAGAGGATTTGAATATTATCTTAACAGTGCAGTAGACCAAACAGATTTATTTCCCTGCGACAAAGACGATGGAAAATGGTTGCATAAGGCTTAAATTGGTACAACAAGCCTTGACTAATATCATAAGTGGACAGCAGGGTATAAAAAGGAAATGCTACAAAAATACAGCTCCCTTAATGTTATTTATGAAATTAATGGTTTCATAACAACAGCCTAATGTCGTTACAAAGCTGCATCTTCCTCTTTCAAGAGGCCCACCATTACACTCTTGTTTTCATCATTGCTTACTAATCAAAACCCTGTTGAGAACTATGAACATGCTGTGTGTTTGTATTTGTGTCTGTGAAAGGAGAAAGACAAGCAGTGGAAAAGCCATGTGGCCGAGCTGGCGGTCCAACGCAAGGCCATCCATGCAAAACTAGACAGACTACGAGAATTTAGGGTGCGTTTTGACTGGACACACATGCTGATCCACCAACACACATATGTAGAAACTTCACTAATGTTCCCAGGCACAGATGTGAGGCCCAAAAGCAGTATGACTGAATGTGACCAGATGTCGAATGTATCTAATGCAAAGAATGCTAACCAATACCATACCTGCCTGACTTTAAGCAATGACCAGGCACAGATTAAATTCCTCATGAAATTTTCAGAACATATTATTCAAATTACTAATATTAACAAGAAACACTATTGCAAGACATTGACTAAAGAAGAAAATGGTCCATGGAAGTGGACAAACCACAAGGCATGTCCGCTTGAGATCTTCAAGCTTATAGGATGTTCACTTACAATACTGTATATCTTCAAAAATCATTATAGACATTAATGCGTCTCTGTTTTCATTTCCAGGACTTTCAGAAGAAAGTTGTGCTTCAGGATTTGGGTCTGGATCCAGGTTCTGAAAATGAATCTGTTAAGCACCTTCTGATGAGACTGTAACTGGGTTTACTAGTAAATAATGACATAATTAAAGAATTAATTAAAGAAATTTAGCATTAAATCACTTGTTCACCAATGGATCCTTTGCAGTGAATGCTAAATTTCTCCAAAATCTGTTCAGATGAAGAAATAAACTCATCTGTATCTTGAATGGCCTGAGAGTTAGAATTTTCAGGACATTTACATTTTCGGGTGAACTATTCCTTTAACAAGCTATCAAAGACTTAAATGAGATATATTGTTATGCAGTGATCATATATCTTTAGAAGATGTGTTAATATTTAAACCTAAAGCAGAAAGTGTGTATAAAATAACATGAGTGAAATCATATTTCTACCTCGTTATTAAAGCCACTAACTGAAGCGAGTTAGAATAGAGTGAGTTATGTTCAGTGTTCAAAATGATTAAATAACAAACTCACTGACTCTGTGGCAAATAAATTGCAGCTAACAACTTAATGTGTGTCACATGTCCGATCTTTCACTGTAATATTGCAGCAGATGAATATAAATGGACAATAAATCGCATGACTGCGGTGGGGAGGGAGACCTGAGGAAAAAAACGAGACAAACAGATGAGCTCAGATTCAAAAAGAGAACAAGAACCAATTAATTCTCATGCCTTTCAGTGTCTTTTATGCATCTTTGGTGATCTCCAGCACAAAAGGTGGTGATGAAGAGAGTCAGATGAGAAAGGAGAATGCAAAAGAAAGGACAGAAGAGAAAGAAACAGGTGGTTCCAGTGGTTCAGGTCTAGCATTAAGGGAGAACGGCAGAATCGTGTTACAGCATGTCTGACCCTCCAGGGCAGAAAAATGCCACAGTCTCCAGTGTCACACATCCTTGCATCCCAGAATTCCTTTCTGCACGCCGCAGCTCTACATCAGCTCAATGTGCTCTGTTGTGTTTATTTTCTGACAGGCACACTAAGTATGTGTAACTGGGCTGGACAGCTCTGATTTATCATCTACACTTAATGTGCACTGCAAAACATGCCGTCTTTTCCAAAACAAGCACTCCAGTAAATAGTTATAGGCAATTCATCCCATCATACTGCTGCATTCCATCCGAAATGAAACACCCATCCAAGAGCAATTCCCTTTTGCATTCCCTGCCAGCTTTACCACTCATCCACCTCTCTAAACTCCAGTTCATTTAGCATATTAAATATTTCTAAGCAATTTTGGCTCATTCAGCACTCATTTTGAGCCTTCTAGGCAATGACCCTTCATTATCATAAATATAACTATACAAAGTATAGAACTACGGCTATGTTCAGAAAAGCATACGTATATCTGCGCCATATACAGTATGTGCTGTGCACATTATGCTCATTTTCAGTATGCATGGAATACCTGTAGACCTGCTTAATTTGCAGAATGTTTTTTACCACAGTGCATTGACCTTCCTGGTAATGAACGTGCATTTATTCACTGCAGTGTTAAAGTAAAAACAAAATATATGCATTTTAAATCTTGCAATTAAATGTAATTAAAAATATAATAAAAAACTAAAAAAGGCTGTGGGGGGGGGGGGGCACTTTTTGTAGAAGACACAAGCTGATTGGCCTCTTGTGCTGATTCTACAGCCAATGAGATTACTTGTTCAATATGTGAATATTCTGGTAGAGGTGTTTGCTAAAAGTTGGTCCTCCAACCACTATCAGAAGTCTAAAATTCAGCACCTCAAGGTAAGTGAGCTTACAAAACATGTTGTGTGGTCTGCATTTGTCAGTTCCTAAATGTAGCAAGCAAACACAAGGTGTGTATGAATGGGTCTTTTGGGCTTGATTGTACTGGTTTTAACTTGTATTGTCAAATAAATCAAAAAAAGGTTAAAATCATGTTTGATGTTTAACAGGTTTTTATGTTATGCAAGGAGTGAATAAGGCATGGAAGCAAAGCTAGCGTGAGAATATACATTTTAAATCAACAACAGCAGCAAGCAGTAACACAAACAAGCAGTACTTGCAGAGAACATGTTTTACGTGAAAATTGATGTTATCAAATAGCTATCAGATTATCAAATGCACTGCAGCTCATTTGCAGCTCATTTGCATTTAAAGCGATACACTCCAAAACAGTGTTTTTTTCTTCTTCTTCTTTTTTTTTTTTTTTTTTTTTTTTTTTAGACAAGGCCCAAAAATGACATTTTCCAGTTGTTATAATAAATGATCTGTTGGGTATTTTGCGCTGAAATTTCACAGACACATTCTGGGGACACCCAAGGCAAATACTACACATTGATAGAAGGGGTATAATAGGTGTCCTTTAATGTACTTTAATTTGAAAAGACTTGAAATTAAACCAAGCTGATTATATAAAAAAATTAAAGGAACTTCAAGGAAACTTTTTACAGTGTTATAGTGCCATTTTATTTATATTTTGCATGCAAAGTTACTTTCATACAATACAGTACTTCATTAACTAGTAGTAGTAAGCTATAGTATTCCATTCTGAACAGCTTAAGACTGGGAAAAGAAGAAGGACAGGAAATGAATGGCTATCAGTCACAAATCAGGTCATCTGAAGGTTTAGTTGAGTTGACTATGGAATGCGCCATTGGCAGAGCTTCCGTGGAAAGGCACAATGGTTCGATCTTTGAGTGTAGCTAACACCTGAAACCATGTGAAAGCCTGGTGTGTAACGATTCCAGATAAAAGCCAGTGCTTTAGGCCATTTAAGAGAAGTGAACCTGAATGCAACCCCCGGTGCCTCTTTTCTGCTTTTGTGTTATGTTAAACTACTGTTTAAAGGATAAAAATATGAAGTCTTGAAATGTAAACATATGCACTGTGCAAAAATTGCAAGCAAAGATTAATTATCCAGGAAACATGCATCTGGGAAGTGTGAAATTCATGTCCTCTGATAGTTTGGTGACTCTTATCAAAAATCCTTCTGACATTAACAATGCATTGACCCCAGCATTTTCCATCCCGTGCATCATCTTACCCTTGGAAGGAAGGAGAGAGAGATTCAGGTTTTTTTCACAGATCTCATTCCAGGTCCTTTGCCCATCTCCATGAGCATCTGTTTAATTCACAAACCAGAATCTCTGACATCAAACTCCTAGCATGCACCAGCACAACACTGTGTGTCTTCAGCTAGAATGAGAATAAGTTGCAGTCAATCATAATCACTGATATAACTGATACTAGCTTATACTACTTCACATAGACAGATGTTATGCATAACCAAGATGAAGAACACTTGCTCACCAATCTTTAAGATGCACTGAACAAATCCAGGTAAATCTGGCCCTGTGATTGTATTGTGCTGTGTGTGATGAAGAAAGGCTTTGGGGACGATTATGCACAAACTAGACACTTCCGGCCCGCATCATGCAGCAGGTTGGATTGTTATTGTGTAAGAGGACTATGGTGTTTTCTGAGGACACTTGAAAACCCTTCTTAAACCTTACACAAGATGAAACCAGGAGTACTGCATCAACTTTAAATGCAGATTTAAATATAATTTGATATTTGTACAGAGTGCAGTGCCAGTGGGTGTTGGTTAAAAGCCTTTTTTATTTTTTGCCTTTGGTTAGTGTGTCTCTTGTCTGTTGTTTGTTTAATTTTGAGCATACATTATGTATGTTAAGACTTTATCTTAACTCCCATTAGTTAAAGTTAGTTAATGTATCATCTAAAATTCGCTAACAATGAGCAATTTAATACTGTATTTATTAAACTTTTTTATGATTAATTGTTAATGTTAGCTCAGGTCTATTAAATAATATTAATAGACACAACTTTTATTTTAATAATATACAGTATTAGTAAATATGAAAATTAACATGAACTAAGATTAAAAATGCTTTAAAATTAATGTAGTTATTTAATGTTAACTAATTTAGTTAACTAATAGGTTCTTGTTGTAAACTATTAAATATATATATTTAAGTGAAGTACCTTCACTCATGAAGACTTCAAGAAGTTGATAATTGGACACCTGTGGAATAAACAAATTTTTAACAGCAAATAAAGAATTTTTAAATAAAGCACTTTTTTTGGCTTTTGTCTGGTGCCGCATCCACAAGTGAAAGTAGTCAAATGTGATATAGCAGTCAGTGCAATATAAAGTTGCCCTATCATATCTACAGTATAAAGCAACTTATATCACCTCTGTTGAAGCCAAAGGTCTCACAAAACACTTCTCAACTTTACATATAGCCATCATATGAGCTGGACGTTCAAGCTGATATGTCAAGTTACATGGCGGCAGTCCTTTAGAGTTGAGCTGCTTAACTCATGCTCAAATCTTATGATTTTTAATCCGTGGGAAATACAAATATTTGTGTATTTTTACCCTCGTTCATAATAGTTGTGTAATGAAACTATTAAGTGTATAGGACAGACTTCATGGCATCTGCCAAGATTATAATCTTCTTGAATTGTGAAGTCCAGACCCCAGGGATAGATCAAATGTGGCTCTAGGGTGAAAACACACAACTATCCAAGTACTGTCCTAGTAAAACAGATAAAGCGAATAGAGGAACAGCATCTACTAAAGCTAACTTTGTTAAGCATGTGTGGCAATCATCAGGGTATTACAGTCCAACAAACAACCTGCGCATCTGCTAGAAGTTGAAAACACAAGTGATTTGGCCCCACGGGACTTGTAGCCTCGTAAAGCCTCGAGGGCAAGAAAGAAAATCCACTTGCGCATAATTGGGATTAAATATTTATTCTTCTTGCATGAGTATTAAGTCCTATGAGGCATAGTGAATGATGAATTGATAGCCAGATGTTGGCACACAACATCCATCCATGATTCCTCCCTTGATAACTGTAACCCCAGCTCAAACTTCCCATAACAGTGACGGCAAATTCATGGGAGGAATATAGTTGACATGGCACAAAAAGACAGCAATGCTGTGCGGTCCAAATCTACAGCCCTGCATTTTATCATCAGGAGGCATAGCATAAATATATGGATTGACAAACATGAGTTTAATTACATATTGCCTTAATGTGTTACATAATGAGCTGGATCATTAAAAAGACAAAATGCCACACGTTTCACAGAATACGTCGCAGTACCACATCGAAATTGTGTTATATGCACATTAACTTACTAACACGCATTATAGTCTATTAACCCAAGAACGGTCATATTGATGAGAACGAATACAGCCTACAGTGATGCTGTTACCTGAGAAAATGAAAGATCATTTGCCATTATATGCTACATCTTGTGGACAATGTGCAAAGTGGTTTGCATTTGGACAGCATGTACAGATTGCCTAATGTCACCAAATATGTGCTGCTCTTTACGAGTGTGTGCTGACAGACATCCTCGCTCGAGAGCTGATCGTGGAGAAAAACGTGAGTTTGAGAGGATCCCGCTCGAGTTCTTCTGAACGCCAGTGCATGTGAAATTATCGCATCTGCAAGCAGTCCTACTAAAGCTCAAGTTTGTGTGCAGACGTGCTTAAAAATGGTAGGAACATCTGAGGGTTTAAAAAACAGACATTGAGACTACAGTTCAGTGACCAAAAGGAGTGACCCATAATTCTCTGATACAAAAAAAAAACTACGCTCAGGCACTGTGAAACACTCTCCACCAGTGGACTCATCTTCTCTCGCCCGTCTTCCCTCACACGGCCGTGTGTTGGGTGATGTCGCTTCGGGGAGACATGGACATCTGGCGGGTGAACTGGCTGAAGCTTGCAGCTCGGGGTCGGGTACAAGGAGCCGGGGACGAAGTGGGAGGGAGAGGTCCAGGTTGGGTTTGCTGAAGTGGCAGCGAGGTCTGATCCGACACCTTCTGCTCCTCCTGGTGTTCTTGTGTCAGATCTCTGGAGAACAAGCTCTGGATCAACTGCAACTTCTCCTTTTCTTCATTCAGGAAGACATCCACCAGAAGAGTCTTCTCCTTTTTCAGCTGCTCGCTGATGTTTTTGGGCACATCGGGGATCACCCAGGCCACCAGCATGCTCATGGTTATCACCAGGTTCTGGAGAAGTGGGAGGCACACAAGCACATTTATATTTACACACATATATCAATGGGTGGGACGCAGGAAATCATACTCTTCAGAGGCTGTGATGAAAACATATCTTTCCATTCAATAGATGGAGGATCTTTTACACACCAGGTAGCATTTCAGGTATTGGACCTCTCAGGGACATCTATACAAACACTTCCTTATAATGAGGCTCACATAGAAGAACCAACGTGCTGCTTAATATTTTAGCGAAAACTGTAATGTATTTATTAATTATGAGTGATCAGTTTAATGCGTACAAACTTTTTTCTGACTTTTGAACAGTAGTGTATGTCTTTTAAAGAGGAAGATACTGAATTTAAGACATTATTCATTGAAAAGCACACTTTTCTTGTGCTTTTAAGAGCTTTACATCTATGATTACCATACAATGTTGTTTATTTTAGAACAACACTTGGAATGAGTGAACACTTCTTTTTTGAGTGAACTATAACTTTTAACTGTTTGGTATAGTGTTTAATTACATTTCAATAGAATTAGTTTGCACCCACAGCTGCTGACATCAGGACATTTCTACTGAGTTACAGCAATTATTCTGACCAGCTTTTAGACTATTAATCCAAATGTGCAAAAACTGCATCATTTATATGTGGTTGAAGCTCTCGTGTTGCTGAGGTAGCTACTGTGTGGCTTTTTCATTTGTTTGGCTTTGACTGAAAAACGACAAACATTTACGTTCCTCCATTCATAGTCACTTTATTGTGTTCATTAAGAGTAAAACTTTTATTTTAGGCTTTTAGATTGGAGATAATGGTATAAAAAAAAGAAGCTTGTACCTGGAACAATATGACAAAACCTAACCGAGCCGCTAGAACCGACCAGTACTGTTTGGAGAAATGGTAAGGCTCAGTAGACCATGGTGGTTCTCTGTAGTCTTTGTACCTAAAATTAAGAAAAAGAATAGACATCCCAAGTCATTTCAGGCTAATTCATCTCCAGCAAGGATCTATTTACTGGTTGGCAATAAAAATGAGCAGAAAATTTAAAACACATGCTTCTAGCCAGGCTACAAAGGGCAAAACAACACAACAGCATTATTAATCATGACAAGGACATTTTTAGTGCAAAAGAAGGAATGGCATATTTGTTGTTTTAGTTTACAACTACTTTGTATAAGTGGATTTTTTTTTGTGTTCAGAATGCACTGACAACTGTTACTTTTTGATTACCAAAAAGTTTCAAATGAATATTATTTATACTTACAGTATTAGTGAGCCATTCTATTATTTAGGGTACATTTATTTTTCATCAAAAACAATGCTTTCTCTACCAATGAAACATCTATTGGTTTCAGTTGATTCATTTTATCAGTGTAACTTATCTGCTAGTTGAAAAGCTATTTTGATATTATAAAAATGTTTTCCTTGGTGGTGAATCAGCTATGTTACAGACAAACTGTGTGCATAAAAAGGGAACATAGTTAACAATTCTTACCATTTTATCTCAGATTATCAGTGGCAGGCCTTGCCTGGCCAAGAAATGTTAAAAATAAAAATATAAATACAGCAAACCATAACAATGTACCCAACAAACAATTAAAATACTCACTGACAATATTGGAGGTCATGCTGGTCACATGGTTTTGTGATATATATATATATATATATATTTATTTATTTATTGCATTATTTTCAGGCGTCAATGGTTAGTAACAGTTGAAATAAATATATTTTTCTAAGGTATTTAGATTATAGAAATACATTTAATATAGATAGTCTAACATTTTCATTCAACATTTTGATCTTCTCAATTCAAGAAGCACTCAATGCAAAAAATAATTTAAGGACATAAAGGCAATTTCATGCAAATTGAAAAACAAAATATATGTGTGAGATAATAGTTCGGGTCTTAATGGATAAAATATATTTCCGGAGAAAATTGTTAGGAACATTTTTTTAATTATCATTAATGGACATGAAATGTACCCTAAATTATAGAATGACTCTAGTAGTTGTAGGACGAGGAGGTATTCCTGATCAAGATGATTGAAAACTGAGCATATTTTGATTATATCTTCAGGCCTAATTCATTAGAGCAGGCTGTTCCCAAAAGTTTTGATTTCCTCTATTGAATTATAAAAAGTAAACTTGGAGTCTTTAATAACCCGCTAAGGAGGTAGATTTCATGGCCATATACAGTAGTCTACGTGGAATGTGTTAGGCTGGTTTTGATTTCCTCAGACAGTCAGATATCTTCATCTGAAGACATGGTCTCTCGGGTGAAGTCCTTGTTTGGTTATACAAGTCCAGAAAGGGCAAATATGGTGCAGTAAAAACATGGGCTTGATGTGTTCCTCGACCTTATTTTAGAAGGCTGACAAGCTTGCCCTCTTGCTCCCTCTTCATCTATCTGTTCTCTTAACAAACAGACTGAGGGTCAAAGTAACCCAGACATCAGATTGCCACTTCTCTTTGGTCCGAGTAGCAACAAACGAGCGTAATCTCATTCTCAACTGCTTGGAGCAGTTAAAGCAGACAGGTTCTGATAAAAGCACTTTTCTTGACATGCTTATGATCTGTGTTGTGAAGGCCGCCCGAGATAATCAAAGCATTGGTGAGATCTCACACTTCAGGGTGATGGAGTCCCATCTAGAGCTTTCTCTCTCTCTCTCTCTCTTTTTCCTCCACTTCAGTGTGAGGGTTAAACGCTGTTTGCTATCCCGATCTGAAAATAATTCTTTCCAGAGAACTGATGAACACAATTACTATCACTATCAACACAAACAAACAGCACTGCTTTATTAGAAAACATTGTTTCACATTAAGATGGTTTATAAAACTACTGCATGTTCTTCCACATTTTCTTGCTCTGATTTGGAAGTAAAGTCTACAGAGTTCTGTGGAACTGTTTACGATTTAATAAAATGCATGAAGCTAAAGGTAAAAAGGTGTGAGTTTATCTGAACAACAGTCAGATTCTGCAGTAGTCTATTCACTACCAGGCCCATAACGCATCTGTGAGAGTGCAATAGATTTCCAAAGAACTAAATATGAGCGTCTGTTAAATATTTGGGTTAATTTGAGCTCTCAGCTAAATATGAAACCATGTGGTACAGTTCTTTGTAATTTACCGTTGAATTAAGGATGCTGAACTGGATAAGCTGGTTGATTGTTTATGACAGTATTTGTACAGTACGTACTGTACCAATTCCTTTGCTGTCCTATCTGAGTTTTTTTAAATATGATGAAGAATACCTGCAATCTCCCCAGCCACCATCTGAGAGAGGATCAGTTTGTTCATAATAGCTGCAAATGAGGGATCCTACAGTTGCTTAGGGCCTGTGTTATGTCCTACTTTATTTATTAATTTATTATTTTGATGTGGTTGACGCTAATCGCCTTGTGGTTAAAGCACGGACATATACAACGTAACGGTGCTCATGGTGACCCGATTTCGATTTCTGTCTCGAGGTCCTATGCTGATCCTGCCTGCAACCCCCCACCACCCATTACTTTCCTTTCATCTCTCCTCTGTCCTGTCTGAATAATAAAGGTATTAAAAAACAAGCAATATTTTAGAAAATAACTATTTTTTTAATGTGAACAATCCGTTTGTTCACAACTACTATTCCATTTGGACTTAATGTCCATAGTTGCATGTTTTATCAAAGCAATAGGCAGCTGTGCATCCCAGTGATTTTACCACAGGAAATAGATCTTCAATATATTGTTTGGTTTAATAATTCTTATTAGTAATATAGTGCATTTTTTCCAACCTGCAGAATGCAATGTCTTTGCCGAGACTGGAGATGGAAGGCACAGTTCCAGGTTTAAAGTTGCTGACGTTAAAATAAGAGAGCGTGTGGTTGATGAAGCCATGCATGGTCCCCGTCTCGCTGTACATGTACTGGTAGACCAAGCGAGGGATGAAATCTGATGTGAAGGCAATGACAAAGGCCTAAAAATAATACAATACCAGGTAAGAGATCAAAATATGTAATTAATATGTAAAAGCAAGAAACAGAACTTTTGGTAAAACTTTCATTAACTGTAACAAAGTCCAGATCAGGGTTATTAGTTAACTCAAACTAAAACCATAAAAATACATTTTTCTTACCTAAAAGAAAACTTTAACTGAAATAAAATTTACAAACCAGCTAGTTAGCTAGTTAACAAAGCAACCGTAACTTAATAAAATTAATAAAATCTATACAGACAAAAAATTTAACAAAAATGACTACAACTTTAACTAAAATTTAAATGAAAACTGAAAATATAAAAATGCATAGAAACCCATAAAACTCAAGATAATTCTCAGGCTGAGCGGTGATGGGTGGCATTTAATTGGATCAGAGAGGCAATTTATAGCTGTAACATTAAACAAATACTTGATTTCCAAAAGAACAACACAGCTGGAGGGAATCAGAATCAGATCGGCTTCTGAGTAAATGTGGCTTTCTTAATGAAAGTTCAGAAAGAAGCTGAAGGATCTCTACCATAAGGCTTACTAGAATACTCCTCTCATATTGGGAGCATCACATCTATTAAAATAAATCTGCTAGGGATTTTGAGTAGGAGAGACATTGATGAAGCGAACCGAACAAACTGATTTCTTCCATGAATAATGTGGATTCAAGCATGTACAGTAAGTACAAAGAATCCTGGTCATCTAAGAAAATAAAACCAATGATGCACCCTGGGGTCTTTTTGAATCCCTCTATAGGATAAACTTTCCATAAAGAGGACTAACAGTATATGACTAGCATGTGGTAAGCAGCAGAGTTATACAGTATAACAGAAACTCACATTGATGATAACTGAAAACTTTCCCAAACCACTCAAGATGTTGTACCAGATACCTGTGTGAGGAAACAATTTAAACCAGAGGTTAAATTAGTAGATCCGAGTATGATTAAGAATGCAAGTGAATTGTTGTGTAAATATCAATGCAAGGTTTTCACCGATATCTTTGGCCCTAATGGCATTTGGCCTGCGAAGCTCCGTGACAAACTTCTTGGCGTCGAGGCGGATCTCAATGACATTGTTTAAGAGCGCGAACAGCGGAGCCAGCGGGAATGAGGCCACAAAGAGCGTCACGAAACCAAACTGAATGACTGCAGAATGACAAACAAACAAACATGGAGATTGATGTTGAGACATTTGGGTTACAAATTGAAGTTTGACTGACAGAACTGTAAGACTTCTGTTTATTACCAGACATTAAGGATTAAATATTGATTTTATGCAACCATTCAACAGTTTAAGGGCCTGTAATATTTCTTAATGTTTTTAAGTCTCTTATTTTCAACGAAGCTGCATTTATTTGATCAAAAACACAGTAAAAATCATACAGTTTTTAATAGTAATTTATTCCTGTGATGCACAGCTGAAATCAGTCTAATATGCTGATTTGCTGCTTAAGAAATATTTATTATTATTAATGTTATTTTTGAAACCATGATACTTCTTTGTCACGATTCTTTGATAAATATAGAAAGTAGAAAAAAAATTATGATAATTAATTTTAATGACATTATTTTTAATGATATAATATGCTTTTCTGCCACTTTTTCTCAATTAAATGCATTCTTGCTGAATAAAAGTTACTTAATGACCCCAAACTTTTGAACCGTATTGTTACTAAAAATAAATAAATATAAATTAATTAATACAAATAGACTTGTACAGTGTATGTGCTCACAAATAGATCAAATAACTTCTTATGAAAGGTCCACAAATCATTGTAACAATGGAAAAACCACTAATTATTTGATGTGGTGATTCTCTAGGTGTCTTTCTACAGTAACTTGACATTACCAGCACGGGTATCGAACACAAAGCGGATTATTTGTCAATCAACAATACATGGAACATAAGCCTTGTGGGAAACTGCATTTCCTTCTTTGGCTTGATTGACACATGGCTTGTTTTCTGTGCAACATGCAAACAATGGCTTCGAGAGAGATCAGGCTGGAGGGTATCCTACATAAACATCCATACGAGTGGGTCTCGTTCTCTCGCTCTCACTGAGAATATCTTTCACAGTGTGTAGGTGGTGATCTCCCTCCAGTGTTATTACTGAAGGTCTTGAGCTCATCTTCAGTTTCTCCCCAATCGTTTCATTGATTTGAAGAGTCTCATAGGTGTTTCTTGTATGAAAAACTTGAAAAAAATAAAAATCTGTTTTACTTGGCAGTGGATTAAAGCATCCATAGATTTTCGAGAAGAAACTAAGGCACAAGTTTTATCACGCACAGGTCTCTGACAGACAGTTATGCAATTCGCCTGCACTTCAGAGACTAAACCGTCCCACATCAAACCACTCAATCAACAATCACAATAGGGAACCATAAAATCTCTACAGCTCATATAATTACAGAATAAAACTCTTGTTGTGTACTTGCATGCAATTTTTATAGCAAAGCAAAAAAATCTACAGTCTTTACAATAGAGCTATTTTGAACAAAAACTGTTTCGAGTTAAGTTGAAATAAACTTTATTTGCTTGCAAATGTGTCAGGAAACATCAGTCGGCGATTTATACTCTCAGTATAATTGAGTTGTATAAATGCAGGATGAATAATAGTAATTCAAGTTTGCATTGGTGTTCAGATGTTTAACTTTGCTGTTTATTCCACTAGGTTTTCAGATCTTTTGCAGACGCCTTCATGTCATCTTGCATAAACACTCAGTCAGATGAGTGTATCACCGTAAGCCACATGTTAGTGAATGTAGGCCCTTTCCCGATTCTAAACACAGCTGTAAACCAAATGCTTGTTCACACACTTCACATGCTCATTCATAATTCTGACTCTTAAAACTATCACAAACTCTAATAACGGAGTATCTCTTGTAAAACACTGGGGCGTGTTAAATCTAGAAACCTATGCATTCCTCTGAAAAAAAATCCTGCAGTTCCCGCCGAAGGGGATGAGATAGATTAACCAGATGTTTTCTCACAAGGCTTCATCCCGAAGATGCTCTACTTTGACTTTAAAACAGAAGTGCCACTCACTCATCTCCATGTATTCAGGTGTGAGTCCGTTAAAAGGCTCCAGGTCATAGTCCAGGTACCACTGCTGGCGGCGACCCGACTGCTCCACAATCTCCTTGGGCGCCCGCTCTTTGTCCTTGAGTGTGCGGCACAGCTTCTTCAGCTTTCTAAAGCGGGAAATGAGAGGGAGAAAGAGAGCGAGACAGAATGTAAACACACAAACCATTGCTATAAACTTGACCTTGCAGCTAACATGACCAAGATTTGATAATGAGTCAAATGTCAGGTTTGTTTCTAAGAACAGCATATGAATTTTATGCAGACATATTGTGTCCTTTGTTTATATTGTGGACAAATGCAGGGATGGTTTTTCATTATATATATTTATATATATATAAAACATGGTTGCACTTTATTTTACAGTACGTGTACATCCATGTACTTATAGTGCACTTACAGTGTATTTATCTAAGAAAGTTCTGGTAATACAAGGTAACTACATAGGTTAGGGTTAGGTTTAGGGGTAGGTTCAGGGTTAGTACCTATTTATTACATAGTTATTGTAATTACTATAATAAGTACATAGTATGTACATGGGAAACAGGACTCTAAATGTAAAATAAAGTGCTACCTAAAACATTTATATATACATATATGTTAATTATATTAAATATATACATTTATATATAATAAGTTAATATAAACTAATATACTGATTACATGAATTAATACAATTTTTATAAATACACATTCCAGCATCATGCAGTGATTTCTGCACAGGCAAGCACCAATCATTTTCTTCAGGAAATGGTTCTACTAACATCATCAGAAGAACATCGTTTTCTGAGCTTTAACTTAATTTAAATTCCATTGTGTAATTCAGTTCAGTGATCTGGCATGTGAATGAACTTGCAGTGGCATGAATCTTGGCCAGACGTTCCATGATTTATTGGTATTACCACACGCAAGGGCATACAGGAGACAGACCGGTGCGTCGGATATACACATACACCGAAGACTCGGAAGAACTCTCTGGAAATCTCATTATTGTACACATCTGTTAGCTTTGATTTGGATTTTTTACACTGTCTGTTCCAGTCGGGTTACATTGATAGAACAAAATCAAACAAATTGCAAAAATCTGCAGCAAATCAGTTGATTAGTCAAGCAACAATACAGAAATTATTAAATAATCAATCAATTCAATGCTAAAATTCACAGACAGCATGACTAAAGTTTCTACATGTATAAGCCCCGACAATACCTCAAACACTAAGTGAAGATCACAGGACCTTCAGGTGACCATAAATAACTCCTAAAGTGATGGAGCTATTTCACGTTTAAAGACAATCCTCTCATAAACTTCTCATTAAGCAGTCTGAGATTTCAAACCACAAAGAAAATGTTGCTTACATAAGTGAGTTTTGAAAATTAGTCAAATAGAACTATTGGCCCATGTTTTAAAATTACAAAACTCAGTGTAACATAATATGTACCACCATTAAAGCGTACCAGAAAACATGTTAATTACTGCAGTGCAATCATGACCACAACCTACTTTTGGTCTAATTTAACCTGAGGTTTTTTTCCAAGTCCTCAAGACAGAAGGAATGTGCGTGGACTTCACTTCACTCTAGATTCAAGGCATCACGTTTGGAGAGTCCTCATCAGAAAATCATCAAATGAAAGCATGACAGCTCACATTGAACTGGTCAATATAGTGGACAAATTGGTCCATGTGGTCCATCCGACTATTAACGGTTCCAATAAAACCCCCTAAATGCATCTGCTACATTATTTAGTCTCCAAAACTACAGCCTTTTCCAGCACATTACTTTTTAATGCACGCCTTTGTATCATAAGTGCTCTCCTCCATCCGTGATAAAGCTCTCGTTTACCAGCTGTTGAAGTGCATTTGCATTTGAGAACGTGCATAGTCACACGCAAACCCCTACTGGTTAACAACAACTGTTAAACTACAAATAAAAGTCATTTATTCACCCTTGAGTTTCTTTCTTTAGATAAGAAGATACATTGAAGAATGTTGGTAACCAAACAGTTGACGGTAGCCATTGAATTCCATAGTATTTTTTTTCATCATATGGAAGTCGATGGCTATCGTCAGCTGTTTGGTTACAAACATTCTTCAGAATATATTCTTATATGCTCAACAGAGGTAAACTGGCAGTCTTTTGAACATATAAGGCTCTGTTTTTAGCATGCACATTAGTATAAAATAGTAGCATGCCACTGGTCTGTGGGGAGATTAGATCAGTTAAGTAGGTCAGGTCTCTGTGTGAGGGGGATATCGAGTCATTCTGACCTCCATCATGTTACATTGGCACCAAAGTCCACTTAAGCGCCTTCCGCTTCCCCTCCTCCCAAAAAAAAAAGAATATTAAGGTGAGTAATTATAGATTTGCATTCTTAAATTAACTACTTTTGAACTCTAAGGTAAAACTGGGAGATCGAAAGGTCATTTGCAATGACAACATTATGGAACATGCCAAAGACTTGTTGGAGTGTTTTTACATGCTCACACATGGTTTACAACTAGAGTAAGAGCAAAAAAGACTAGTAAATGACTAGTGAATTTGGAGTAGCTGTCATTCAACTCAAGTGAGTTGCTGTTGTAGCCCGTAAATAGATGTTTTAGGGTCGCAATCTATGAGTAAGATGAGCAGCAGGGAACAAAAGGCATTCCTTTTGAATTCCTTGAGTGTTTCTGGCCAGTTGCGTGAGTTTAAATTGTCCAAAATGTGTGACAAAGATGTGGAGAGTCATACGATGAATCATAAATGAAAGCGTTCATGTTTATCAGATAACTCGCATTCAACTGGATGTATCATTCATCAAAGAGATCCGCGCAGAAATGGATGTAAAGAAAAAATTAACTGGTGTTCTTGTGAAGGACAAGGACAAATAGGTTAAATAGGGATTTCCAAACAAGGGAAAGTCCATTCAGACTCAGAGGTTCATTTCTGCACCCAGGGGAAATCATGTCCCAGATCTTTGCAATTGTATGCTTGTGCATTAATGCATGCATGTGCCACACAAACTAGGCACTCTGCTGCACAAATGACACCTGTGATAATTTGTCTGTGTATCTGTGCTGCAAGTACAGACTTCTCTCCATATATTCCATCAACATCAATCACACCGATTTGCATTTAAACCTGTTGATTAATAACGTGATGCGCCGCTTGTGCAAACATGTGAACAGGAATCCAGCTTATTAGAGTGCAGGGAGAGGCGTGTCAGAAAGTTTGCCTGCGTGCAAAGAGGGAGTAAAAGGAATTGAAGAAAGGAAAAAAACAGCAAAATAAGACAGAAAGGCATTGGAGCAGAGTGGGAGCAAAGCCCATCTCACTATCCTGGGATTTCCTGGTCTATAAACCAACTTTGACAAGAACAACGTTTACCTGCGTTTATCTGAAGGAATGATCTTTCTAAGGTTTCCAGATAGAAAAGCTATTGTGTTTAGAGGCAGAGAGTGTTTATTAAGATCCATGGAGAGAAGCGGGAACTTACGGAATGCCAATCTCAAAGATGTTATTCTGAATAAGCTGCTTCCCCAACATGATGATACTGAGCTGGATACAGAGTTCAATCAGACAGCCTCCAGGAGCACACTGGGAAAAAAAACGTACAAGAGGTTTTGACAGTGTCACGTTGAGTAGGGCTGCAGGGTTTGGTGGGAGGGGGGTTAATTTTCTGATAAATATTGTGATTTAAAATGTTATTATATTGTATTTGTTAATATTTCATTGTAATTATAATTATATAATACATATATAATTATAGAATGACAGTAAAAAGTTACAATAGTATTTTTTTAATTTTTTTAATAGTCTTAAGTTATTAAAGTATTTAAGAAAATTAGACATTAACTGGAATAAACAACTTTATTTTAGCCAACAAAAAAATGCTAATAATGAAAAAAACACAACAAAATAATTATAAAACATCTACTAAAATTAAAGTAAAAATGGTAAAAACTAATTCAAAATATAAATAAAAACTTTATTTTTGTCCTTCTTTATTTCTTATCCAAACGTTGAAAACTCTTTTACTGGCAAGGGCACAGTGTTGTGCTTTACTGTGAAACAGTTGTATTTGATTTTGCTTTTATTTTGATTCATCACGCAGCCCTGACGTTGAATATGACAATCATTCAGGATGCAAAAAAATGCAAAACAATACTCACCTCTTCCATACGGTAATCATTGAAGACATAAACGTAGTCACCGGGACGGCCAGCAAACCTTTAAATAAAAAACAAAAACTAGTGAGGGTCATGGGATTTGTCTCGACCCAAGAAAGTAAGTGCCAAGGGTCACATGCCTATCTTATTTGAAGCCAGATGTTTGTGCTGCATTCAGACTTCACGTTTAATGTGCTAGAGGCTGAATATGTCGGGGTTTGTGTGCTTTTCTTCTGCAATTAACTACGGTGTGTTTGTGGTCTAACTTGTTTACATACCTCCCTTTGAAGAAGGCCACATAGAAGATGGGTGCATAGGCATTCATGAACTTCAGGAGGAAAGCCTTTAGAATGAGACGCTCCTCAAAGTTGGTCTCTGTTTTAGGGATCTCTGCAGACACATGAATGAAATTTATTTGAGATTTAAACAGATATGTTCTGGATAAACTGCACAGCATTTCGAAAGCTTGTAGTTCTGACAAGTATAATAAACATGGAAAATCCTCTCAACATGTTTCTGTTTAGCAACTTCTATTCAACTTCTATGCAACTTCTATTCAACAGGTTGAAGGTTGAGAGAAAGAGCTTTTCAGAAGACTATATGGTTAAATTTGGGGTTGGGATTATATGTTCGTGCCATCCCCTATATCTTAATCTGCCACAACAGATTACAGACAGCAATTTTGTCATTCGCCATATTTCAATGTATTCATTAATAGGGCACACTCAAAAAAGAGTCCTAATTCTATATATGTATAGAAAGAAGGGAAGTATATTTATATATATATATATTGTCACGGGACGAGCACAAGACAGACACAGTGGGCGTGGCGTCAGGCCTCGGAGAGGCTTTTATTAACAAAATCAAATAAAACAAGGGGATAAAAGGTGGCCAAAGGGGGAAAGTGTCCAAAATAACAGGGAATCTGGTGTCCTCGTCGTGCTGCAGGGTTCGTGTGGGTTGGGCAGTGTTCATTGAGGAAGGGTCCAGGTAAGGGGCGGAGTCCGGTGGCCGCACGCGCTCCCCTCTTCGGTCCGGGGCGCGAGGGGCGGCGGCTTCCTCTAGCGGCCGCATCACTCTCGTTGGCCGCGGCGCTGGCAGGGGATGGACGGCCCGGCATCCTGGCCCGTCGGCCGTGTAAACGGGTGCGGTTCTCTTCCGGATCGCGGGTCCGGCAGCTCACGTCTCTGGTGGCGCAGGAGTCCCTCAACGCACCCTTCCTGGACCCACGAGGACACCAGCGTGCATGCACGGGGAAGAGACCGGTCTCTCGAGGAGAGGCGCGTTGGGCTTTTAAACAGCGGCGGTGATGAGGCTCCATTCCCTTCAGGTGTGCCCCATCACACGCCGCCAGCCCTGACTCGTCCAGCGCCCCTCCTCTCACACACCCACTCCAGTCGGGAGCCTGGTGAAGGGCGGCGATTTAGGACGGGGTGCCGGTGACAATCAGGGAGGAGGCAGCTGACTCGTCACAATATATATATATATATATATATATATATATATATATATATATATATATATATATATATTTATATAGAAGCATGAACTGGTGAGTTTGGAAGTAGGTTAAAGCATTAGGGTGTGCCAGACTGCATTTGGTCAGACTTTGAGAGCGAAAATCATGAAGTACAGGAAAATATATGTCTTATTCATGAAATGATAACACACGCTTCCTTCCTTACATATCCACAGAGACTCTCATTTATTAAAACGTCTCTTAAGGAAATCTCAGTGATGACTAACTGATAGGCCACGTTTTCTCCAGCGTTCCTGGAGTGGCTCAATCAAAAATTAATTTCATGTGAGTGGGCAAAGAGGGGAAGAAGGACATCCGAAAGAAGGGAAGTTGACCAAAAGTGGAAAAAAGCAGTGGAAAAAAAAATCTCACCTAGTTCTGTCAGCCAGGCAGCCACCATGCCATATATCTCATCCAGAATGAGGATGACCACCAGGTTGATGATGACGGCGGTGGCCGTGACGGTCACCCGTACGTTAGACTTGACGTCTGGATCTGGGCTCATCGCCATGAGGGCGGAGATGGTGATGCGGTAGATGATGACACTGAAGACGGCAGAGCAAGTCACTCCAAACTACATGGACAAAAGAAGACACAGAAGTAAAGAAAAGATTAAATATGGATAATCACAAAAACATTGCACCAGAGAGGACGGATAAGGCTTACCATTAACAGAATAGAGGAAATGTTGATTAAGTATCCAGGCAGTCTGTCCCTCCATGTTAGCTTCTCGTGTCCAGTCTGTGAAGGGAGAAAGACATTTAAAGGGACTAATGGAAGTGTATGTATGTGTTTCAGTTTCTGCGGTGCCTTTATATTTGCTTTTTTTATCCTCAGCTACTTTTATAGTGACTCAGAACTAACTTAATGGGGAAATAATTTGGCTGCCCACTTGTAAAAACATGCCAACATTAAAGGAACACTCTTAAAAAAAAATTTAATTCTAATTTTCCAACTCCCCTAGAGTTAAACAGTTGAGTTTTACCGTTTTCAAATCCATTTAGCCGATCTCCAGGTCTGGCGGTAGCACTTTTAGCTTAGCTTAGCATAGATCATTGAATCTGATGAGACCGTTTGCATCTCGCTCAAAAATGACTAAAGAAAAACAATTTTCAGGTGTTGCGTAATATCATTGCTCCTGCTGCACCCATGGTACGGCAGCAAAGTTCCTTATTTTTACACCATGATGAGAATATAGTTCCTAGTCATATCGGCCTAGAAAATCGCAACTTTAGATTTTCTGTCGGTCTTAGCACACAATTTAACTACAGAATTTTTAAATAGGAAAAATATAAAAACTCTTTGGTAATTTTTGTGCAAGATGCTAACCGTCTAAACAGATTTAATGATCTATGCTAAGCTAAGCTAAAAGTGCTACCGCCAGACCCGGAGAGCAACTGACATCCAGCCAACAGGAACAACCTATTTTAATGACCAAAGCAACCTCAATATGCCTCTTTTGCATTTAGATCAAACCTAATCAAGCCAATAACAACATTAACTGTGTGTGCTAAACTTGGCTGCACAGGCAGCATTGGACTGAGGGTGGTCTATTCCCATTGGATTCAGTCTTCCTTCACTGTCAAGCTTTGGACAGCAGATCAAGAGGTATGTCCCTCTGAGGAATACATGTTAGAGGACATAGAGCAGGAAAATGGATTTAGATTTAGTTCTGTGGAAATCGGAGGGAAATGAATTAGCAGGCCACAGGAATGTGAAACAGCAACTTATGTTCCTTTTAAGTCATAGAAAAATGTCATTAGTGTTTGTGTTTGACAAGAAGTCGTAGACAGTTTTTCTAAGTAACAAGTGCACACATAGTTCTTACTGTTTACTATCTGTAAGGCTTAGTGAAGGGAACATCAAAAGTGATTGATCTGATGTTTAACGTATTTTCTTCAGAACAATCTGAGGTTGTAATACTACTTATACTCCAAAATGCACACAAATACGGCTGAAATCATTTGGTTTTAATTAGATGGAAGGATTATTGATGCTTTTTTGTAATGAACAGAACATCTCCCTCAGCTTTGTTGCAATGCATTCTGGTATTTCATTATCTGTGCACGATATATGCAATGCTGCATGATTATAAATTAGACAAAATGCAATTTTGCTGCCTACTCATTTTGCATTTGGAGCATGCCTATGTTTCCGTCTATTTAGGGTTTGCAAAAGAGCCCATCTCATATTTGTTATGAATGGAGATTAAACATGAATGAAGATAAAATCTACCTCTTGCAATTGGGCTCATTATGAGGCAAACAGCACCACCTAGCATGGTGCATGTCTAAACCCTGGCAGCCGGGAAAAGCCACAGAACACTGAATGCAACCAGGCACAGTTTTTCGAGATGCCACAGTTTTAGGGTCTTCAGAATAACGAATGTGGGTCACGCAATTGTGCCGTTAATCATAATCCACCCAGTAATGAGAGGAATTGCTGCAGGTCTGTGGTTTTACCAGTAACTGAATCCTCATTAAGATTCATGACGCTATTTAGTGAGAGGCTGTGATACCCTCTTAAAATGCATTAATATCAGAAGAGGCCAAGTTCTTGGGAAGCCTCGCTGGCTAAAGGACAAGCAGAGATGCATATTTAAAGCTAATGCCACAGATATGCTGTGAGGTGCCACAAGTATCTAATAAGTAGGCACATATGGGATTTGAAAAATTTAGCTTTTATGCTGATTTGTGAAGGAAAATCTATGCAATGGATGTAAATATGGTAAAATGTATTAGGGCAAAAGGATTTGTAGTATTTTGTAAATGTGGGCCATTCAAATTCCACTGAAATCTGTTGATCTTTCTGTGGATTTCCGCAGGCGTGGATTCGGTGTGAGCTTAGCAATAAGTTACAATAACAAAAGATGCCTGGCAAAAGAATGCAGAGGAATGGAATTAATAATTCATATAATCAGCCACATCATACCACTGTAAAAACAGATAGGGAGAGGAAGGAAGAAGACAGGCGGCATTGTTTTTAAATAATTAATACTTTTTATTTTTAATTTGCAGATTTAATATGTCAGATAAGCACTGAGATACTTCAGTATATAAAAAAGGAATGCATATTAAATGTATAACTTGAATGCAATTTGGATAAAACTATGTGCCAAATGCATAAAGGTTTAATATTTTATTTTATTTATGTTTAGCCTTTGAAATTGACTGATAAGAGGAGATTTTGCATTTAAGAAGGTTAGATCGTCATATTAGAAAAGTGGGAAGGACGGTTCACATGTGGTCATATGCATGCATGATAACTTGTCTGAAGACAGCAGCCAGTGTCTGTTTTATACTGGATATATATCACTGGATTAGTTTAACAGCTCAGTGACAGTGAAGTAGGTTGGGCACTGCAGATGTGGGTTTCCACATCTACATGGCCCTGCACACAACAGCTGTTGGATGGAGAATATCGCTTCCTTGAGCTTAAGTCAAGATGCTCTCCAACCCTCTTTGTCTTTTATTTTGGCTGTCTAGGAGTTTTCTTGCAGAAATGTTACTTAAAAGACTTCATAGTTCTTTAACAGCAATAAAACCTTTCCCCTGCACAAAAGGTTCTTTAGATTTGTAAAATCTTAAAAAAAATTTTTTTATTGAAATGTTCTTTATGGAGGCTCGTTATTTAAATTTTTTTAGATTATATATAAAAATAACACATTGGCAAACTTCTGGACTTTTGTGATGCAACAAACTCTCATTGATTAGACTTCATGTCAACCTGACATCACATTGATCTACCCTGCAGACATGAAAATGTCAATTGGCTTGGGTTTTGTTGCCACACGCTCTCTCAGAAACACACACATACTCAGTCGGACAACACACAAGCGTCCCAGCGGGCCCACGCTAAGTCCTTTGGGAAATTAGTGACAGGATCATCAGTGTGGGGATTTCCTCCATGGCCATATGTCGCTTTGCAGAGATGCCGTGTTCACATTGACATCACCCCCCCACCCTCCGAATGTACTGTAATCCGGAGATGCAAGAGAACCGGAACCATGCCAGTGCCCACGCTAGCAACCAAGAACACGTAAGCCACCACATATACAGTACAGAAACCACCGCATTTGTGTTAGAATCAAACACAGCCTACAAGTTAATATTTCAGGCTGATGGGCTGACAAAAATAGCTTTTAGGGTCTTTAAAACAGGCGAAGGTCCATTAAGAGAGGCTTGACTGAAGATTGTCTTTTGGGCGTTGGGTACAGAAGGGAATAATCTGATGTGAGCCCCATCTGACAGATCTGAAATCCCTTTAAAACACACTCTCATCTCCTTCCAGCTCTGTGCTCTGATCTGAGACGACCACCAGACCAGGATTACTGTATACACAAACCTACGTGCTTCAGATCAGCATGATCTTTCTAATGAACAGCTTGAGCAGGAACACACCGGACCATAGATTAAATGTGGGACGGATGACATCTAAAGATGGATGGAAAATTAAATTATGCAACATTGTGTATTAAATGTCGCAGACTTCCTGCTCAGACTTCGATAACATCACTAATAAAATCAGAAAAATCCTTCATCATACATATGCACACTTTCAGTAAGCAAACAAAACTCTCCTTGCATGAGAATTGCATAAGTGTTTTATTAACTATTTTATGACTAAAAGACTAAGAATTTGCCAGTTAGGTAAAAAAACAAAACAACAAAAAAATATGTATTCTCTGAAAACAAGGCTCATCATTTTACATAGTTTTGCTTCTCAAGTAGATTAATCTTGCTTTAAGGATATTTAAAGGGGGGGGGTGAAATGCTCATTTTCACTCAATATCCTGTTAATCTTGAGTACCTATAGAGTAGTACTGCATCCTTCATAACTCCAAAAAGTCTTTAGTTTTATTATATTCATAAGAGAAAGATAGTCTGTACCGATTTTTCCCGGAAAAACACGACCGGCTGGAGGCGTGACGTGTGGGCGGAGCTAAAGAATCACGAGCGCCAGTAGGCTTTTGCGTTGAGAGCATGTGGAAGCTGTGACACAGATCCAGAGGCTGAAATTTAACAAGAGCAGCATCAGCAACGATATCTCTATGTGGTATGTACTAAAACTGTATATATTTGCTTAGCGGTTTTGGAAAATGACTAAGTTCCACTTTATGTCGTCTTTTTTTTTTTTTTTTTAAGCTGTACATGTGGAAAGTGCAGTTTGATGACAACATCGCATGTTGTTTACTTGATGTGCTTACGCGCTGATAGCGAAGTTAACAACACAGAGATATTTGAAGCAGTTTTACTCACCGCATGCGGTTCCAAAACACGATCGTGACCCTTTTTCTTTGGGATTGCATTATCCTTAAGAAATAAACGATGTGCAAATCCAGCGTCAAACTGGGCCTTGTTTGTAAAACAAGCATCTTCGAAATGGAGGGAATCTGTGCAGGGTTGTCTTGCCCTGGCAACCAAAAACACACTTCTGTGACATTTCGTGACGCTCTCGCTCTGATCAGTGAATGCCTGTGCTCTCAGTGCTCTGCTATACGGGAGCGCGCGCTCTTCTGGCAGAAGTGCCCTTAGGACCCATATAAGGAAATTCCGCTCCATCTAACTTCACACAGAGCCATACTCGAAAAAAACTTTCCAAAACTTGTGACAAACCGGAACTTCAAACGTACAAATTAATTTTTGAAACTTTGTCCATGTTTAGCATGGGAATCCAACTCTTTAACAGTGTAAAAAACTCAGTATGCATGAAATAGCATTTCACCCCCCCCCCCACCCCCCCCCTTAACATAAAGGGTTTAATGTAACATTTATCATCATTAATAAAATCCGAAAAATCCTCCATCACACACATGCACACTTTCAGAAAGCTCTTCTTGCATAAGAATTGCATAAGATTTTAAATGTTTAATATTTATTGCGAGATGTTTTAGTATAGTTAAAAAGGTTTTATGCTTAAAATAAAATAAAAATTCCAATTAGGAACCAATTATCTTACATAGCTTTGT
The DNA here is from genome assembly GCF_003368295.1 of Carassius auratus. Classification (NCBI taxonomy): domain Eukaryota; kingdom Metazoa; phylum Chordata; class Actinopteri; order Cypriniformes; family Cyprinidae; genus Carassius; species Carassius auratus. The sequence goes on from NC_039246.1 coordinate 10,795,299, forward strand.
TTCTAAAGTAAATGTATCTTACTTTATGGATATTCAGAATACAGGGTTTTACATGACATTTATGGGCAGATAAATCTGATATCAGACACAAGAAAAACAATAAACAGGTGTGCTGAAGAATATCTTGTTTACTTTCTTTTGTATATCCAAGATTTCAAGCCACAAACCTTTCAATCTTTTGGTTTTCAAGGTTTTAGTCCTTTGGACACAGAGTGAATGGAACTGAATCCAGAATTTAATAAATCTGCATTGAAAAAGTACAAATAACAACTCAGTCAGAGGTCAAACATTTGATCTTCTCCTCCTCAGCCAGATACAGACTGTCAGAAAGCAAATGCAACTCTCTTCCTCAAAGATAATGAGGAATGTTCCCTGACTTTGCTTCTCGAGGCGATGAAAACATTTTGCTCTAAAATTAGCCATGGAAAGGGTGTGCTGCATTTTATTAACAAACATCACTAATGTGTCCTAAAGATAGCTGCCAAGATGACAGAGTTATGTGATAAAGGCTTTTAAAGAGCCGAAGATAAGAGCAAACCCAACCGAGCGAATGAAGGAGTGGGATTCGAGTGTCCATGTCTCTATGGAGATGTGAGGACTTTCATAATTCAGAGGTTTGGCGTTCAGCCCAGCATGGGAGGACGCTTACATACACCCATGCCTACTCACACAAACGCACTGGAATCTAGTGCGCTCTGCTGGCCAGCCTGTGCAGCAACTAAACTGCACTAAATCTGTATAACAGCAAGTCTCTCGCAGAAAAGGTCACACTTTAACAAACTCAGCATGTGTGTCAAGTAAAATAAGCAGACACATTCTCCTTCTAACTCCCTGAACTCAATACCTTTCATCGACCGCTTTTTCCGCAGTCGTCCCAAACCGCACAAGCACCATGTGGCCCTCTTGAATGAGCGATCTGGAGATTTTCGACAGACTTACTGCCTTTTCAGCATTTATTGGTATATTCAGAGGGGTTTTGGGGTCTTGTGGCAATATAAATGAGCTGTGAGAAACATGGGGAGGTCTGTCAGTGCTCAGTCACAAAATCCTGTGGGCCGTGGTTTTTCCACCACAACATCGCTTCCAGAAATGGATGAGTATCAACTGGATCATGGTGAGTGCTGCTTATTTGCTTGACAGTGAGTATGTGCTGAATAAAAATAATGACTTAACTACTGCATGTTTTTTTTTACCCACATGAAGATTAAGCAGAAATTTCCTTGTTTACGATGTCTGGCCAATCCAATCCAAACTGCACTGATCTGAAGTCCAGGCTATTTTGAATGAAGTCATTAGGATGTATAGTCTCAATTTAATGTTCTGCATAACATCTAGGTCAGGACTGACCGTGGGCCATGATATCTGGGACAGAGAAGCTAAACATAAGAATGAGAAAAGGCACCATAATGCAAGTGACGGATGGAAATCCCCCCAAAAATATGCAACACATTATGTCAGGGGTCACTGAATCTGTCTGAAAGTATGTCACAACTTTACACCTCCTGTGCTGAACAAGTTTTAATGAGGACTACAAACTCCCAGTGAGTCCAGAGAGCACCATAAAGGTCAAAGCCACTGCTAATATTTTTTCAGTGGGAAAGACATAAGTCAGACAGTTAAAGGACATTGACATTGAAATTGTTCATTATTTTTATACTACTTCCTAAACTAATATTTTTGTTAGAAAAACAACAAAGAATTTATTTTTCCCTGGTAATGATGTGCAAACATCTGTAAAACAAGATTTACTTGAGAATCAGAATTGCATAATATATTATATCTTGTATATATTCTAGCCAAACAAGACTTATCTTAAATACTGAATTTATCTGGGATATTCAGCATAAAGTTTCTGTTCAAGTGACATTTATTGGCATATAAATCTGAAATCTGACATGAGAAGTACAATATACAGATGTGCTGAAGCATATGTTGTCTACTTCCTAAAGACTGCCTTGATTTTATTCTTTCAATGATATAAGATTTTATGCCTTTTAATCTTTAGAAGATCCAGTGACTGTAATGTAATGTAATCTCTGCCTGGTAACACATTTTAATTCCCAGCAGATTGATTTAGATGTATTTATAATATTTGTATTATTCGTAAAACTACTCTTTAAGGCCAAAAACCCCACACTGAGTCCAGGCTTGACTTTAAACCAGGATTAATGTTCTACAAACCCTGTGAAACCTTAATAAGCTTGAACTACTGACACAGTTGGACACGTAACACAACGCACACACACAGAAACGAGGCTACAGATGCCGACTTACCAATTTACAAGCAACATTATGTATAGCCTAATTTATTAGGCTAATTAATTTGCCTAACTGCATTCCATTCAAGACAATGGCCCCAAGCAGTAATGTCAAACAGACAAGCACAACCCGCATTTTCCAAATGAAACACTCAAATCTCTGAGGATTACACTTTGTGTGTGAACAAATGAGAACTTCCTGGACAACATATTTTACTGAACAGAGAAAAATGACAACATTACACTTGACCTTAGGCAAAAGGACAAGAAACCTTTAAATGATGTTACACTTTGACTAATGTTCAGTTACGTGAAACCAACAGAGCAAACTGAGAGATCTAATTGTATTAGCCTGACATGCACCGTCCAACAGCAAGTGGATTACGGCAGTGAGAGACGGCCGTATGTGACCTGTTGTGACCACCCCACCCAGCTGAGCCCCTCTGACAGACACATGGGCCATTAGAAATTAAACAGGCTCAAATTCTCTCACTAAATATGCATATGTGCAGGTGTGAATGGGCTGTAAGACATTCTTTCAAAGTTATTGACAGGAAATGATAATAGACTAGAGGACAGACAGAGAAGGATGACATCACAGTGACACTAATGGCAAGACATCCGAGGTGAATAGGGTAAAAATGTAATGTTGGATATCACAATATTTCCCAGATTTACTGATTACATTAAGAATAAAAAAAACTGAGATCTTATCAAAAATTAAGAAAATAGTTTTCTGCAATGTTGTTTAAGCATCCAAATGAGGTACTAGTTTATTTGCATTCACTTATGTATTCTTAACTATTTTAATCCATTTAAATATTATTTTATTATATAAAATTATATTTATATGTATAGTTATATTTTATAATTTTTAATAATTATAATAGTTTTTCTTTACTTTTATTCTTACTAATATTTCTTATGTATGCTACTTTTATTTCTTATGCATCTGTGATTCTTTTGTTATTATCTTATATGTAAAGCACCTTCACATACTATGAGGTACTATCTAATTTATTTGCAGAAATTTCCAGAACAGAAATCTGAGCATTGGGGAAAGCCAGATTCAAAATTAACATTATTCTATTTAGGTTTAGTTTGTTTTTACAGGATGTTTTTGATGTCTTTTTAGAAAATACTGTCAATAGCCATAAAAAGTCCTCACCATATTTATAAAAATAACATTTTTATAAAGCCATGTAAACAATTGCTCAGTCTACACAATATACTGTTCATGAAATCTATCCAATAGATGAAGTGCAATAAAATAAACACTATAAAGTATATTTTAGATGTTTTTTATGTTTTATTTTAGATAATTAAAGGTTATGAAAACCCAAATAGTGCATGAATTTTTTTTTTCCTAGAGTGTCTTGCCTTAGAGTAAATAGGCCACAAAAGAACATTCAAAATTAGCTGGATTGCTGGGTCAGGATGCTGTCACACAGTTCGAAAGGGGAAAAAAACCTTCCAACCTTCCAACTAGGGAGTGTAATATAGAAACTGTAACACAAGCAGGTGGAAACAAGGCTCTGGAGAGATGAAGGCGAGAATGAGACAGAGAGAGCCATTTACCGGATTCCCAGCTGCCATGGCTGACAGTAACCTCTGCCTCCATTTGTCCTTCCCCAGTTCCCCGCTCTCGTCCACAGCTCTCTCAGGCTGGAATACACAGATCTGAACCGTCACACAATCACTGACGAAAGAGGGCAAAACTCTAGGAAAATCTAGGCTTTCCGGAAACCAAACCAGATCTACATGAGTTTCTCTATTTTTCTGAGCATCACCAATGCAATGCACAGCCTACGAGCCCCAAAGCGCCAGTGCCAAATGCTTCAGGCCGGAGCAGTGCATGATGGGAAAGCTGTGCAAAAAAAGGCCCACAGCATTTGGCACCCCCTCTATCTGCCCCTACATCCATGGCAGTTCCCTTTTTGACTCTTTTCAATAAAGCATTTGCATATTAAGCGAGAAGCCAAAAGGAAATATATTTAGATCTTTTTAAGTCACCCATTAATGAAATGCATAATGCATAAAGCACATAAATATGGTAAATACAGCCTGCCCACCTCATTTTTGTTCTTTGTATTATTTTTCTTCTTCCTCTGCCTCTTCTGAAGGAGAATCGTTTCGTATTTGGGTCTAGGATGTTCCTAAAGAGAAAAGGACAAAGAGTAAATAGCTTTCTACTCTTGTGCGAGACCCAGTGGACAGCTGCAGACAGAGAGTTTCAAACCATTCAAACAGGTCAAAAATCCAGGGCAACACAAGGACACAAAAACTCAACATCTCAAAGAGCAGCAAGAAGAGAGTTTCAAACGTAAAACTCAAACCTTCGCTTTTTCCTGGCGGGAAAGATTGCGTTTAGAGAAACAACAAGTTAACATATTGGTGAGTCCATTTTTGGCCGAGACCACATGGGGACATCCACATACAGAACATTAATGCTATCAGATAGGGATGCCACCATTGTGTCGCATCACATAACAGTCAGCGTTAGTCATTTTTAGTTGGTCAGTGTGTTAGGAAACACTGTCATTGAAATCAGCTCTTGGCCTGTGCACTGGAATCCAGACAAACACTAGTGAGTAGTGAGTAACAAAATGTGACTATGTACGTGTGTGAATGTACCTCCTCCTCCTCCATGCCTGTCAGATCCCAGCTATAGTTCAGACTGATCTGTCTGCGCTTCCAGTTCTCTAGAAACATGGCAGCTAAAGAGAGGGAGAGATGAGGCATTCAGCAATGAGTCCTGATAAATATGAGCCTTGTGGGAAAAGAAAAGCAAAAGATGATTTATAAGGGGCAAAGTGTTGTTCCTTAATGCAAGATAAATCACATGTCATTTACAAGACCATTAAAGGAATGCTCAAAAAAGATATTATCCTGCTAGTTCAATTTCAAGTTAATCCAACATAATTCTATCAAGATTTCATCATGTTCAACCAATTTACTTAATCAATTTAATTCAATTGCAAATATTATTTTTGTTGTGTTAACGTAAACTAGGATCCCATTTTCCACTTCCCATCATGCTTTGCACTGGGATAGGGAGTGTAAATGTCGAATTAAAGTGTTTTTTAATGCTTTTTTTAGCAAGATGAGGAAATGGGAAGACTTGTTAATTTTGTACGTTTTATTATGTTGGTATTTGAGAGGCTTTATGTTATTTCGGTGGTTTTGAGAGTTACTATTGTTGTAAACAGTTAAGATTGAGTGCTTGAGTTTTTAAACTATGGGAGTGTCATGGATATAACAAACACCATTTACTGGCTGCCAGCACCTAATATTGTATGCATCATTAAAGGTTTAATTTTGTTTTGCTAGTATATTTAACAGTTTAATTTAAAATAACTCGGAACAAAGACCAAGACAGTGTGTGTGCTTCCAAACAGCATTGCATGGCTAATTAATACATCTCAGTACCTACTTATGAACAGATGCACTCTCTGTAAACACTGCCGGGAGTCTCTGTATGAGTAATAATGTATAGCTTCTGCTACCCCACATAGGTGCCATGGACAGGGCAGTGTCAGGAATTGAGTGGTTTCACAATGCCCCCATCAGCCGGGCCCGTGGACACAGGCAGTGACAGAAAGAGGTAACACTACTCTCTGGCCATTCAACATCTCTTCAATTCCATCACTATGGAGACAGCAGCACTTATGCACTTTAATGCTAACCGCTCAAACTGGTCTCATATTCAACAGGACCAAATGACAGATCAGTTTCAGCTCATCAAGTAAATAATATACAAAAGTTGCTATTATCTAAACTAGGTTTGTTTTTCTTATGTTAAAAAAACTAAGATAGAGGGTAGTTGACTGGAAAAATTTGAGTCCATTTAAAATACACACTTTCCATTGCACAAAAATCTTTCTTTAAAGTGAAAAAAGGTTCTGTATATTTTTTTCAAATGTTCTTCAAGTTTTTTTTAATAACTGTAAAAAAAAATGGTTCTTCAATAGAATTTTCACAAAAACTCCCTTTTGGAACCTTAGTTTTTAAGAGTGTAAGTTAATCACATGTTGATGTACAATATAAACCATCAGATCAATGGGTCTAAATAAAGGTTTGAAACAATAAGCAGTGAGATAATGAAATGAGAGGAATTTTGAGCCGTACCCCAGAGGGACATGAAGACGGCGAAGAACACGGTGGCTGGGTTGTCAAAGAGATGGCTGGCACGAGCGGTGCCACACGCTGTGCTCAGATGCCAGTAGTCACATGCTCGATCACAAAGGGGACACATAGTGAAGTTCTGATCCTCGTCACACATCTCCTGGCTGGCAGAAATGCACACAAAAAACACACATCAGTGTGATCCAATGTCTAAAGTATCAATTAAAAATGCAGCACTATTTTATCTTTTGACCTTGGAAAATGCAGGTGCACTAGACACAACCATTAAATGCGGTCTCAAAAATAATACCGTCTGGCTCACTGTGTACTCAAACAAGTACTGACATATAAAAGGATCACAATATTCCCTGTCCTCCCCAGAGATGTTTCAGTCACAAACACATGCTGAGCACATTTTTAAAGCACTTGCAATTCTAGCATAAATTAGTCCTATGAATCAGATGAAAGCACATAAACACCAGAGCTATGTTCATTCATTTTAATTATCACTTTAATATCAGCGGAACACAATAATCACAGTCCATTACTCTCAAGCTGGCAGCTGTCACATGTCCACCAAAAACAGGGACCCATGCCCAGCCCACGGTGGGCTTTATTGGCACGTACCTAGGTATGTTTGTTTCCACAGTGGCCCAGCCATAGAAGAACACGATGATGCCCACCACAGATGCAGGGATCAAAAGTTGAGTGTAGACACCAAGCCAGGCAAAGTAGAGACCTATCTTCTCGCCAAAGTACTTCCTGAAAGTTACACAGAAAACACTGGGAGTTGATCTACATCAGAGGTGTGCAAACGTCTTACTACAATGGACCATGTGCTAATTCATAGTAAATGTTGTATTATATACAACTGTGAATTAGAAATGAAGATACGCATGGAAAAAATTAATTTTTTTCCAATTTTAGCCTGACATGTTGGGCCAAATCTGTGCCGCAGGCCCTGGTTTTGGCATCTCTGATCTAAAGCAATGTGTCAAAATGATCTGAGAGTTACCTGATAAGATCAACAGGCTGATACTTGTAAAAAGCCCCGTATCTTGCCCATTCATCATGTAACAGCTGAAACCGGTAAAAGAAAAATACAGGATTTAATCACATTCTCCCTTCTGATTCATTGTATAAAAATGCAACACAATAGCAGCATACTTGTCTGTCGTTCTTCCCCTCAGCTTGTCCACTGGGGTGGAAGTCTCCCTATAAGCATACAAAAGCACAATTCAAGTCAACCTGACAGCAGAACAAATGGCAAAGGAATCCAGAAAAAAAAACAACTCACATCGTGTAGCGGAAATGCTGAATCATAGACACCGTTGGCTATCAATGTCGTGATACCTGTGAGGCAAAAAAGAGTTCACCTTAAAATACCCGGGAATAATGATTGACTGCTTTGACTTTAAAGTGACCCAACTTCATTGCTTTTGGAAAGCTGGCAGCCTGAGTCCTCGAGGCAGAAAGCAGCTGACATGTGGAACACAGGCTTTAATCAAAGTAATTAATCAGTCCCCTAAGGAACGAACACGTACGCGCTGGTGATTAGCCCTCAATTAATAACGTAGCTCCCCAGCAACAAGCTGGAAAGACCACCACTACCCATCACCCCCCTCTTTCCACCTCAATGGACCCGGCTTCAATTCGGATCCCAATCCCAGAACTTTATGACCCAATTCACTCAGTTTGTACAAAACCAAGTGAGAGAAAGTATGAGAGATGGAAAGAAAAGGAGGGGTATGGCTGGAGAACTAAAGAGAGCACCAAGTTTTCCCTTTTATTGGATAGCCTCGATCTCCCAGTAGCCCCCGGTGGTCCATCTGCACTGTGGCTCAGTCCAAGGGAGCATATGGCATTGGCTTGTGTTGCACCCTGTCCCAACTGCACCGTGCCTACATCCAAATCTCTCATTCTGGCCCTGACTATCCTGAGGATTCCCTGAACGCTAGTCCATGCTTAGGTTATGGATTAATGTATTACTAACCCATGGTTTGGCAGGTCCGTGTGCAGGCGGTGCGTCTAAGGATTTCATACACCTGGGACAGAGAGTGAGAGAGAAAGAGTGAGAGAGATACAAGCAAACAAGAAACCTGAAAATTGTTCCTGGAAAAACCCTGGCAGGATTGGTTACCTAGAAGGGTGCCTAGATACGTCAGTCTCCTGCTGCTGGCAAATAACTTTTGTTCCCTTTTGTATATCATGTTCTCTTCTCAACATTCAAAGAACACATATCACATTGTACCATTCTGACTGAAAATAACTTTTAGGAGCAAAGCAATAGAGACTCACTATTCGGCTCCTTGTGGCGTTGTCGAAGAAGGTGTCCTTTGATTTGATGTTGTACCTGCAAAAAGGCCAAAAATAGCAATGAGACATTCATGAGTTACCAAGATTCATTTGGCAATCAAACAAATCCTTGCAAGTCTTCTAAGAAAGGAACACAATCCCATGTGACCCCTGATGACATTTAACCCCACATCACCCCAACCATGGCAGGTTCTCACAGGTGGAGCTTGTCCCGGGAGAAACAGTGCGAAAGGAACTTGGTACGGCTGTGTTCTTGCTCCTGATGGGGTACTTTGGGCTGGAACGGTTGATTTAACTTCCGCCACACTTCGCTCATGGTGGCAGCCAGACCTTTTTCTTCCCTTAATTCGTAACTCTGAACAAAAAAAGTTTTTACAGTCAAAAATTGGCAGCATTAGACCAACAATAAGCATCAGTCATTTGTGCTTTTCCCACTCTCCCTTTAATACATCAGAGACACACTACATAACGCATGCAGGGACTTCTGAGGGCTTGTGGCAAACTCGCATAAGGACATCTCAAGGGACTCGGGTCTGTCTTGAGATTAGGAGGGAGCTCTGCTGTGTCTTACCTTCTTGGTGGGCACCTTGATCTTGAGAAACTCTGCCTCTCTGCTCAACACCTGCCAAGGCGCATGTAGCCGGATGAAAGCATGACCATGAACCTTGTTCTGGGGAAAGAATTGAAAAGAAAGGTCTTGACATACAGCCTCCAAGTTGATTTGATAAATGAAATCAGAGAAACTAAAACAGTTCTAAAGCATAAGTGACCTGTTCTTAACATAAATTTTGGTTCAGGCCAGTTAAGATGAGATCAATGCTAACCCATATGCATTTCCAATTTAATTTTCATTCATTATTTTGGTAATTAGTTGACTTTTATTGAATTTTTATTGTATATGTACTGTCAAAATGTGCAGAAACTGTACCTTAAAGGAACACTCCACTATTTTTGAAAATAGGCAACTCCCCTAGAGTTAAACAGTTGAGTTTTTCTGTTTTCGATCCATTTAGCCGGAAAGTAGCACTTTTAGCTTAGCTTGGCATAGATCATTGAATCTGATTAGACCGTAAGCAAAAATGACCAAAGAGTTTCGATATTTTTCCTATTTAAGACTTGACTCTTCTGTAGTTACGTGTACTAAGACATTTTAATTTTACAATAAGAATTCAATTCCTACGGAGTCCCTCACATGACATGCAAGAAAAAATAAATAAATTATGCGCACGGTTTACTAATTCATTCCCTCAATTTACTAAAACGTGCACACGATTACTATTACGTTCCCTCGATATACTATTGTGTTCCCTGGATTTGCTAAATCATGTGCATGATTTAGCAAATCGAGGGAACGAATTAGTAAATAGTGCGCACAATTTATAAATCGAATGAACGCAATAGTAAATCGAGGGAGCGTAAATAGTAATTGTGTGCAATTTAGCCTTATATTTTTTCCTGCATGTCATGTGTGGGGCTCCGTAAATTCCTAACAATAAGTAACAGATTCTGGAATCAGAATTGATTTTTTATTCTCAACCCTGTTTCTGTGTGTTTTACTGTAAATGCATTTCACATTCATTTAAACATACTGTGGAAATTATCGCCTGTGGTAATCGACAGCATGCAAACACAAACAAATAAATTGAATATAACCTAGAATAGGCAGTATCAATATCAAAAGAGTGGCAGATTGTCATCAAGCCCATCTAAGAGCCCTTAAAGAGGGACTATATATATTTCATAAACTTGGGGGGTATGAAAATGATCTCTTTTTACTAGTTGTAGCCATGAAACCTAACACTGAAGCTGTGTCGTGCCTACACAGAGATGACAGTAACTGTATCTGTCTGGCAGTGGTCAGCCATGCCATTTAGAGAAGCATGTGTTAAGAAGAAAGGAAGATGAAACTGAATAAGACATTGATATGAGAGTGATGAGACAGAAAGAGATGACGGAAACCTAAGGACATCCTCACCGTCCCCTGCGTTTCAACATCACAGGTGTTTTTTCTCTGCCTCCTCCACACACACACACTCATAAAGGAGAGATAAAAATAACATGTGGATCTGAGAAGGTTAATTAGTATAAGATACTCCAATTATTTCTTCATCTCAGCAGGGTAGGGCAATTAGGTCGATTTGAGCACAGTCTGAGTGGGAGCCATCACTACAGAAACCAGCTGTGACTGACATTTGAGGGGATCCAAAGACCCATGAGCGGAAACGGTTCTTCATGGCAGGTTGAACCCTGTCTTTGGCATTTGGTATCATGAACTCAAGCAAAGAGTTGAGAAACAACTCCTCTGAATGGATGCCATCCTAATAATTAATGGCTTATACAGTGATGCAAACTCTAGCCTAAGGTGACCAGACGTGCCACTTCCTGGTGACAGGATTTCTAAATTGACTAAAATAACCAGGTGTTGGTTGCTTGATTGTTGTATGGCATCAAAGTACCGCAAGAGCGATTCGAGAGCGTGGGGCCATCTTCTCTGCTCTCTATAACTCTCGCGGTACATGTCATACAGCGATAAATCAGCTCAGCACAAACAGCTAACACATGGTTATTTTAGGCAATTTAGAAATCCTGTGCTGAACGTAAGTTGCACTTAAATAGTATGATTTGAGACTCGACTCCAAATTAAAGGTCAAGACTTTACAAGGTGTCACTCTCTGTAAATGCATCATGCATGAATATTTACACCATTGAGAAAAGTGCACTAGTTAAACCCTAAAACAGATATGTTGTTTCAGCATGGCCCCTATAGAAAAAAACACAATCACTAGCTGTGTAAATTGATGCCAGATTACAAAAACTGCGGAAAAATCTTTCTCACCACATCATCCTTCTGGTTTTGTTGGTTTTAGGCTTGTTTTTTTATTTATTGCCACCATAGAATGCCATTGTTATCCACCAGACCATGGCTTTTAAGATAAACAAACACAGTTAATGCAGCCTCTGACACATGATACCCGCGCCAGTGACGTCCCCTTGAGCATTAAGGATATTCATAACAAAACTTCACTCCCTATAAAGTCAATCCACCTGCCTGCGCATGCATGAAACAATAAACCAAAACTAGTCTATTCTAGAATTTCTGAAGATATTTGAGAAAGCATATCCACCAGAGTGATAGTAAACTGTAACGTTGTGCTGCGATAAGAGGAACACGCGAGATGAGACATGGTTCTAAGGTGTGACTTGACCCGCTGTCCCTGTTCAGACTGTCTTCAATCAAACTTCGCTTACCGGCTGAATAATTCAAAGTGTCCGACCGCAGGTATTTGTAGCGGTCACAGTGCACACCTCAAAACACTGACCGGGGCAAAACATTATGTAATGACTGAGATCAGACATAGCAGAAAACTATTGAATTAAGGTTCAGTGATCACAATAATGATGATGATGATGAGATGATGGAAGCCATCATGACAAAGCATGTTACTGCAGGCACATCTTGCCACCTTACTAGGGTTTCCATGGGGAAACAATGATTTGGAGTGCATTGTTTAATACCTTAAATGCATGATGCATGATAAAAACACCTCAGATTCAGATGATTAAGTCCGAGTTTAAAGGTGTGGGAGAGGGGGTCTATTATTTAAAACAATGACAAATAACAAAGCTTTAAATTTAGACCAGAAATGTGTTCCCTTTCAGAATAGGGTGCAGTTAACTCAGTGTGCTGTCAAAGGCTGGTTCACAGCTCTTCTAAAAGAGAGTAGTCAATCACTACTATTACCAGCCTGATAATCTCACTTGGCTTCAAACAAGCATTCACAATCTAATCACCCTACAGATGCAGTATAAAATTATCACAAAGACAGATATGCACAATAACAATGCTATTGTGCTATATTATGCTATTGTCTACAAGAGAGTATTTCATTAGACAAGAATGCATGTTGTTACGTCCAGTGACGTAATCACTTTTTTGTTATCTGTATATGTTATGGTTCTTTTTGTTGTCTCTCTCTCTCTCTCTCTCTCTCTTTCTTTTGTCCAGCCCTGCCCAGCTCAGTTTGTTGAAGCCTTTTAGAGTTCTGTATAGTTATTATCTTCATTAATCTGAAGAACTGTTGACTTACTCTATGTTGCTGCCAGAAGCCCTAGATAACCATTCTTGCTCTGTGTTGAGAAAGGTACTGTAAGATATACAGCTTTGCTGTTTTACACCTATTTAGTTTTCCCCTTGATACTAATTGTTTACGCCATTACTCTGTTGATTGTTACCCTTTTGGAAGTTGTAAGTAGGTGGGTGCCTTTTCTTTTGTACTATACATGTTTTTTCTCCTGGTTTGAGGATTAGATAAGGAGTGAGTGTATAATTTTGTTGTTGATTTTCATTTATTTGACAGGTTACGAAAGAATCTAACCCCCAGAATAGAAACACTGTTGTTTGTTATTTTGCCATTGTTTCCTCTCCTGAAGTTTTTTTGCTTCCTTCTTAATTTTACATTCTTTTGTTTGAGAATTATGTATACTCCCAGCACTCTCTGAGCTGTTAATAAAACCTGTTAACAGGGATCTTGTTGTTGTAGTTGTTGTTATGGTGTGGCAGGGGCTCGGGCAAATGCTCTTCGTAAACCCTTAATATTGTTACATTACCTTTAAACCCCTAAACACTTAAGACGTAACAATGTCAATGAGCTTTTTAAGGAAGAAGAGTTTACCTGATTCCCCAGATACGATATAAAACAAGCTCACAAACAACAGATGAAGAAGAGTTCATTTGGGACCATTAATAATACCATACAAATACAGTCCAATTACTCCATAATGGGCCATCTTTAAGAGTAATGGCTTACATAACGAAACAATGATACTTGACTCTTCTGATCTAAGTGACATCTTTCTGTAAAATCAACACCAGATGTGGCCCTTACAAAGATCAAAAATGCAATTAAATACATCTGGCTAAAGCAAAATCAGTTCATTCTCAAAGGATGGAACCAACACATGCACAAATTTCTAGTCAAAATCTAGCCAGGTTCTACTCACCTCTTTATCATGCTCAATTTCCAGCCCAGCATCCTTTAAATTACCCTCAAACTCCTCTCGGATCATGATTTTCTCCCCATCAGCAGGGTCCAGGGGTCCGACGTCCACCACCACCTCTGGAGGTTCATCCTTCCCTCCCTCTTGTTCTTTCTCCTTCACTCCTAAAGGATAACTACCATTGGAGATGATGGACAGTCTGTGTTGACTAGGAGACCCCCTGATGGAGGAGCGTTTTCGGTAGTGGTACACCAGCACATAGTCCACTTTCCTTCGGCCGTCAGCAAAGCACAGCCGTTTGCGAGGGTCCTGGTCCATGTCCATCAGGTTACTGGCCACCTGAACAGGTGAGAGGAGAATGTAATGTACCCAGGCTCACTGTTCATCAGCAGTGTGTGCGCACATATCAAATTCAACTCAGGAGGGGAGGGGGTTGGGTGGAGGGGTGGGGGTATGTGAGGATAGATGTAGGGCAGACTATTGCTTCTTAATTTGGCTGCTCTCAATACAACTCAATGTAGATTGAAAATGTGAAGCAATAGCCACTTTTCATTGATGCCATTATTTCCAAGTTACTGGCTGTAGAACTAATGCTAACCTGTTTGAGTGTTGCAGCTAGTATTCTAGTAGTACTAATCTTGAGAAATCAAAAGCATACTTACATGCACCTTGTTGTCACTTGTCTGCAGCATGTTGTCACACTTCAAGAAAAACACAAAAACAATAAGAAACAGCAACACTTCCTCTGCGTTCCAGGAAAATTGTTTGCGTTTCTGGTGGCATGCCCGTTTCTGATGTCACCCTACCGAGACGTCACCATCCATCTTTCCCTCTGTTTATCCATCGAACTCTCAAAGCATGAAATACATCCGTCTGTCTGGTTTTGGCACCGTTGACTGGGAAGCGCAAAGCTTTGCTTCACGCAAAACAGAACACATCTCCACAGAAACTTCTGATTTGTCCCTGACTAATTATCCCTGGAGGAATACCTGCTTGTCTCCAAGCGCCGGAGAGCATCATTACTCGCCAGAGGGGCTTTCGCGCTTGCGTAAAGATGGAGTCGCCAACAGGTTCAAGACCATAAGAAAAAAAAAAAAAAAAAAAAAAGAGAAAAACAAAAATCCGCGAACATCCGTTTATTTCATGGTGAATCTCTGTAATATAGCGCTTGGTTTGAGTTTATATTTAGGATTCGGGGATAAGTACCCCCATGAGCACAACAATGTGCTTGCTTCTAAATGAAAAAAAAAAAGTAATGGAGAAAAAAATTGTAAAGTAAAATAAACAGACAGAATTAAAAAGAAAGTTAGGTTATTATTAAAAAATAATGTTATTTCTATCCTATTAATAAATAATGTGTACTTTGCCGGTGGTTTTCTTTATTTTATTTTATTTTATTTTACATCAGGAAACAATTATTTGCAAACAATCACTTCAGGGATAATGTAGATTTCCTGTTATTTTCAATCGCATTTGACAGTTGGAAAGTGTCATGTTCAAACTTTTCCTGCTTTTACTAAGCAGACAGCTTGAAGTGTTGAAATATTTCATAATTTGTTTGTAGTTCATATATTCTGCATCTTTCTCTGTCAATCGAGCAGTAGATCGAGAGAATCCCTGAAATTATATGGAATAAATTAATATTAATTTAAGCTAATTTTTTTTTTTAAACTGATTACATTTTACATTACATCAAAGTTACCTCAATTTTAATCATTGCATATGATAACCTCATGAATCGGGAAAGTTTTTCCATGCACAGCGAACACCGGGTGCTTATAGGAAAGTGGCAGTTGTGGCACTTGTTATTTGTAGAATTTGTGTGATATTATAACCAACTATACTTACACATTATATATAAAAATAATCTACAAACACATAAAAACTTTATTTACTTGCCACATAGACATGTTGAGCACGCTACTCACAAGATGCCAAGACTCTTCAATAAAGTCAGATGGATCAAATGTGCAGCTGATGGAGCTCATGACTTTAATCTCAGATACTTCCTTTAAATCACTGCAGATAGAGGAGGACTCACTCAAGGCAGTGCTGACTCCATTCAGAACACAGTTATTCACCTCTGTTAATGGAAAAGGTAAAGTTTTAATATCAATTAATATCTATACATTTAACATTTGTATTAACCTGTCTCCAAAAAATGTGACTACACAGAGTAAAGGATGCACTTTAACCTTTAAAAGACCTCAAAACTAAACTTTAAAAAGATGGCACTCATGGGAAAAAAAATGCAAACCATTTACATAAACAATATTCAACACGCTAACATGAACAATTTGTCAAATAAATGTCACCTACACAGGCACTTTGCATTGTATAAATCATTAAAATATTCATCATACATGTACATTTTACTGTTGTCAACAGCATGTTGTTATCTGGACAGAGCAGTAATTTAGTTTATAACTAAAAACAGGAGTTTTTAAAGCGCTGTCAATGCCTGTATAGCCAATTATCTGTCAACGGGTTTTGCCATGACTTACCTACATACGAACAGGATTTATTCATAGCCATGTTGTCGGCGAGCTGAAGTGCAACCAGGTATGGGACGCTTGGAGACTGTGAAGGCACAAAATCCTCTCCAGGCTTAATTTAATTCCATGACTGCTGGAGAGAGAGAGGGCTTATGACTGTTCCAAACTTCAACTAATTTCCAGGACCTTCTGTCACGGGTGAACAAAGCCCACATGTCATCCAGGTCCACCAGAAATGGAACCCATTAAATACTGAGAGACCTATTAAAAACTGAAGCCGATTCTGTGGAAATATCAAAGATGCTATTAATGGGCTTCCGGTTTGGCAATGTGAGGTGAAGACGCGTGTTTGCAGAGCTCCCGATAGTTTCTGATAATATGTGCTTTAATAGTGCCATTTAAATTATTTAAAATGTTTTTTTATAAGTGTTAAAACAGTGCTTCGTGCAATCATAATGATACAGCAAGATGAGCAAGAACAAATCAGTAGTAAATGCCATGCTAACAATAAGAACCAGCATAGCTAGCAGATTAGCTACCATGGTTAGCGCAGGGATTCCTGAAGAAACCCCCTGCAGATAACGATGGTGTCTCTATATATGAGCCAGCTGGTAACAGAGTTAACAAGATATCGGTGAATGCTTTAACAGACACATTGGCAAGTTTTCAGTCCCACCTGTGCACAACAGAGACACTCACAAGCAATAATTTTTCGACACTGCCTGAGGCTGAAAAACAATAAAAACTCTGAAGGAGTAAAACATGACGCTGAGTTGAGTTGATGACTTGAAAAACTGTTCACAGAGAGCAAATCTCAGGATTTTAAACGTCCCTGAGAATAGCAAGAAAGGCCAATCTACTGACACGTTGATGGGCCAGACAGAATGAGGCAAAATACAAGGGCTCAACTTTGAGGATCTATACAGCCGATCTCACCAGAAAGTGCACCACTTTTAAAAACAGCTGTTGTATCAGAAGAATGTGCTAATTAATATCCCATACTCAAAAAACATGAATCAGATTTCCAAAGGTGGAGTGTTTCATATTTGTCTTTAACTGGTAAAATCAATTGTTTTAAAATGAATGTATTAACCAGATTATTGTATTTGTTCAAGAGCCTTCCAATCTTCTTGCCAAAGTCCTTTTTTCAGTCAACCAATAGGTTGCTGTCTTCCTATATATAATTTCCTCAGAGGTTCAACCAGAATGTTTTACAAAACATGGGATCCTTTAATAATCTATATCGAGAAGAATGCACTCCTCCAACTTTGAGCCAACCCACCCCTGGCCGAGAATACGCAGTGAGTTTCTTGAAAAAAACTAAAACAAAAAAAAACCAAATTCGCTAAATTATTATTGGGCAGCAAATTTACAAAATGTTATTTATTGGTTTCAGTCCCCACATATATTGATTGTGAATATTTTTGATAATTACAATGATCTGGTTCAAAAAATATTTTTCATTATCTCCAGGTTTGACACTTTGACGCTCTGTGTTTCCTCAAATGCCCACTGAATCAGGGTTGGACTTGGTTCTTAAGACCCCTACACACCTCAAGGCTCTCATTTCCAAAATATATAATTTAATTATGACATTCCAAAATCAAAACAGGATGGATAGGAGAGTTGGGAATTGACATATCTGAAGACACTTGGGACAAAGCTGTTGACAGAATTAAATAAGACTTCTTCTTGTGCACGACTCAGGGAGGGTCTGATTCAGATGAAAGTTCTCTACTGTATCCACTATAGTAAAACCAAACTGGCTAAACTAAATATATCTACCCAAATATAGATGAAACATGTGAGTTGCAATGAACTGAAGGCAGATCTAACCAATATATTCTGGTCATGTACTAAACTGAGACAATTTTGGTCTTCAGTATATGAAATTGTCAACTCTGCATTTAATTTAAGAAATCAGCATAACCCAATAATGGCTTTGTTTGGCGTTACAGGTAACAATGACGGATAACGATGAATACTTTCAATGTACCTTGTTCTGATAAAAATATAATAATAATAATAAAAAGCTATTCATGTCTTGGAGTGTTTACTCTGTCTGGCAGCATCACTAGGATGATGCACCTGCCCCATTCACTGCAATTATGTCGCACACTAAAATATTAGTGTCAGGGTTTGGCAAGGGAGGACCTAAATGAAGAATGAACGGGGAAAACAGTTTATTTAAAAGAATGAGAACACAAACAGATGAGGCAGAAAGACCGTCCACACAATAGGGCAGGCCACACGACAGGAGAACAGCTTGGTCGGATGGAGGTAGCTCCAGATTCTGTGGAAAAAGGAGACTTGGTAGCAACTGAAGGAACCACAGGCTTGATCCTGTGTATGGGAATTCTTGAAGCACCAAAATGTCAGTCATAAAATACTAGAAATAACAAACTGGAACTTATGAAAACAAAAGGATAATGATTGGAAAAGGCTAGGAATAAATAACTAGAACTACAAACAAAATAAAGACAGAAACCTTGCTGAAAACTAGAGAGGAAATAAAAGGGGGAAGCAAAAAAATGCAACTAAAATAAAAAAAGTAAACCACAAAGAGTGGAACTAGAATATAGATTACACGGGAACAAACAAAAACTAGAAAAACGAGGGAAACTAGACAAGATGAAATATACTGAATAGCGAGTTCTAACAAGACTAAATATGAAAGCAAGAAGAATGTACAAAAGGCACACAAGGATCAGATGAACACAATTGGACAAACAAGGGCTAAACAAGGGGGCATGGTGATTGAAAAAGTGACAAAAGCTATAGCAACTGCTTCTGTAGCAGGAGCAGAGTCTGGAGTGGGCTCTGGGGCTATAACAGGGATGTCCTTAGGGGCCTCTGAACCAAGTTCAAATATTGATTCTGGGAAGCCCTTGGGGCCTGTTGAAATGCCCTCCTGGGCTGCAGGAATCACTCTTGACTGCCCCTGGGGGCTGTTAAACTGCTCAAAGACAGTCTCAGGAACACCCTCGGGGGTTCTGAACTGTCCTCTGGGGCCACAGGAACAGACTCTGGGACTGATTCTTGAGTGCCCTTGGGGGTGGCAGGAACAGACTCATGCGAGGATTCTTGGATGACTGATGCTGACTCTTGACTTCCCTCTGTAGCTGCAGGAACTGGGCCTTTAGGAATGAACTCCAGGACTGGTACTGAAGCGGACTCTGAAACAGACACTGGAACAGACTTTGGATAGAACTGGGATGAGGCAGACTCTGGGCAGGACTGGGATAAAGCAGACTCTAGACCTAGAGCCAACACTAGACTCTGGTCAAGGGCTTGAGCGGATTCTGGAGGCTCCAGGGCTGAAGCATATTCAGAGCCTGTGGGGGGTAATAGATTGAGACTGTGACAGGGAGAGCTGTCTCCTCAAGACTGGACTTCATGGTCATAGCAGGAAGACCAAGCTGATCAGGATTTACCTCTGTGGTTATAATATTGAGGTTGAGCTGCTCAGGGCAACTTGAGATCCTCCAGAGTAAGTATATGAAGGGTCTCTGAACAAAAGGTTCTAGCCCTCCTGGCACAGGACCTTACGCCTCCCAGGGCAGGAAGTTGTCGGCCAGAGTGAGGTTGAAGACCTCCTTCAGGACAGAATCATCATATTCAAAGCCACTAGCCATGATCCAAAAGAATTGGGCATAGGACCGTGGTTCCTGGTCCTGCTGACGAAGCAATGCCAGTCTCCCTCTGCAGTGGAGCAATCTTTATACTCATTCTGCTTGGTCCTAGAATGGCTTGTTTGTTCTGTCAGGGGTTGGCAAAGGAAGACGCAAATGCAGAATGAAATGGGAAAACAGTTTATTAACAAGAATGAGAACAAACAGATGAAGACAGGAAGACACACAACAAGGAAGGGCATACAATGGGAGAGGAGGTTGGTCGGATAGAGGTAGATCCAGACACTGCAGCAAAAGGGAACAACTCAAGGAAGCAACTCAAAGAACCACAGGCTTGACCCTGTGGACAGGAGCTCTTGAAGCACCAAAATGTCTGTCAGGTCAGAAGAACCAGCAACCAGGGAAGACTCAGGACGTAGGGCAGGAACCAACACAACAAATGTTGTTTTATAACAAAGTTCGGGAGGAGCAGTCGCAGTTCATTAACCTGATTAACACAAGTGGAGACCAATCAGTAATCATCTCATGACAAGGTATAAATAACAGCAGAACCTACCTCTGTTCATTGACAGTTTTTTAGCATCCCTCCTCCACCCCATTTCTCCTCACTTATAGATCCATCTACTCTTACCACAACCGGGGGGGAGTACTCTGGGTTCGGGACACATCCCGAGCTCAGAGCCCTCCACCCGGACAGCACGCCAAATACGCATAACCTTACTGTATTAATATACGTAGATGTGAACTCGTGAAACACACAAAGACAATACAACAGGAGATACAAGAGATAAGCAGATCAAAAGCAAAAACTTGCAAACCTATGCCTAGGCAGAAAGAAAACTAAAAAGGGAAAAACTAAACTAAACTAAACATAAAAAAACTAAAAATATACTAGAAATAACAAACTGGAACTTATGAAAACAAAAGGATAAATAGAAAGAAAATAAAAAGATGGGGGGGGGGGGGGGGGTTGAAAGCTTCAAGAACTAAAAAAAAAACCTAAACCACAAAGACTGGAACTATTCTATTAAATTCAATTAAAGTTTATTTGTATAGCGCTTTTTACGATACAAATCATTGCAAAGAAACTTTACAGAAAATTTATTTTCTACAATATTTAGTAGTAGCTTATCAGTGGTGACTGTCAGTTTATGTGCATATGACAGAAATGTTCAGAACAATTAATGCAAGACGTAGTCAACCAGACAATGAACACTATTAACAGCAATTATTATATGATGCAGTCACACATGTAACAATACTTGGAACTAGACTATAGACTATACACGCGAACAAACAAAAAAACAAAAAAAAACAAAAGGAAAACTAGACAAGATGCAATATACTGAATAGTGAATAGTGAACTGAATGCAAGCAAGGAGAATGTACACAAGGCACACACGAAACGAACTAGCAAAGAGCAGAGGGAAATGAGCATGATATAAAGGGAGCAGAGCACACAAGGATCAGGTGAACACAATTGGACAAGATAAGAGGAGCACACAGCCAACACAAACAAAGACTTAACCATGTGCTTAGGCACAAAATAAACAAAGACATATTAAACAAAGACAGGACAGACAAGACTGCCAGGGCAGGATCCTGGAAATTACGGCAAGCAGCCTACATGGTTCTCTCAAATTTATGGGAAAGTTTTATATATATATATATATATGTATGTATATTAATGATTTATACAATGCAGAGTGCCAGTGTAGATGACATTTATTTGAATTTAAATCATAAATATGTATATGACTTATATTTAGATATTACTAGAATATAAATGTTTTGTTTTGAATAAAAATACAGTAAAATTGTTAAAATTAAAGAGCTGTAAGAAGTGCCATCTTTTAAAGTTTCTTTTTGAGGTCTCTTAAAGGTTAAAGGGCATCCTTTACTCTGTGTAGTCACATTTTTGGAGAAAGATTAATATAAATGTTACATTTATAGATATTAATTTAGATAAAAACTTTACCTTTTCCATGAACAGAGGTGAATAACTGTGTTCTAAATGGAGTCAGCACTGCCTTGAGTGAGTCTTCCTCTATCTGCAGTGATTTAAAGGAAGTATCTGAGATTGAAGTCATGAGCTCCATTAGCTGCACATGAAAAATCTTGTGAGTAGCGTGCTCAACATGTCTATGTGGCAAATAAATAACGTTTTGATGTGTTTGTAGATTAAGTTAAATAAATAAATAAAGTGTCAGTATAGTTGGCTATAATAATTGTTGTGGCACTTTTTAAAATAAAAAGTGCCACAACAAAAACACTTTCCTATAAGCACCCGTTGTACTTTCTGCATGGAAAAACTTTCCCAATTCATGCGGTCATCATATTCAATGATAAACATTTTGATAATTTTGATGTACAGTAAAACTGCATATGTATGTAGCTAGTGAGAAATGAAATTAGATTAAATAAATTGATATTAATTATAAAATATTATTCAATATAATTTCACGGATTGTCAGTCTCACTTCTCGATTGACAGAGAAAAATAAATGGTTGTGGAGGTTATTCATTTAGGTACAAAATTCCAGAAAATAAATTCAGACAAGACCTGTTTGACCTGTGTTACTGGATTTAACAACTTCTAATTTTGTAAAAAAAATATATATATATATATATATTTTAAACAGCTAGTTCATGCATGGTTGCATGGCATGTGTTCACATATTTCCACATTCACACATTGAGTAATTGAGACATGATGACATTTAATCTTATCTGCGTCACAGTAAAACCAAACATCCTTTTTTGCTCTTTTGCTGAGAAAACCTATTGCATATTTTTTAGTCATACTCTGGTGTCTAGTGCATGACCTTTCACACTCCTACTTAAAATAATTTTCCGTTTACTCACCCTCATGCTTTTCTCATGAGTTAACGCAATAAGAATTTAAGAATTTTTTAAAGAATGTTGGTAACTATGTCTCCTTTCCTTTCCTACTGACTTTCAATGTATGGACACAGTATATACAACAGAAATCATCATTTGGTTACCAATATTCTAAGAAAAAAGAACAATCTTTTGTGGAGATATCTTTAATGTTCAAGAACTAAAATGTTTCAGAAAAAAATGTTCCAGTGTATTAATAATGTTTTTGGTTAAGTCTAATATTGGTACTGTGATGCACGTATTCTGGGACTGTGACATGATCAAGGCGTACTGGAAAGAAATAAACAAAATGGTTCAGAAAATAATTTCTACAACTTTTGATCTATCCCCAAGTATTTATCTCTTGAATGGTAAAGCTGAATTACATCTCAGTCATAGTCTATAATTTGTGTTAAATCTCTGTACTTATCTGGCGAGAAAATGTATACATTTGTTTCCTACTTCTGGAGAAACTCGCTTTTTGACTTGTGTCAGAGATCTGATCATCTGTATCTGTTCCCCACTCTGTTAGCTGAAAGTTATCTGGTCTTTAAAACGTTATTAAAATGTTAGCACATAAACATTATTTATACATCATTCATATAACTGTTTTCTAAAACATTTTAGTTTAAACAGTGCATTCAGAAACAATATTTTGCCTTAATAGAAACATTAGCAAAATGTTATAAGAACATAATTTTGTGAGCTGATACGTAATGCTCTTTCATACAGAACATCATAATTCTAGTAAAACATACATTTGAACACACGATTGCCAAGATTTTTATTTTGCCAAGTTATCTAGGTCTATAGGAACTCTACATATTCAGATCAGTGAGGAGATGTGTAACGTCCTCCATTCAGAAATGCCGCTTATAACCCTCACCAGCTCACCCACACAGCTGCTCTCGATTTGCTTGATTTCCTCTTGGAAAAAAAGAATGTTGAGTATGTCACGTTTTCTTCACGTATGTCTTCAAAAGCCTGCCCGTTAAATCAGCCTGGGTGTTCTCATTCATTACACGCCTTCTACTTATAGACATATATGCCTACATTACTCACATAGTTCTGGATGGTACAGTTGGGATAGACATGGCCCACTGAAAAGGTACAGCCATTTGCACTGTAAAGACCTGCTTCTGATATATATGTATTATCTTTATCCATGCTCTACATATATGGTGGAAGATAAAGGCAAGGCATTGATGGAATTCAACTGTGCAACAGGCAAACCAATGTATATACCTGAATTAATAACAGATTCCATCTACAGAGTTTTGGGGATGTGGAAATGTTGCAACATTAGCACTCTCTTGTGGTTTAAAAACGCTTGGTTGAGCTTTGATAAAATAATCAGAATTTTAGCAGCATGTGTCCTCATGTGGTCAGCAATCACATTGCAACCTACTTAACTATATGTATAAAAATTACCAATAATATGTCCCTACCCTTCTCAAAAATGTTACAATCTGAGAACCACAAGAGGGCGCCATTAACAGCATCATTACCCAACACCAGCCTCCAATGTCCTGAACTCAAAAGAGCCCTTTTTTTTCCAAAACTGTTCGTTAAAAATAATTCTACCAGAAAGACTCGGAGAAGATATTGTAACAATTCATCCATTTATTTATGACCTAGCAAGCTATATGGTTGTATTTGGCATAGGCCCCATCCGTAAATAGCTGTCCGAGGGTACGAATTCAGTATTTCCTGCCTGAAGATGAAGGCAGGGGCGCAGCCGACCCCCGTGAGGTTTTAGGAGGGACCATCCTGGTGGTGGTGGGGTAGTTGGAGGGGAAGAACATCCTGCGGTGGTAAGGGAGATGGAGAGAAGATGCTTGTTATTGGTGAGGGAGGAGCCCATCTTGGTGGTGGAGGGGTGGGTGGTGGTGAGTGAAGCGTTCAGCATCTGCAAACTCAGACAAGTGTAAGCACAGGTTCTTTTATACTTCTATTATTAGAACGTGATTGGACAATTGATAAGGTAATAGGTGACGCTAACAATTGAGTCTTCTTGGCAGAACTTATGCTAAAGCTTTCATTTCTATTGAATTATAAATCCAGATGAAGAAATGTCTTCTTGAACATAATAAATATCAGCACAAAAGATGATTTTTTTTTCAAAGAATGTTGGTGTCTAAACCGTTTGCTTACCCGACACTATTGTATTTTGTGTCCATATTGAAAGTCAACAGGAAAGGAAACAGATTAGTTACCAACTTTCTTTAAAACATCTTTTGCATTCCACAAAAAGAGAAGTCATGAGAATGACATGAGGGTGAGTAAATGGAAACAGATTTTTTTAAATTTTGGTAGTAGTGTGGATGTCATGCACTAGACACCAGAATATGACACAAAATATGCAATAGGTTTTCTCGGAAAAACAGAATGCTTGGTTATACTGTGATGCTTTTTACAATACAAATACAATATGATCATATTTTCTTGACCTGGTAAGGACTCTAGCTGCTGCTTTTTGGACTACCTGTAGCTTGTTTATTGAAGAATCAGGACAACCACCTACAAGTGCGTTACAATAGTCCAGTCTAGAGGTCATGAATGCATGAACTAGCTTTTCTTCAGCAGAAACAGGTAACATGTTTCATAGGTTGGCAATTTTTCTAAGATGGAAGAATGCAGTTTTTGTAACATGGGAAATATGATTTTCAAAAGACAAGTTGCTGTCTAATATAACACCCAGATTTTTGACTGTAGAGAAAGTAGCAGTGCATCCTACTAGATTCTGTGTACTGTTTTTTGGTCCAATAATTAATATCTCTGTCTTATCCAAATTTAATTAGAGAAAATTATTGGTCATCCAATCTTTTCAATTTTTAACACACTCTGTTAGCTTAGATAATTTAGAAGTTTTATCTGGTGTCGTTGAGATATATAGCTGAGTATCATCAGCATAACAGTGGAAACTACTCCCGTATTTTCTAATGATATTACCAAGGGGCAACATGTATATTGAAAATAAAAGGCGACCTAGGACAGATCCTTGTGGCACTCCATATTTTACTCTTGATAAATGAGATGACTCCCCATTTAAATAAACAAAATGGTAGTGATCAGACAGGTAGGATCTAAACCATCTTAGAGCCTGCCCTTGAATAACTGTATAGGTTTGTAATCAATCTATGAGTATGTCATGATCTATGGTGTCGAACGCAGCACAAAGATCAAGTAAAACTAGCAATGAGATGCAGCCTTGATCTGACGCAAGAAGCAAGTCATTTGTAATTTTAACAAGTGCAGTTTCTGTGCTGTGGTGGGGCCTGAAACCTGACTGAAATTCTTCATACAGATCTTTTTCTTTTTTGCAGGAAGGAGCTCAATTGAGCAGACACAACTTTTTCTAAACTTTTAGACATAAATGGAAGATTTGAAATAGGCTTATAATTTGCCAGTTCACTAGGATCTAGTTTTGGTTTCTTAATAAGAGGCTTAATAACCGCCAGCTTAAATGGTTTTGGGACGTGACCTAAAGATAAAGACGAGTTAATAATATTGAGAAGCGATTCTTCGGCTACAGGTAACAACTCTTTCAGTAATTTAGTGGGTAAAGGAACTAATAAACGTTGTTGGTTTAGATACAGTGATAAGTTTATTTAGCTCTTCCTGTCCTGTGGTTGTAAAGCACTGCAGTTTATCTTTGGGTGCGATGGATGAAACTGAAGTGTTAGACGCTGTAGAATCTACATTCGCTATTGTATTTATAATGTTATCTATTTTATCAGTGAAGAAGTTTATAAAGTCATTACTATTAAACATTGATGGAATATTTGAATCAGGTGGAATCTGGTTATTTGTTAATTTAGCCACTGTGCTAAATAAAAACCTTGGATTGTTTTGGTTATTTTCACTGATTTTGTGTATATGCTCTGCCCTAGCAGTTTTTAGAGCCTGTCTATAGCTGTTTTTCCATGCAATTCTAAAAACTTCCAAGTTTTTCTCCATTTGCGTTCAAGACTACAATTTTTTTTTTGTGAGAGTGAGTATTACTGTTATACCATGGCAAAGTACGTTTTTCTCTAACCTTTTTCAATTTGATGGGGGCAACAGCTTCTAATGTGTTAGAGAAAAAAGTGCCCATGTTGCCAGTCATTTCGTCTAGTTCATGTGTATTTTTGCGTACAAATAGCAGTTAAGATAGATCAGGCAAGTTATTTACAAATCTGTCTTTGGTGGCTGGAACAATAGTTCTGCCCAGACGGTAACGCTGAGACATATAGTTAATATCAGTGATACGCAGCATGCACGATACAAGGAAATGGTCTGTAATATCATCACTTTGAGGTACGATATCTAGATCAGTAAGATCGATTCCATGCGATATAGTTAAATCTAGTGTATGATTAAAACGATGAGTGGGCCCGGTGACATTTTACTTGACTCCAAAAGAGTTTATTAGGTCAGTAAACGCAAGTCCTAATGTATCATTTGAATTATCAACGTGAATATTAAAATCTCCCATGATTAGCACTTTATCAACTGTAACCAGAAAGTCTAAGAGGAAATCTGCAAATTCTGTATACGGCCCTGGTGGTCTATACACAGTAGCTAGAGCAAGAGATAGAGCAAGAGATACATGATTTCTTTGGCATGTCTGACTGTGTAACATTAAGCAGAAGTATTTCGAAAGACCTGTATCCTGTTTCCTGGGTAACATTGAGAATATCACTATATATTGTTGCAACACCTCCGCCACGACCAGTCTGACGCGGTTCATGCTTATAACAGTAGTTTGGTGGAGTGGACTCATTTAGACCAATATAATAATTTGGTTTTAGCCAGATTTCAGTCAAGCAGAGTACATCAAAAGTATTATCTGTGATCATTTAATATACAATAACTGCTTTGGGTGTGTAATATTTATGAGCCCAAACTTGGGCAAACTAAAATTGTTTTTGTTCATTTACTTTATATTTTTCTTGTTTAATCACGATAAGATTTTTCAATTGCAGCTCGAATGTGTCCTTACCTGCAATCAAAGGTAAACATTCATCCGCCATTGTGTGAATAGAGTATTAGCAATGCAAGCACATTTAGCAACAACAACGCTGCTGATGCTAACGGGCTATAAGCTTATAGCGGACCGGGAGATCTAAATAAAACTAGTGATAACGAGGCGCTCTGATTGTTTTTGTTCTAGAATACGAAAGAGGATATATTCACATGTTATAGAAACGGAAACGATGGTGTATAAAATAGATTATTAAGATCAAAAATTGTAGATAAAAAGAATATAGTGACGGAACTCAAAAGCAGTGCAAACGCCAACAACAAACAGGAAGTGACTATTATAGATAATATTTAATGTCATCATGTCTTTGCTCAATGTGTGAAAATGTGGAAATATGTGCATACATTTGATGAAACCTACATGCATGAAATAGCTGTTAAAAAACTAATATGATTTTAGTGTTTAGTGTACAAAATCAGATGTTCATTGAATTTGAAAATCAGGCCATTGAATTTAATGAGCATCAATGCTGAGGTGAGAAACATTGTGACTCAGTTCTATGCCATTCAACTTGTTGACAGGCTTTGTGAAGTAAATAGAATTTCACTTCATTCCATAAGAAATTATATTCCGTTGAGTCCCTCACAGTGTGATTGATAGTCATTGTTTTGCAGTTGCTAAGGGTGATGTGCATCACAGACGGAGATGGATGGGTGTCACAACACTGGGGGTTGATGAAGTGTGCTGCTCTGACTGTGACAATGGGCTCCATTCATTTGCAACAAAATTGTCATCCTCACTGTACTCACCTCTCTACAGAGCCAGCACCGCCAGCTTGAGGAAAAATCAATCAAAGCAAAGAAGTTCTATAATTAGACAGAGGGCAGACTCTGTAAACAGATTAGAAAATGTTCAGTGTGGAAGCAACCATGAGTAATCATTGTGTAGCATTGCATGTTAATTATCTGTGTCTTCTGCAAATGGCACATGTGGGGTGCAATGCTTTTCTAAATATGACTTAAACTGTGGGGTTTTGAGGATTTAGTACCTAGACATTACTGGAGAGGAAACCACAAATGACTAAATGTTTGGGCCATGACTAACAGATGTGTCATGTGATGTTGACATTCTATTAACATCTGTTAGATCATATTTTAGAGAGGAAAGCATTATCTGCTATGCTCTTATCTGACATTTAAGGTGGTATTTTGACAAATGTATCATTTATAGTCTGTAAATTGCTGTAAAGCAGTTTTAATAAGAAAACTGTATCAGTTATTTTTGAGTAAAAAATACACCAGAGAATTCTTTTTTTTATGTGATTGTTAAGGGAACATTCCATTTTAGCGTTTTGCAAACATTATGAAGACCTTACTTTTGCATGTTCTCTACACATTCTGAAATAAGTATCAAGATGTAAAAAATGTTAGAAGAAAAAAAACATTCAACTAAAACGTAAAAGAAAAAAAAGAGAGGATGAATGGTGTATGAAGGATGTTTAGATATGTTTCTGAGAACATTTTTAAAGAACAGATAACTTTTAATAATTGTTCAATTAATCAAGCCAGAACTTAAGGGAACTTCTGAGAATGTTGTTGTCTAGGTTTTTTAACATATATAACATCAACTTTTATCAAATTTCACTAATTATATTGTAATGAGAAGGAAATAATTGGAATTTAGCTGTTAATGTACACGCCCCTTTATTTGAATGAATTGTTGTGGCTTAATTAAATTAAAGTGTACAGCTGATGTAGGAGGAGATGAGGATTATTTAAGGATGGGTTGAGTACTATTCGAGAGAGATTCCGCAAGCTATCACTGATGGGAAAACGCTAGACAGCCGCTCGGGTATCTCCGGCGGTGAAGATAGGCAGTCAGTGGTGGGGTAAATGTGTTGGACAGCTAGGGACATGACTTTGGGCTAGGAGAGATCGTGACCGATGTAACTGATTGAGATAATACAGAGATTGGAGAAGGTGATTAGGTGGACTCATAAACTGATAATTGAAGATTTCCTGTGTATCCTCCTCGCCTGACGTGAGCTCGTCCGCTTTGTATGTGGGCCAATTTTGGCTAACAAGGGGGGTAATCTGTTTTATGAGATAATGTCATATTTTAACAAGCAATAAAGAATTGTGTATAAATTGCCATCTGATTGTGCGGGTTTTTGCCTTTCCTGTTCTTTGTGCAGTTGTTACAATATTATGATTTCAGATCTGCTCATTTGAAGAGCTAGTTTTGCAGTTTTTGTTGTGAAAACCCATTGACTGACAGCCTTAAATTGAAAATACACTGAATAATGTCACAGAGAGGTGCAAAGTGCCATGTTAGTACTCTGATCACAAGATGGGACAACTCCTAACTTGTGCTGCACAAAAAAGAAAGAAGAGCCACACAGACTAAAAACAAGCACAGAAAAGACAGAGAGGTCATAAGAGGACAGTTTTACCATGTTCTTCTCCAAAATACATTATCTTTCTTTTTTGAGTAGTCTACATACAAATGCATTAATTAATGATAATTGCATAACATAAGGGGGTTACAATAATAAAGAAAGACCGAAAGACAAGTGAATGTGAGTCACTCCAGAGCTTCTCGCTTTCTGAGAGGTGGGAGTTTACTGTTATAAACCGTCACTTCCCCTGAGCTCAGAAGCATTGAGTCACAGACGAGCAACACAAGGGCAGACACAGACCTTTGGGAATTCAAACATATGAGAACAACAAGACTTCTGCTGCAGTGTATTTGATTTAGAAATTGGATTCACATTATGGCTAAGTCAGGTCTGTCCAGTGGAGAGGAATGCATCAAATACATTGTGTTCATCTTTAATTTCATATTTTGGGTGAGTTTAATACAGATCACTCCTAAAAATGTATTTATTGTGGGAAAAAAGTGTACATGTGACATAATGTCTAATATAGACTTGCTATTCTGCCTAAACAATAGGCTAGTCTTTTAATTTGTTTTTGAGACAAGCTTCTAAAATACTTTTTTGATTATTTAACATAAAAATTGCAACAAATATGTGATGTTAAAAGCTGATATCTGATTTGCTGAATTGATTTATCATTGACTGGCTCTCTGTGTCATTTCGAAAAGCGCCCACTATGGTGAAGGCAAAACTTATTAATATGAATTAATTAATAACTTAACGTAACGGACAGCAAGTGGGTATATGATCGCAATTGCGTTGATCTATTGGTGAATTAATTTTCTTATAACACTCCCCTTGTTAACTTATTCGTTAAAAAAGTACTTTAAAAAAGAAATTAAAAAGCGAATCGACTCATTAATATTAATTAGTATAGATTACGTAAGTATAATCTCCAGGAAGTTTACAAAGGAACGTCAGCATGCCCTGATTAATATTCATGAGCCCAGTCTACGCCATAGTGGGATTCAAAATATGGTGTTATGGGCAGCAGGTAAGCAAATGTTAAGAAACTAAATACAAAACAAATAAATTACTGTACAGATTACTTCGAGAGATTTTCTCATAGGTTGAGCGGTTCACGAGAGACAAGTGTCAGGATAAAGACTGATAGCGTAGATTAATTCATGTCCAGGATCATGGTAATTTGTTTTTATTGAGAAGAACATGTAAACATTTTGCATAATGTTACCTGTTGCTAGGCAACCACATCCCTAATCCATCCCATAAATGAGGTTAAATTTAGACCCAGGGATAAAAGGATAGATTTCACTATGAAAGTAATAAGGACTTAAGGACAGAAACCGATTACCTAAATGTAGTCCACATAAGGGGGGGGGGGGGGGGGGATATAAATGAAACGTTATATAAATAATCTATATTAGCACTAACCCGTTTGGTTGAACATTTGGAATATAGAGAAAACAAATGCTTCCCATGCTTTAGCTAGAAACTTTAAACAAAGTGTGTTTACTTTGATTCACGTAATCTGATACCAAATGGGTTTGTCTCGAAAATGAGATCTTCTGGACTGCTGAGCTTTGTCCACACCCTCCTATAAAGCCTGACAAAAAAAGAAAAAAGAAAAAAAAGAATAGCTTGTTTTTTTATTTAACTTTTTAGAACCTTTAAACAAACTATTTAGAATATTTAAAATTAAAATAAATAAAAAGTATTCTTAGTTTTTTTTTTAATAATATTTAATACATCAGATGTTTATGGCTAATGTAGTATGATGCAGGAGAATATGGAGCCTGATATTTATATTGCCAAAAAAATTCAATTCTTCTGATAGCTTGTAATGTAAATCAACAAGATCGCTATAGCAACAATATATAGCACACTACTTATATAAAATGCATTTAAATATCAGTTGTCCCTATATATCTCCCAATAATATGTTTTAGTAAGATGATATTTTAATATATTTTATCAATGTAATGCATGAAGATTGAAAGATTTGAAAAATGTTCCTCAGAAGCTTGATGTATTATATTTGGTACTTTTATTGAATTATGGATAATCAAGTAAACCAAAGTTGCTTCTGTTCAACGAGTCTTCCTCTTGAAATTTTAATAACAGTAATTTATGATAACATTTACTTCATAACGTTCATTAATCAATATTTCACATTAAAAAAAAAGAGACGTGTACCACAACCTTAAAAATTGGCATTTTTAGAATAAAATCTCAAGCGATGAGGGCAGAAGGCTTGTAAGATTGTGTACAGGATGCAACTGGTTTTCAGGACAATTTTGATAAAAGCTGATCATTTGGAGCTCTTATAAAATAATGCATGAAGTATAACACAGAAGGCTTCATTCATAGTGTTATGTTTGGTCTTCTCCCTGACCTCTGTCTCTAACCCGTCTGTTCACTTTAAGAGTGAAAAGGTGTGAGGCAAAGGGACAATAGCTGTGTTCTGACTTCCCAGAGTTCCTGAGGGACAGCTCGAGTTACATGAAAATGTAAACCTGATCAGCAGTGTTGTCACAGTTTTGCCAACTAAAGTGCCCTGTGAATCCTTAATTCTTTTTATACTCAATTTATATAATACTAAATTGTGTTAGCTCTTTTTTCGGCCTGACAGAGTGACAGATATCCTTTTTTCTGTGATCTTTTTCTACACTTTTTCTGTCACACGGAAAACCTAACATGGTTTTGCCCCTCCTCCTTTTTCCTCTGACAAAAGCCAGGTAAGGAGGGTGCGGCCTGCTGGAATTTTTTTTTTTTGTTCACTCCCTCAGTCTTTTAAGGTTAAAACCAAGCACATTTCAGGTGTTCAGTATCGGGTGTTTTCTCTTGAAACTACGCTTACTTTTTAGCCATGGCAGCGGGTGGACTTCAGTGTATCAAATACTTGCTCTTTATCTTCAACTTCATCTTCTGGGTATGTGTTTTTACGTCATTACATAAGCACATGTTAATTCATCTGTATGTTTGTAGAGTAAAAAGGGAACATAGTCACACTGAAATGAAAATGTGGTTGAATGTGATGTGATCAGGATATAAACGTTTTATTTACTTGTTTACATGCCATACTTGGTGTATGTTTGTTTATTTGATTATCCATATTTGATGTGTGTGACAAACTTTGCTCTTTGAGAGACACATGCTCCTTAACATTTTGTATATAATTTTCACACGTGAATTAAATGTTAAATAAGTTTCCTGTCTAAATGCCTTTTTAAACCGAAGCTTGGTCAGACTTTGGGTTTTGTGAGTTTCTAAAACAGACTATCTAGTTCTATCTATTATCTATTTTAGAACATATGGGGTTAGTTGCTTGTGGCCATTAACCACATTAGTTATGTTTTACGTAAGCCTGTTGACTTTCTGCTTTTACTGCTGGCTGAAAATGTCTTTGGTTTAGCTCGAATAAAAAAAAAAAAAATGAATTCACACATGGTAGTTGCAACCCGCTCAATTTTAAAACAGCACAAATAAGGTGTGGTCCGTCCCATTATCTTGACTTAAAGTGCTTCGAAACGACAATTCAAAGGGGTCTTGGTATTTAGGCGAGTCTTTGTGGTGAGTGAACAAACTAGCAAACATGGAATCCACCCATGAGTAACTCCCATTGTGTGTGTGTGGATGGAAAAAGTCCGGCTCAGTTTGGAAATCTTTGAGGGACAAGCCTCAACACCCCTGGCAGTGAGTCACTGTGACTCATATTTGTGACTGAGTTTTCCAAAACCGAAGGAAACTGGAGGATTGCGATGCAATTTGTGGTGTTTTTTTTTTTTTTTTTGGGTGTGATCTGGATTAGCTTGTATGGTTTGTTTCTTAGTATTCATTGCATCATCTGTCAAGGCACCTAATGAAACCCACTGATCCACCCTTTGTGCAACTTCGTAGAAGGTTGAATGATAAAGAAAAGTTACACCAGCTTTTTTTTTTTACATGCACAGCAATGAAATATGAACTGTCTGGTGACTATCAAAAAAATCTGTTTTGACTGTAATCAAGTCTAAAGGTGTTGTTTTATTTTGTGTGTGGGCTGTTGATTAACTTTTGCCTGTGAGAACGTGTAAGAACCAGAACGATTACAATCTAGTACACGTTACTCATTCATGGAATCCACATTACAGTGTCCTGGGAATGGCAGGAGTTGGTTAAGACAAATTAGATTTCGTTCAGCATATTTTTGCACAGCTCTTTTTTTCCAGTATTTGTTCTAGGGAAGTAAGCTCTCGCTATTGGAAGCAGGCTAGCAAGATTTTCAGGTTGGTCAGCTTTTTGTTGAAGTGCTTTTTAACCACAAGGCTTGTTGGACTTCATTCTTTTTTTAAGGAGGATGAGTGAAATGTTTAGTTTTGGGCCTGACTTCCTGTACAATCTGCCTTGATAAAAAAGCTATGTTTCCTCTGTTTGGTTGCTCAGTTTGCCAATGTCACTGAAGCTCAAACTAAACAAATCCCTAGATTTATTGAATCTTTTGTTTGTTTCCTCAGCTCGCAGGTACAGGGGTTTTAGCTGTCGGTCTCTGGCTGCGTTTCGATGAAAGAACTAAAACACTCTTCACTGGAGATGGTGCCCCGACAGTGTTCCTCACAGGTGAGTTTGAACTGGATTTTTAAGTTACCCTTCCTCAGTCCTCAGTGATTAAAAAAAAAAAAAAACACTCTCATCTCCATACACAATCGCATAGCTCCTTTTATCACCTACGTGATCAGGTCTTTGTAAGTTGTTGTTTGGGTATGAGGCATAATGGTGGTTATGGAAACCAGCCACACCTATTTCCAGACACCAGACCATCTGTCATCTGAATGTTGCATATGAACACTTTAATTCAACATGAAGCAAATGAATCATGAGTTGCTCTGGCTTCTGTACAGAGTATCAAAACTGATATATAAAAAAAAAAAAAATAAACACACCTCACCTTTAAAAGTTTGGAATGATAAAGAAATAAGTCTCTTATGCTTACTATTAATCGAAAATACAGTAAAAGCACTTATGATGAAAAATTACAACTTAAAATAACTGTTTTCTGTTTGAATATATATTAAAATGTAATTTTTTCCTGTGATGCAAAGTTGAATTTTCAGCATCATTACTCCAGTCTTCAGTGTCACACGATCCTTCAGAAATCATTGTAATATGCTGATTTGCTGCTATATATTTATTTATTTATTTATTTATTGAAAAAAAAAAGCTTTTTGCTCATAGAAATACAGCCTTGTTGAGCAACCACTACTACATTTAAATCATTACAAAATTTCAAGCTAATGATGGACATCACCCTGACTTGGTTTTTGAACATTTACTGAACAATCCTGTTCTTAAAGTGACACAAATAACTTGACCACTACAACAACGTGTAATATTCAGACCATTCCATCTATTCTTCTAGGCTGTGTTTGTTTTGTGAAAGGCACAAAGACTGGAGTCCTTGTTTCTGGCTTGTGGAAGAAGACCACAAACAAAATGAACTTTAAACCAAAAACCAACCCCCTGATAAATAACATCCTTCAGATTCTCTCTGCCCCTTCCCATCATCCCTCACAGAGCTGCCTTTCTCCTTTTCATCCACAGAACCCGCATTGTTTGCTCTCTTCTCAACTCTTGCCCGCTTTGTTTTTCCTTTCTCAAGATCTGTCAGAAGATCTCTCGCCTCCATCGATCCAGAAACATGATAAACTCGATGGGCAAGTGTCTTTCAGAGGTTTCGAACGCGCTTTGAGTGACAGCAGGGCGTCTTGCAATGCCAAACATCCTAGTGACAGACAGTCCAGAAAAGCTACATTCTTTAAAATAAACATTCCAAAAGGGGTTTTAGAAGAACCGTTTTCGGTTCCCCAAAGAACCTTTCAATGAACTGTTCTTAAAATAACCTTTATTATTATTGTTGTTATTGTTATTAGTGTGAATAATATTATGAGAATTTAGTTTTCCATTAAAAAACTTTGAGCAATTAAAAGGTTCTTAAAGCTAATAGATCCCAATAATGAAAGGTTCTTTTTAAGAGTGTGGTAGGGTGGTGTTTCATCGTTTCTGTAGATACAGCACAATCCACTTGCGTAGAATTTTGTTTTGCATATCCTGCTTTGCATAGCTTATTCTGATAAAGTAGCTGAAGGAAATAGTTATTTATACACTGACATTTTCATCAGGTTTAAGTTACTACAACCATAGATTATTCCCATTTACAGTAAATTGCCTTGATTTTCATTTGTCATTTCATTTGTCTTTTTATTATTATTATTATTATTATTATTTTTTTTTTTCAGATGAGAATTCAAAGGAATAGTAAGACTGATGTAATGGTACAGGGAAATAATGAATGTTCTCTTTTTCTCTATCCACAGGGGTCTACATCCTCATTGTGGCGGGTGCGATCATGATGGTGGTCGGGTTCCTCGGCTGCTGTGGCGCAATTAAGGAATCAGCTTGCATGCTGGGACTGGTGAGTCCTCCCAGATTCTTCCACAGCACAAAACAAACAGATCCTGATTGATATTTGTATTACTGATGTAGTTAAGTTACACTGTTAAAAATAAATGTTTTTGCAGTCATGCCATAGAGGAACCATTTTGAGTTCCTCATAGAACATGTGAACGGTTCATAAAATAATTATTTATTTCTTCCCGTGAAGAACATTTTATAATCTGAAGAACCTTTTTCTGCTTGAGAGATAATGGTTCTTCGTGGAACCATAGATTCCAGTAAAGAACCTGTTATTTTTTTTGATGGATGGTTGTCATGTGGCTTTGACCCAAATTCATGATTTACTCTTTTTAGATGGCAGGGTAATTTAAACCGAACAAATCAGAAGTGCACTTTAGATATTGTTGATGTCCTTGTTCACCTCTGACTTTTTGTTGCTCTCTCCAGTTCTTTATGTTCCTGCTCCTCATTTTCGCTGCAGAGGTGGCCGCTGGAATCTGGGGATTGTCCAATCAGGACAAGGTGTGTGACAGAGTCAAGTCACAGTTATTTATATAGTGCCTATATACTGTATGCAAAACAGATTGTCTCAAAGCAGCTGCACAGAAGTAAAAAGGAAGATAGCAGTGTTGTAAAATTTCAACAAGTATAAAATGACTTTAATTTCAGCTGTAAAACACTTTAGAGAAGATAGTTGTCCTGTAGTTCAAGTCAGTTTGATGTTGATTCGATGGCGGTGTCAATGTTACAAAATTCATCACTTGTGAAACTAAATTTATAAAGTAGCTCTAAGGAAGACAAGCGTGTCATTGAACAGATCAGCTGAGTTCAACACTGACATTCTGCTCTCATCCATTAGCGTTGTAACCACCCTTATAGCATAAAGTTAATTATCTTTTAAGGCCCATTTTCCCATGATCCTCTTTCATTTTCCCTCAGTGTGACCACTTCTTTCTTTCTCTCCTCCTCAGATCGTGACAGATGTCCAGACGTTCTACAAGGAGACGTTCGAGAACTACAAAAAAACTAATCAGGACGCACTGAAAGAAACTCTGCGAGCCATTCATTTAGGAGTAAGTGTTAATTTTTATGGTTCGTTCAAACCACAACATCAAAAACATTGAATGAATGGAGGGAAAAACATCTTAATGTTAATCCAACTGAATATGTTCTGTCTGTTTATTATTAGCTGAAGTGCTGTGGACCAACGGGAACCATTGCTGATGGAGCATCCGATACCTGTCCAGCAAAGGAGGGACTTGAAAACTTTCTCACAACGGTAGAATTGAAATTAACATTAATGAATCTTAAATCTCTTTAAATAAATGGTTTTTCCATGAGCCATTGTTACCTCTTGTGTTTCTACTCCAGAGCTGCCCAAATGCTATTAAGGAAATCTTCACCTCTAGGCTTCACGTGATCGGAGGGGTTGGGATTGGTATTGGTGTGGTCATGGTGAGGAGATACTCATGCATATGATTCAGTGCATTTTCACCTGAAAAGCTTTGACGCTGAGTCTTTCTCCTCGTCACACTGCTGTCAGATATTAACCGTGTCTCTTTCATCGGCAGATCTTCGGTATGATCTTCAGCATGCTTCTGTGCTGCGCCATCCGACGAACCCGGGAAATGATATGAGCTGCCCTTCGTGCTGCAAGCCTGTATTCTGCTCTGTATTTATCTGAGTTTGTAAAGGTGTGTGTGTGTGTGTGTGTGTGTGTGTGTGCGCGCGTGTGTGTTTGGAAAATCACTCTGATACACTTCTAACAAAGCCCAACTTTAGTCAAGCACTCTTAACTGTTAAAGGTCATGCATATGTTGAGTGGAGCAATGAATTTTTAATTTCTTTGGTGTTTCAACTAATGTTCATTTGCCTCTTTGAATGTACTTGTAAGCTTCGAACACCTACTGTAGTAAATTACAAATAAAGTTCAGAACTAATTGACTGAATGGTGGTGATATTTTTATTATTATGTGACAAAGTATGAAGCATATGTATGGTTTACTGCCCTCTGGTGATCTTACAGTGCACCCACATCCCAACATCATTGTTTTACTTCCAAAATGTTGTTTTAAATGACAAAACCCTGCATTTAAGTTTAGTTTATTGTCAACTCCTTTTATAGAGTTTCAGAAATCCAATCTGAAGGAACTGATATTTTATTGGGTTGTAACAAGTCTTATATGATAGGATAAATAACCACAAATAAAGAATCAGCTGATATAAATGTAACATTTTTCAAAATCCATTTTTGGCTAAAATTAATAAAATGTGGCTGCTTTGAAATGCATCATGACAGTTTAAAGAAGTGAGAAAGTTTATATGAAACATTTGTTGTTTGCTATATTTACAGGTAGGCAAATTAAATATATATATATATAGTAAAACTAACAAAAGAATGTTGCTGCAGTTACCTGACAACTTACAATTTGTTGAGATAACTTAAATATCCATCTTAACTAACCTTAATAATTTATCCATTTAAGTAAGCATGCACATTTATATTTAAGTTTAAATTGGCACAAATTTAGTCTTCATTTTTTGATCTTTTGTTTTTTGCCCTTTTTTCCTTTCTTCTTGGTGGCTCCAGTCCAGCCAAACCCTCTGAACTCCAAGCAGTCCACTGCATTATGGGAGATGTAGTAGACGTTCTCCATGGCAGCTGGACTCAGAATATCCACATCTGTCTTTGTGGATTTGGCACTGACAGACCTCTTCTTGGAAGAGTGCTTTCTTTTGCTCTTTGCTGCAGGCTTGGAACTTTGAGATCTTGACTTTTTGGTACCTGAAGGCTATAAAGTGTATAGATTTTAGGGAAAAAATGTGAGAGATCTTCACACATTTCAACCAGATGTTTCTCTTTTTGTTTTTTATGCAATGAAAAGTGAAGATAAAATAGAAGACAAATTCTTACCATTATTAAGTGCCTTCCTCTCACACAATAGTTAGACGCTTGAATACACTTATAACCCACGTATCAATGCTTGTAAGGTGATGCTTTACTAGATTTTAATCTCATTTTGCAATCAGCTTCAAGAGAACTTCTATCTAAAGTTCCTCTCCAGTGTGTCCCTCGTTTATGAGGTCTTTGTTGTGTGCTGTTGTTTATCTAGGGTTGTCCTGGTGACAGCTCATGGGAGCTTTTTCACGGGACTCATCCACCAACTGGTTTTTCAGGTCAAACCAGGATGTTTTTTGCTGTGACCCCCCGACATGAACCTGCAGTGTTTGAGTCCATGTATCTGATCATATGGTAAGACTTAGGAGGGATATTCAGAAACTGAGGAATAGGAACCTTCCTGAATATTCTAATAACTAGAAAGACTAAAAAAAAAAAAAAAAAAAAAAAGTTAATTAAAATAACCAATAATTAAATATTAGGATTTTTGTTATTAATCATGTTTTTTGTTTTGTTTTATTGAATACATTTGTACACAATAACTTATAATTATTCAAGTCCGTTAATTAAAATAATTTATATCTGGCAAACATAGTGATATATACTTGAGTATTTTTATAAATTGATTATGTTATAGAGGTAATTATATATGTAGTAATTACAAATGACTGCGATTGGGCCATCCTGGCAATGCGCTGAGAAAAGTAACAGTTCGCACCTGGAAAAAAAAACCGCGCTTCTTTATTTTAGTTAAACAGACGAGTACTTGGATAAATACGCATTCATACAAGATTCAAAGCAGCCAATGTTATGAGAAATCGACTCCCCCCTCGAAATCGGGTTCGCTTAGGATCAGGAGGATCAACAGCGAAAAACTGTAGCCTGCGACAAAGCTAAAGGTACTTGAGCTAAAGGTAACGTAGTTGGGCCTTGTAGCTGCAATTACATGCAAACGTGCTTAAAAAAAAAAAAAACTATCAGCACTCGGGAATTTCATTTATGATGTGCCGAGTTGTTTTCGTAAAAACTGTTTGTTCAGCGTATTATACGTACTCGGTAATCTCCTCCATTGATTTACGCATTACTGTGCGTTCACACCGCCGGCGTCGAGAGCGTCAAAGTGGCCGGAAGTCATTCATTTTCAATGTAAGCCAGCGTCGAGGAGCGGCGCGGCGCGACTTGGCCGTTGAGAGCGTCGAGGAGAATTGAAATCAAGGCAACTTTATGGTAATGAGCTATGACGCGGTTGGGCAGCAACCAATCGGAACGTAGAAGTCAACCACTTGAGAGGATTCCAGAGGACGCAGCTCCGATCACATTAGTTCCCAAGCACAATAGAGGACAGGTTGATTATTGCTGTTTCGCGTTTGCAGTAATCTATGATGTGTCCCTGTTTGCGTACAGGGACATAAAAAAAATAATTAAAAGTGATACGTTGACCAAGGTGTCTGAGATTGTTCATTTTAAGTAAAGGATCTTAATATTTCGTCCACAACAATATTTAATGAGGTTAACTTATAACGTTAACCTTCTTGTGGTTAGTCTGCATGAGATAAACAAGCTTGTTTGCTTTGCGGCCACTTTAAATACAAAGTAAGCATTCGATCTACGTCAGAGCGTCTTTGCGCTCACGAATCTTTCTGCAGCGTCGTGAGCAGAGCAGCAAGAGCGATTTTTGACGCTCTCGACGCCGGCGGTGTGAACGCACAGTTACGCATTTTTTGCTAAAGTTGGGAGTCTCCCTCTACGGGAGGAGCTCTGATGTAATTCACACATTTCACCACAGGAGGGCGTTGATCAACTTCTGCAAAATCAAAGGGTAATAAACTATTTATAGGATATATTAAATCAGTTCAAATATCTTTTGGCTGAAATTATAGTCCAACGAATAACAACAGCAATTGATCCATACAAATACTACTTTTTTATTGGTTTTGTTTTGTAAGTAAAGGTAATATTAAATGACAAAAAAAAAACATATTTCTTCAGAAAAAGTGTTGTTTTCAAGATATCTTGTTGCCAATAATAAATTGAGTAATTTCGAAGCTTCCAAAATAATTAAAGGTTTTCATGTGACTTTTTTTTTTTTTTTTTTGTATGCTGCTATACAAAATTCTATACATAATTAAATTCACTCTGTTCACCACAGGAGGGCTTTTAAGGCGACTCCAATTTTGTATATTACATATATAACAATATATTCTGAATAATAATAAAAAAAAAAGTTATCCAGAAGTTACCAGAAATTGAATTTTAAGTAACTCTGAAGCTTGCAAAATAATATAATTCGAATCAATGTAATTCGCTCCATTCACCACAGGAGGGCGTTTCTTTGATTCGCAGGTTCTACCTCTATGGAAAAACCACAAGTGTAATCCTTGCAAAACTATTTTTTTTAAATTAACGTTAATATAAAAGAAACTCAGTTTATAGATTTAAAAATATATTTTTTCAAATATGTTTTATTTTTTTTAACAGGATAATCAATTAATTTTTAAATATATTGTAAGTATAACATAATATAATTCAAGGATTTCCTCGAGTTATAGCAGTAGAAAATAATCAGAAATGTAATTCGCTCAATTTACCACAGGCGATCACTTGAAATACCATAATAATGCTCAAGAGGGAAAACAGCAACAACTCTAGCCTATCTAAGAAGAGCTAAAAGTATAGCATACTTATTATAGTCATAATAACCTTGTAGCGATTTCCTTGAGTTGGCCACTAATTCACAGTTGGTTTATACAGCGTATTTAGTCATCTCCTCCATTGATTTACACATTGTTAGCTAAAGTTGGGAGTCTCCCTCTATGGTAGGAGCTCTGATGTAATTCACAAATTTCACAAATTCACAAATGTACATAA
This sequence comes from Carassius auratus, assembly GCF_003368295.1. Lineage (NCBI taxonomy): Eukaryota > Metazoa > Chordata > Actinopteri > Cypriniformes > Cyprinidae > Carassius > Carassius auratus. Next base: position 10,837,563 of record NC_039246.1, read on the forward strand.
TTCAATATAGATTTGAACTGCACATAATTATAAAAAAATCACAAAATTAAGTATTTATTCAAAACATACAGACATATGGATATACATATAGAGTTATATATAAATATATTAATATATCTTATAAGATGATCTGTATAAAGATCTGAAAAGCTCTTATCAGTTGCAATAAAGTATAATTTAACATATTATTGCCACTTATGAGAGCTTTTCAGATCTTTGAATACAGATCTTGATCTTTGTATATCATCACATCTGAGAATGTGCAATGATCTGTTAAAAGAATAAGTCACTTTAGTTTTCTTTAGTCACTCCAGCCTCACAACAGCTTATCACTGTGCAGAAGAAAAAAAAAAAGATAAAGCAAGCCATTACAATCATATTGTTTTTGCTTTGAAATTCCAATGATCCAATTGCTAGTTTATAATTCTGTTTTTATATGATAATTCTCAGTTTATGTCTAGCAACTGTGGCTTTTTTTCTCATAGTTTTGGGTTTATATCTCACAGTTCTGCATTTATATATTACAATTCTCTTTGTATCTTGCAGTTCTGACTTTTTCTCTGAATTTTTAGTTTACATCTAACAATCCTGCATTTATATCTCATTATTCTGACCCTTTTCTCAGAATTCTGAATTTACATCTTGAAAATCTGACTTTTTTCTATTTTTGTTTTCTTCTTTTTTTGGATTGTATCTCACAATTCCAACTTTTTTCTAAGAACTGCGGGTTTCTATCTCAAAATTCCTTTTTTTCTCAGAATCGCAAGGCAAAAAGTATTTTGTGACTCGTGAAACAAAAAGTTGCCATTTTAATTTAGCAGCCCATGGCGGAAACAAGCTTTCATAAAATGCATTTTACTTTCACTGACAGATGACTCCAGCATTCTCTGAAAGTCATTCACTCCCATTTCATGATATTCACATTTGGTCAAGCAGACTCATTTCCAGAGCGGTTTACATCATCCATCCATATTAGTCCTGAACATGTCATGTAGGCACAAGTTTTGTTCCCCTTTGTCCGCTCCTCCAATTGGACATTCTATCATTGAGGACTCATTCCCAAAACATTTCACCTTAATCAACCATATTGTTGCTGAGCAATCACTGAGCATTTATTTAGTAATATTTCTCATTCTAAACTTGGTTTGTCTTTCATAATGCTTTGATTTAAGGGACAACAATCAAGGTCATTGTTTGGAACTGACTAAACTGTTTAGTGTTCACAAAGTTTTAAATTTTGCTCTTGCAAAAAAATAAAATAAACAGAAGGCTGTTAATTTTTCCATTTTGTTTGGTTGTTCAAATATTTTTTTCTTCCCAAATTACTCTGACAGGCCCCATTTATAAGGACACAAAAAGTTAACCTTTTGAATATTTACCTTCCACAAACAATCCTGTATTCTTTAGAATCAAAAAAGTACTACTGTATGATAAGACTTAAGTGCTTCATTCCAAGCATTCTGAAGCCATTCATGTCTTAAATTAAAATTCCGCTTCATTTTATTATGCATAGTCGGACCTTCACCATGTTTTTTGAACTGGCACAGGTTGCTTTTCCTGCTAAATATTACACTTGTCTCAGATCATTACCTATTGCAAATCATTTACAAAACAATAAAGTATCCTGAAAATACTTTGGCTTATTTATAAAGAGAGAGAGAGAGAGAGAGAGAAACCAGCTCAACAAACCACCAGCCCAGATGCCAAGGGTGAAAAGATTTTTGTTTCAAAATCTAAGCAATTACCTAATGGCAAAAAAGTACCATATCTACTGTATATTAATAGGGTAACAGTAGACATAGCATGAATACTTTTTAAACATAATAATTTGTTTCTGTAAAACAAATCAAAAATACAGAAATTGGGACCAGAAAGACAAGAGTTACAACATCCAGAAATATTGTTCTTTATTCAAACTTAATATTTTTTTATATGCAACTATAGTATCTAAATGAAATCATCATTACTGCTATTATATTTTTATTAATTTACCTCCAGACAGGTTTATATTGAAAATATATGTACAGTATTGGCTATATCAAGATTTAATATATATTAAAGTTAGAATGACACGCAAAGGTACTTTATCAGTATCAAAAAACTACCTACATTGTCATTATGGGAAAAAATTACAAGGATATTATATAAAGCATTGTCATATGTGGAAAAATGTGTTAGATAAATATTAATTTCATTTATAAAACGTCAGACTGAAAAATGGATGTAGAATTTCCTTTTACATAGAGTTTGCTTATTTTCTTCTCTGTATTCCAGAAATGACCTGAGGAACCAACACCATATACACTGTTATTGTGGAAAATATTACATTAAAGATTTAGTTTTAAGGCTCGTGTTAAAGTCTTACCAATTTGTCAGGGTGCAGCTCCTATTCTCTCATGGAAGATTTTTCCATCTGTCCAAGTTTTCAGTGAGAAATTCCCATTGATTTGTAGCTTCTTCCCAATCTATGAGATCCAAATGAACAGAACAGTAGCATGAACAGCCAGTAGACGACAGTTAAAAGTGGTGAAAGATACAGCTCAATGTTACTCTTTCCACTGCTCTCACCTCCTCTGAAAGTCTATCTATGATTCCTGCAGCATTTGGGTCGACTCCATTCCTAGCCTTCACTTCAACCCTCAACGTGACTTTAACAGCTAGGTGAAACCAAAAGTCATCAATGTTCCATGAATAAAACACACTGCTCCATAACCTCAATCACTAAAATGAAAACATGGGCACTTACATCCACAAATGATTCCGGCATCTTTCTCATGGCCACATCTGTTTGGAATTGCATTATATGAACAGCTCATCAAAGAAGGCTCATTCCCAGAACACTTTACATTATTCATCCAAACCGTTCCTGAACCCATTCCAAAATAGGCAGCACTCTTTACTTCCAAAACTGTCCCACAGCCCAGTTGTCTACACACCACTGCAGCATCTGATGCATCCCATCCAACATCACACACTGTTCCCCACTGACCGGCAAGAAGAACCTCCACTCGTCCAGAACAGGGGTTGGTGGTGCTGACCAGCCTAACGTTATCTATTGCTCACACAAAGGAATAAAGTTTACATATAATTGGAGCGTGATCATAAAATACATATACAATCATTTCAGTCTTACATAGACTACACTGTATACTGTTAAAAGGTTCACACTCACCCTTACAGATGACTCCTGCATCTTTCTCATGTCCACAGCTGCCTCTTCCCCATCCACTTGATTTACAATCTCTTAGTCTTGAGTCAGTGTTGGAACATTGTAAATCACTTATCCATACAGGCCCTGACCCTGGACCGAAATGAGCAGCGCTCTTTGTCTCAATCACATCCCCACATCCCATCTCTCTACACACCACTGAACCGTCTGTCAGATCCCAGCCATCATCACACACTGTGCCCCATGCTCCATTATAAAGAACCTCCACTCGTCCAGAACAAGAGCCGTGTCCATTTATGATCCTGAGAGAAGCTAAAAGCCACACAAATGAAAGTAAAAGAAACTTAAAAACATATATTTTTTTATTTACAATGACTATTAATTTACTGTATATCTTATTATATGTTACACTTCTAAACACTTCCGCATTAAAGAAACAGTTCTCTCTCTCAAAAAAAAAAAAAAAAAACCCATTCACCCTTGGGCCACCCTAACGAAAAAGGAGATTATTCAAGTGTGCTATTAATATACTTCTTTTAAACTTAAAACGGGAAAGTATGGTTTTAGTTTACTTTTTATGTACTTCTAAAATTACATTTAAGTATACTTGAATTATACTTACAAAAAAAGTTTAAATATATTTGAGCTATACTCCTAGAATCCGTGTTGTCAGTATTATACAATAGAGGGCGCTAGTACACATTTTCTGCACAGAATTTCCCAAAAAACACAAGTAAAGAGGAAAAAAGAAACACCAGATACTAACACATGTAACACGATCATCCGACATGAAACAGCATCAAAACTGTAACGTTATGGAATAAAATGACCGATGAGGAGGTAATAATTACAGTCAAGCTTTAGGGTGTTGATCGACTCCATCTACGTTTTGATTATCATTCTGAATCAAATTAATAGTCTTTTTTTCAGCTTTTTGTTCAAAATGTTATTTCTTATTTTTTATGAAACTTACCCACATGGAAGTGTTTAAAAAAAGAATACATGAAGCTAAAATAAAATGTTTTTGTTTACCCTGTTCTTTCTTTGGGTGTTTTGTATGTTCAGATATAACAAAATATTTACGAATGAAAACCTACAATAAATAGGGACATAGTAGTATACTTAAAGTATGATGTAAAGTTCACTTAAAGAAAACTTATGAGTATACTTGCAGTATAAACTAGTAGTTTATTGATACTTTACTTTGTTCAAAATGTACAAAGTATTTAATTAGTATCATTCAAAGTTCACTTTTAGTATAACTGCAGTACAAACTACAAACATAGAGATAAACTAGTTGTTTACTACTGTTATACTTAAAGTATACTTAAAAGTATACTTTTATATACTAGAAAGTGGGCCAATTTAGTCCCAAGGAGTATTGAAACAGTACACTTACAAGTATACTACTAGAACACTGATATTTGTATACTTGCGACAAAAAGTATACTTACATAAAAATATACTCGAACTTTACTTAAGTATACTTAATTAACTTGAAGTATACTACTTTTTGGTAAGGGCATCCAAGATGTAGATGAGTTTGGTTCTTCATCTAAACCAATTTTGATATCATTTATTCACCAATGGATCCTCTGCAGTTAACGTGCAGACTAACAACATCACAATAATCCACATTATTTTGTTCAGTTCAGTCCATCACCTACGACACCTTATTGATAGCTTTGTTTCTTACAAACATGCCGCTTTTTGTTTTGCAAGATGTTAACTGATGGACTGGAGTTGTGTGGAATACTGCAATGTTTAATCAGCTGTTTGGACTCTCATTCTGACAGCATCCTTTTACTGAAAAGGATTTATTAGTAAGCAAGTGATATAATGGTAAATTTGTCCAAATCTTTTCTTATAAAAAAAGGTATATTTTCATTTCTGGGTTTACCATTCCTTTAATCACTCCTTTTTTCTATGTAATAAAAGAGAGAGAAAGTGTAGAAAATCTGTGGATTTCACTTACGATAACAGATGACTCCAGCATCCCTTGAATGGTCATACATTTCCCATCTTTGAAATTTACAATCAGTGAGCATGGTCTCATTTCCAAAACAGTTCACATAGCTCATAAATATTTGTCCTGATCCTTGTCCAAAATAAGCACCACCTTTTGCCACTATAGCATCTCCACATCCCATCTGTCTACACACCACTGCAGCATCTGATATATCCCAGCCATCATCAAACACGGTTCCCCATTGACTGTCACGAAAAACCTCAACTCGTCCAGAACAAGAGGTTATGCCATTCAACAGTCTGATGTTAACTAATGCCCACAAAAATTTAAGTGTTACCAGTGAACATAAAATGATTAGTTTGTTCTATTAATTTTATGTACTAGGTTTTGAACTCACGTTGACAGGCTACTCCGGCATCTTTCTCATGTCCACAGCTGTTTTGTCCCCAGCCCTTTGAATTACAGTTTCTCAGAGTAGAGGAACTGGCACACTGTAAATCACTTAGCCAGACGATTCCTGATCCCGGTCCAAAATAAGCAGCATTCTTTGCCTCTACAATATTCCCACAGCCCAGTTCTTTACACACCACTGCAGCATCTGACTGATCCCATCCATCATCGCATACTGTTCCCCATCGGCCATCAAAGAAAACTTCAACTCGTCCAGAACAAGAGTTAGTGCCATTCACCAGCTTAACAAGTGCTAATGGCCAGATGCACAAAAGATTAAGAAACAAGCTGTTATATATATACATATGTAAGTATAGTTAACCTAAATACAGAACAATCTTTATTCTATTTTTCCTACAGATTTAAAGGGGTCATCGGATGAAATAAATCTATTTTACTTGTTGTATCAACAAAATGTGTGTTGACAGTGTTTTTATAGAGCCCCCTATAATGATAATATCCACCCAGTTTTTTTTTTTTTATCCCTATAAATAATATCCCCTTTCTCAACTTCTTGGCCGTGAGAAGTCATACAGACCAAGGCCCCTTCCAAAATTGTTGACTGAAACTGGCGTTTTACCTTAGTCCCACCTTGAGTAACCTGTCATCTGTCTGCCATTGTTTTGATGCCGGAGCAGGGGTAGACATTAATAATTCCTAAGCGATTAAAGTATTTTGTTGTTGGATGTAATATTGAACATAGCAGTCATCATTTACTCCTGACATCTGAGCTGCTAAAGAGAAAAGGGTTTAAATGCAGCCTGGAAATCTCCAAATGGGGGCAGGAACTCCAAAATGTGGCGAGAGCTCTAAAACAGGGTATGGCTTCCTCCCATTAACAAACAAACACATGATACTCATGCACACAATTAAAGTTAGCAAGTTTAGCGCTAGTTAGCAATGTTACCCCATTGAAGAGAGGGGCTGGGTCAGTAGAGCTCATTAGCATTTAAATAGTCAAGCAACAAAATGGTTTGCTGTGTGCAGAGCTGTTTTTGGCAATATAAAGAGGGTGTTGTTTTACACTACCAATAGAGAAATTTTAAACAGACTTTTCATTAAGACCCTAAAGAATCATATCAACATCTGATGACCCCTTTAATGCAACGTCATCATAAAGATTATAATGAATCACAGTTTTTCATTTTTGGGTGTACCACACTTGATGTTTTGTTACTCACATAGGGACTGCATACTGAAATATTTTTGAAAATATTTTAATGCATGGCAATGGAACAACTTACATTGACAGATGACTCCAGCATCCTTGTAATGCAAACTGTAATCTTCTGTATTTTGGGATTTACAGGCAGCAAGGGTGATTTCATTTCCAATGCAGTTGACATCATTCAGCCATACTGGTCCCCCACCCTGTCCAAAATAAGCAGCACTCTTTGCCTCTCGAGCATCTCCACATCCCATCTCTCTACACACCACTGCAGCATCTGATAGATCCCAGTTATTATCACAGACTGTTCCAAACTCAGGGTTTCCCAAGCGATAATAGAATATCTCCACTCTTCCAGAACAAGCATTGAAGCCATTTTCCAACCTAATTCTGCCTGAATTATGATATAATTAGCGCTGTTGTCAAAGGTAATTATATAATGCACTTTCTTATTTTCATGGATAAGACTTGTGAGGCAACAGAAATATTGTAGATTATATTCAACAAAAAATTTATATGCACAGCTTTTGTGGCATGATTTAAATTAACATCATCATTTTTTTAAAACTGAATATTCCATGCAAGTCCTTTAAATATAAGCAACAAAAATATATGCTAAAATGTATACTCACTTTGACAGGCGACTGCAGCATCCTTCTCATGTCCACATGAGTTTTGTCCCCATCCCGGCAAATTACAGTGTCTCAGAGTAGTTTCAGAGTAAGAACATTGTACATCACTCAGCCATACTGGTCCTGATCCCTGGCTAAAATATCCACCAATCCTTTGCTCGAAAACATCTCCACAGCCCATTTCTTTACATATCACTGCAGCATCCGAATAATTCCAGCCGTTATCACACACTGTTCCCCACAGATTTTCATTGAAAACCTCCACTCGTCCAGAACAAGAGTGACTGCCATTCACCAATCTGACAAGGGCTAATGTCCACACAGAGCACAAAACAGAATCAGAAATAAATATTAACCGTGCTCACACTGCAACATAGCAGCTGTTATTGCAAGTGAAATACCAGTAACTTACAGTCACAGATGACTCCAGCATCCTTTGAATGGTCACATGTAAAGTATCCAAATTTCTTAGAGCTGCAACTGCTCAATGTAGGCTCATTTCCAACACATGCAATATTGCTCATTAGTACATATCCCCCTCCTGGTCGGAAAAAAGCACCACTCTTTGCCTCAATAGCATCCCCACAGCCCATCTCTTTACACACAACAGCAGCATCTAACAGATCCCAGCCATCATCACACACTGTTCCCCACTGATTGTAATAGAAAACTTCCAGTGTTCCAGAACAAGAGTTATTGCCATTTACCAGTCTTATTGATTCAGACGCACTTGAAATGGTATTGCCAAGAACTTCATGTTAAAAGAAAAAATATGAAGAGTTAAAAACACTGGCATTATCTTTAAAAATATGCTTGTGTTAGTATTGCTACTTACTCAGAATGAGCCACATGGAGCACAGCATTGTTGCTTGTCAATAACTGGATTTGTCTGGGAAGTGACACAAAATGATATGTACCAGACACCAATATTAAAGTTGACACCAGCGAGAACTACAAAAATAGATGATGTTATATTTTCAAAATCCATATGCACAAAGAACAATCACTGAAACTGTATTTTCGAACTGAAATTTTTAAACTCACCAGCAATGTTCACTTCTGCCTTTGTTTTTCTGTCCTTAAATTGGCAGGTCCACTCCTGTTAGGCACATGATTAGAATCAGGCATATTTAAATGTTATGTTATGTAAATGTTAGGACATAGGGGTGAGTTTGAGGTTACGGTTGGTTAAATCTGTTTGGCTCTGGTTCCTCCCACTGTCTGGCTTCAAAACAGCTTTTTACTAGAAGTCCAAGAAAGTGAAATCAAATGTGTCTCACAAATGACCATGACATCAAAAAATACATCGGTGCATTCCAGAAGCAAACATGATACACATAAATGTATTTGAAACAACATATAAGCTATAGTATATGCAATGTATGAAACTGGCTTGGCTGAAATGAAGCGTGTGTCTCGTGCCTTGTGCTTCTTTGAGTATCATTCAAATTGCACTTTAACCCTTTTAGATTTGCTATACTACGTACTTAACTTTGCATCTTTAATTTGACCACTGATCCCTCATGATCCCAGGCCTTAAATTTCATTTTAGCTGAAGTAATACTTTCGTCTGTCCTTTTAAAGAGAATCTACATAAAAAGGACAGGATGTTTTTTTATTCTTATCATTATAATCTTTAGGATAATTCAGGTCTGATTTAATAACCAAATTTGAATTGTATTTATGACCACTGAGATCTTAAAAGTTACTTGTAATTTTGTTATGTAATTGTTCTCGTAATACATTCAAAAGAGTTTCATCAACAGTGACTTAAGCTTGTCAGCTATTATTGTGGTGTTTATTGTTTTGTTTATGGAGAGATTAGTGCATAGAAAACTATGTTTTATACTACAACTACAAATATAAATTAATTCTCTTTTTGTGTCCGTTTTTATTTCAGAAAGGTGCAGATTCCATTTGGGTTATTTATTTAATATGCAGTTAACAAATATTAATTGACATATAAACAAGTTTTGTAAAAAGATATATCTTACACTAAAAATAAAGTAGTTTAAGATATATCTTTTTACAAAACTTGTTTATACAATTTTCAAAAAAAAATAAAAAATTAACTCATTGTTTACCTTAAAATATTTGAAGGCACATCCGATGTGAAATCTATGGCTCACATTAATCAGATGCTTTGTATATTATTCAAATATACTTTAAGGGTTTAGAACAATTTGTGCTTCTTAAAGAATAATGCAAAGAATTTTGAATTGAGTCTTTCAGTTTTTGGCTAAAAATGTATGTGTAATCATATTCAATATGATTAGAACTATAAATACAGAACTCTTTATATCAGGCAGTTGTATACTGTTAGTATCACAGGATTCAGATGAAGTTAATGCTTAAACTTATCTCGATGTCATTTAGATCTCATTTTGTAATATGGTTTGTTTTACTGAGTCCAACTACATTTGATATAAAATTGTGAATAATGAGAGGCAAAAAACATGACACTTAGAGAACATTTATAATAGAAAATATGGTGCATTAAAAAAGTTTAAAGAGTCAGTTGAACTGACTGACTGACAAATCTGTTTTCAGTTGAATATGCCACTATAATAAAAGTGATAAATGCAAGAGGTGTTTGTATGTGTCCACAAGACAATCCATTTTATTCAAACTCTGACAGGCCGGCTAAGTTGAACATCTAAATCTCTTGTTTGGTTTGTGTGTGTGTGTGTGTGTGTGTGTGTGTGTATGTGTGTTTTGGCAAGCTTCATTTTCCTTCTGTTTGACAACTGCATCTGTCATTATGGGATTTAAGAGGATTGTTCAAAGATGAAAATTTATCATTTGCTCACCCTCAAGTTGTTCTAAACCTGCATGATTTTCTTTTTTTTATCTGGAGCACAAAAAAATGATATTTTGAAGAATGGTGGAAACTAGCAACTGTTTCATACATTCCACAATCTTTACATTGTTATTTTGTATTTTTTTAGGCCTACACCTACTTACATGCAAAAATAAATGCATTTTAAAACTTTTTATAGTATTGGTGATGGCTAAAAGTATATATATTTAATTATATTTATTTATTAAAAATGGCATTTCTATGTAATATGTTCATACATAATACATTTCTTATTTTTAACAGACAATTCAATTCACTCCACTCATTCTAACCCTAACCATACAGTAAGTAGTTAATATTACTTAGTACTGAAACATATAATTACACTGTATGAATGACAACATGAAATAAAGTGTATATTACATTCTCACTTAATGCAGTACACCAAAGTAATGGTACTGAGAATAAGGCGTCAGTCCAGCGCCTTTAACTTGAATTTCCCACCGACCACAAGGGTTTTTGTTGGTTGGGTGAACTTGGGTCAGAACTTTGCTCGGTCCCGCCCTCCACCTCCCCCAAATAACCCACCGCACTGTCACCCAGCTGCCTGGCGAACTGGCCAGACTGGTGTCCGCAGCAGCAGTCCGGCTAGGAGCCCACAATCACCTGAGAGCCACTCAGATATTCAGCCCCATGCGGGACGCATTAAAAACATTGTCCAGGCTCAGTCCCAGTAAAGCAAGAGTCAGTGTTAAGCCAAATTCTTACCCCCGCCATATTATTACCTCCCTAGTGATGGTGGGTTTAGGGTTGGGTGTGGTGGAGGGGTTAGGATTAGGCAATGCGGGAGTATTTTTAATGCAATGTTGCAATGTTGAACTTTAGTCTTTGCGGTGGTATGACAAATTGAGCCATTCTGATTCTAATAAGAGTTTCTCTTGAACTTCCATTTGCAGCTCTGCTCAAGAATAACTTAATCCTTCAAGGGATTAATAACTCAACACTGAACACAGAAAATCATGACAAATCTATCTATCTATCTATCTATCTATCTATCTATCTATCTTGTTTATATATTTATAAAAAAATTATAAATCTCAATATTTATACATGCAAATATTTTCAAAATATATACTGTACGTGTGTGTACATATATATACATAATAAATATACACTGTACACACAAATACAGCACATTATGTAAACAAAATATTTTATTTTGGATGTGATTAATCGCGATTAATCATTTGACAGCACAACAATATTTATATAATCAATGTACAATTATAATTAATTGGCTGTAAAACATTCAAGAGCAATTGCACTCCACAATCAGTGTAACATCCATTATGGGCCATTAACAGAAAAAAAGTTACTGAATACATATGAGACACACATATTTATCCATTATATTTCAGGCAGTATTGGAAGCTAAATGGACTATTGGACAAAAACACAAGTCATTCAGAGTCATGCGAACTTTAATTATATATAAGATAATTAACATTTTAAACATTCAATCTAACATTTATGACACACTTGCAGTGTTAATCTTTGTATTTTTCCAAAAACCTTTTGCTGGTCTCATCCATAAAAACTCAAGAACTCAAGAAACTGCAGCAAGTATAATGAAAGTCTACATGAGGCAAATTCATGATGCTTTTTTAATTTCAACGGGCTTGTCTTCGCAGTCTGGGTGAAAGACGATTGGCAAGCAGACAAGTGAGGGCTATACCTGCCACCTGGGTGAAAGCAAGACACAGGACTGTTGCTGCAATATGAAAGATGTTGTCATTTACCAAGCTGAAGACTTTGCGGAAACAACCGTGAGCATGAATCCCTGCGAGCTCAGTGTCACTGAATATACTCTCTGGCAATGGTCTATTGAGACAGCCTTTGCGTTTCACACAGCAACTGTCTGGCAACGACACAGCAGAAGAATCATTCCCCAAACCTCCTGTTGAGTTAACAGTATCCTGAATAGCCCAATCGGACATGAGCCAATCGCGCCAACCCTCAGCGCCACAGCAATCAAGTGCCCTCTGCAAACTGTCCAGTGCATCTGCGCGGCCCTCATCTTCTCCATAGTCCAACACAGCGTTCTTAAGCCCACTACGGAAACCTTCAGCAATATCCTCCCTGTAAAAGAGCCCCGAGAGACCCGCCGCTAGTCCACCCATTAGTGTGGCCAACTGGAAAAAGCCATATGCCCTCAGAAGGTAGGGAAGGTTGGCAGCCACTCCCAAACATCCCAAAAAGCCCCAAGTGGTCACAACAGCACCTGTGCATAACAAGATGATGGGCGCATTTGGGTAGCGGTTCGTAGAGAGTAGCATGTAGTCAAACAGCGAAGCTTGCGCCCAGACTCCTAAGGTGAAGGTCGCAAGGCCTGCTGCCCAAAAAAGGAAGCTGAAAATCAGGAGCGCAAGGCGCAGCAAGGGCATGACTCCCACCGTCCGGCAGCAAGGTGGAGCAGCACCCACAGCAGGCACAGGGGGCGCCAGCGAGGCCTCTGAGCACAGCGATAATGAAAGACGTTGCTGTTGATCAGCATACTTTCGGGAGGGTGAGAGCAGATATCCAGGGAGCGCTGAAGGCCGTCGGGAAACAGAAGGCAGAGCCACTCGAAGTGGGGACGTCAGTCTTTGAGCACCGTGCAGCTCTCTTTCCCACTCTTTTGAACTGCAGGGACTCGGTCGAGCTCGTAGCGAGTCGTAGGGTGGTGCAAAGCTCATGGCCCCGTCTTGCGCTTTATCTACCACCATTTTACTCTCTTTATTTGACTCGCTCTCATCTCTCCCACCTGTGTTTTACGGCTGGTTATTAATCCACCATGGCATATTCACAACCTTGTTTCACCATAAATCGTCTTTGGATGAACGCATGGCACTCTTATCTTCGCCTGCAGATTCTCGCCCTCTCTACAATGATTATTAGCAACATTTCTTACACTCTCTTGATGCTGCTGCAGTGGGTGTCGTACTACACTGCGTCTCTGACGATATGAAGGGGGGTTGGTGATTATATGGCTATGATGCTGTTAACCCACACTGTCCTGATCTCCCTCCACTGGTGCAGGAGCCACCAGTTCAGAATCAAAAATGTGTCTGTTTTTTATCTATATGTGGCCTTTATAGGCCTTTAATAATCTAATGTCTTTACAACATTGATATTGATTTGTTTTATTTTAGATTAAACATAGATTTTTAGAATGACTCATTCATGTTATGTGTGTTGGTGCATATTCAAAGACACACTTTATGGGTCTTTAAACAGGATTGAATGACTTGTATGTTCAATTTGCCTTGACTTCACTGGCACATTCACTGGTATTAAAACATGTAAACACATTAAATGCCGTTTAAAAGTTGTATGCTGACTTGTTGGCTGCTTTTCCCTGATTATCAGGTCCTAAACTATTTTAATACATAACAATCCATTTCTTTTCAATTCTAAAAATATTTATAAGAAATAGTCATATGTAGGCATAATGTACAGTTGATGCATGAACATACAAATGAATTGATGTTTGATATACCTTCACTTTTTCTCTTGCTGTGGTCCACGTACTCCAGCTCATCCAAACCATGTAAAACAGAAACAAAGTTAGGTCTCAATACACATTATCAAGACACAGTATAAATTCTCTTACCTCCTGTCTTGACAACGTATAGCACAAATTGCAAAAAAATAAAATTTCCCCCATAGTAAATGTAATAAATGTTCCATATTAATCATGTGTAGGGCAGTCCAGATGATGTGGGGCACGGTTGGGGGATGTCCCCCTTCACTGCGGGGGCCCCCTCAAGCACGGGGCCCAGTGTAACCGCACCAGCTGCACCCCCCTAGGGCGGTCACACTCCAGCCAGACTTTACCTTTTGCAAACACACACACTCACAGAAGTAACAATCAGTACATCCCCTTAATAGTGAAGAAGATCCATGTTTATAAAACTAAAAGAGAGCAGTATCTCCCTTTTCAGATATTTGAAAGAGCTTGAGAAATGTGACTCCCCTTTCCATGAACACTATTCATCTCCTTCATCGCATCAATCCCCACTTCCATGGAACCCTTTATTGTCTCACCCTCTACTTAATGTGTTCACGAATGGAGGTGCTTCTCAGAAATAACATCTGTCAGTAAAAGGCAGTGATGGGCTCTGGGAAAAGTGAAAGAAAACAACAGAAAATGTGAGAGAAGAGATGCAATATTGTGACTGATTAGTTTAATAACTGCACATAATGTATCTTGTATTAATTTTGACCCCCTTTAAAATTCTGTCAGTTATCCAGTAATTCGGAAATATGTACCCAAATGTCTTCTGCTTGTATTTGCTGTTACACTGTGTGATACTAACACTTGAGCCAACTCCTAGTGGAAAAGGTTGTAGTTCACTGAATGCCATGAACTCTTCAATCACCAGCAAAGATATAAATTCGCACACATTGTTTTACAAGTTAAAGCGCCTCCGTTCTCCGCCAGACCTGATGCGGTGTCGTCGTGCACGTACGGTTCAAACATCTAAAAAAGCGCGGAATAAAGACTACTTCCGGTATCCCAGTTGATCGTTGTTGTTCGTTGCTTCCATCAACTTCTCGACAGTCGTTCGCCAGTGCGTTTAACTACTATTATGGGTTTATTATGTTTCACGAGGCGTTCAGAGTTTGATTAAAACACAAAAATCGGTTTATTCTAACCTTAAATAATGGAAATCTTTAACGTAGAGAGCCGCGAGGCGGGTGAGTTTTATTTAGCTTGTGAGCTAAATGCTAAGAGAGTGAAGCTAGCACAACCAATCCTTTTAAAGTTACTCATACACACCACACAACTCAAAACACATTTTTTTTTGTATTATTTTTAAAGAGCGGACCGGTAAAAAAAATTAAATAAAAATGTTTTTTTTTAATTTAATATTATTCGAACTGAATTAAGAATATTTAAAAAAAATGTCCATGATGAATAATGACAGAATACATTTATAATCGAGCTCTATTCACATTATTCATTAAAACCAGATTTAATTTCCTTTGTGATTTAAATTAGTAGCTGTGTAGTTCTCTTAGTTCTCTTTAGTCTACTATAAAGACTCTTTATTGTACTATAAAGTTCTCGTTTCGGAACTTTTTTTTATTAATATTTAGCCATGTGGATGTTGCACTCCACCTGTTACAGATTTGCTTGCTTAGAATTAACACAATTTAATGCGTTAAATGTTGTTAAGAAAAATATTACACAAATTGTTGTAAATGCATTAAATTCTTTAAAACAAGAATTAGAATTATCAGAAATATCATACTCATCATTACTATCATAATAAGATCTTTTGATATTATACTCTGATATTTATCTGCACTGTCTTTATTTCCCCCAAGCTCTCCCTCTCTCTGCACTGCGTCTGGTTGTGCCTCCTCTTCGGCTAATGTCAGCGTTTCTATGGCAGATGGTTCAGCGTCGTAATGTAATACAGTACGGGAAGCTGGAGCAATTTGTGGTGCTGGTGACCGAGACCGTGCCAGACATCATGAGTCGAAGTCTGGTTAATAAACTGATCTTTCACCTGCGGAAAAAGGTAGTCATAATTAACCTAATTTTTTAAAATATATATATATATATTGTACAGTCTGAAACAAGTAACTTGGGATTTTTTTTATTTTAGGTGATATTGGAGCTTTGTCTAAGAGATAAAATGCCAGATCTTTGGGTCATTCAAGCACATCTGGATTCTCTGCGAAATCTCACACATAAAGTAATTGTTGCTTTTGTAATTGCACTAACCATATACAGAAATTATTTTTTAGCAAGTTATCACTGTCTTGTTTTTGTTTTGTTTTTTTTGCTTTCAATTTATTCCAGTGTAAAGATGTGGAAAGTGAGATCATCAATAACAAATTTATCAGAATGGTGCACAACATTTTAGAGGATGCAGAAAAGAAAGATAATTTCATCCAGGTTAGATTTGTTCACTTCTCTCTTGTCTTTTAGTGCATCTTTCTTCTTCACATTTCTATGAGGTGAATGAATAAAGCAAGCATGAAAATATGTTTTTTCATGTTTGACCCTGCCTCTTTGTGTTCAGCATGTCTTCCCTGTAGAATATGGATCTGGATATGATGCAGTATTACAGAGCCTTGCATGGGATTTCCTGTCTCGAGTAGAAGATCTGCTGCCAGTGCCCAACCTCAAAGAGGTGTGTCCTCTGGCAGATTGAAGAAAATGGTCCAACTACAATAATAAACCAAACATTTTCAGGTGAAAGGTGAATCTAATGTCGACTTTCTCAGACAGCATCCTGGCTTTGCGGTGGTCTTTCGATGATGGAGGAGATTGTGCAGCCACTCTCAGATCCAGCTGAGATCAAGGATGTTCTGCAGCATTTCAAAACCAAAAGACTGCACACAAGAAACAATGAGCAATCTCAAAGAGTTATCAGTGAAAGTGAGTTTTACTGTTGCTACCGAAACATTTTTGTTTGCATCTGTTGAATAACTTAAACACAGTGAGACATTTAATTTATATTTGATTAATATGATACTTTAAAAACATATCTGGGTCATATTTCACCATAAAAAAATGAAATTAAATGATAATAAAAAAACACCTTATCATTCTCCAAGCTTAATTTGATTATTTTTTTGTTAAGCATTTATTTTAAGTACTTTCAATAAAAAAATGTTTTTGTCATTGAGACATTATTTTAAGACAGGCTAAATGTAGTTTCTAATATTTATTATTTTGAAGTGAAAATGTGACCTTATGATATGGGTTTAGTCAACTAAAATAAGATGTTAAGACATCTAACAATTTTTCTAAGGATTTTTTCTCTTTTGGCCTGTACAGTGTCCATTCCATCTACAGCTGAAGTACTTTGTTTGCCTCATCCAGTCTCGCCTGACATTACCATTGAACATGAGGAAACTTTGCCTCCCACCTCCATAGCACAAGAGACAATTATCATTGAATCAGAAGGCACAGAGAACCAATCAGAATCTGATCAAGCGGCCATCGCCATAATGAGCCCTTCTCAGAGTTACACAGAAGAGGCTGAGCCTTTAGCGGGCAACGAGGAGTTCACAGCAATAGCTTCCACTGAAGAAGCAGAGGAAGGCTTACAACAAGAAGAGGTACTTTGTGAAGAGAAAGACTCAGGCGTCTGTGAAGTCCAGCAGATCTACCTAACCACAGATGGCTCTACTGTGGTGGTGTCAGAGTTTGAAAACGAGGGAGAGGAGGAGACTCAACTGCAGTTTCTAGATCAATCAGAGATGGTGGAAACGTCTGGTGTGAGGCAAGTCAGTTTAGAGCAGTGGATTTCAGAATTAACAGGAAAGGGCATCTCTCTACCAGTTTTGCCTCCAACTCCTGTTGAGATTGTGAGGGAAGAGACCATCTACGTTCCTGTCATAGAAAGACCACCGTCTGTGAAGTCTATCATCCACAGAAAGAGCAGTCCGCCTCGAGCCGCAGTTTCCAAAAAGGCAGCGGCCACTCCTTCTGAGTCCCAGACAACGCAGGAGGAGAAAAGACACAGCTGTCCCGAGTGTCACAAAGAGTTCCGCTTCGAATGCCTGCTGAGGAATCACATGCGTACTCACACGGGCGAGCGGCCGTTCCAGTGTTCAGACTGCGGCAAAAGCTTCAGGTGCCTCAGCTTCTTGACCAATCACATCAAAACGCACTCGCTCGCCAGACCTTTCAAATGCATACAGTGTGTCAAGACTTTTCGCAAGAAAGCAGACCTCATCAAACACATCCGTGTGCACACTGGCGAGAAACCGTACAAGTGCACCATCTGCGGCAAAAGCTTCTCTCAAGGCTCATACTTGAAGATTCACCGTGAATGCCACACCTCAGAGAACCTGCACCAGTGTCCTCACTGCGACAAGAGTTTCCCGACAGCATTTAAGCTGTCCATTCACATCCGCTACCATTCCATGGAGCGCTCGTATCAGTGTAATCAATGCGGGAAGAGCTTCATCTACGCCAGCCTCCTTCGAAGACACAAAGGTTATCATGCAGGCGAGCGGCAGCATCTGTGCTCCATCTGCGGCAAGTCCTTTGTCTACATGTTCGACCTGAAAAAGCATCAGCGCAACCATGAGAGACCACGAATCAAGATCCCGTGCACCCTTTGTAACAAGACGTTTGCAGGACCCGAGATGCTGAGGTGCCACCTGCGCATACACACCGGAGAACGTCCATTCCGCTGTAAGATCTGCGGAAAAGCCTTCTCTCAGATCGGGAACATGAAGAGACATGAGCGCGTGCACACGGGCGAGAGGCCGTTCACCTGTGAAAGATGTGGGAAGACATACAAGCACTCGTCTCACCTGAAGAACCACATGCTCAGCCACACGGGCGAGCGGCCGTGGCAGTGCTCTCATTGCGGGAAGAGCTTCAAGTTTGCTGGGCCTCTTAAGAAACATGAGAGAACTCACTTGGTTGAACGAGGAAATCGTAGAAGAAGCTACGACCAAACACGTAGCCGACAAGAACACAAAAACCCTTAATTGAAAGTAGGGATTTAACAATGATCAGCTGACTGCATTAACTTGTCATTATTTTTAAAAGTTAATAGAAGTTTGTATTCCAAACCATGCTTTTACAATGCAACTTATAATTGAAACTGCACACAGAAATACTTTATAAATTCATACTTTTTGGTATTTTAAAGGAATAGTTTGCTGAAAATTTACCCTCAGGCCACCCATGATGTAGATGGGTTTTGGAGAAATTTGCTCTCCAAAGGATCCTCTGCAGTGAATGGGTGCTATCAGAATGAGAGTCCAAACAGCTAATATAATAATAATAATAATAATAATAATACGCAAGTAATCCACACCACTCCAGTCTGAAGTTGTAAAGTTCTTGATTAAATTATTTGTTATTCTCAGCTTTTTGCTTCACAAGACATTAATTGAAGGGCTGAAGTGGTGTGGATTATTGTGATTTTTTTTTTTTATCAGTTGTTTGGACTCTCATTCTGACAGCACCCATTCACTGCAGAGGCTCCATTGGTGATCAAGTGATGTAATGCTAAATTTCTCCAAACTGGTTCCAATGAAAAAAACACTACATCTACATCTTGGATGTTCTGAGGGTGAGTACAAGTTTAATTTTTGGATGAACTACTCCTTAAAGTTGACAATAACAGTTCTTCAATCCGGAAGGCTTGTTGTCATAGTCATTGTGATATCTCAATCATGCTGGACAAGTCATTTCAACAAACAAACCAATAAATAATCAGTTTATTGCATAGTAAAATGCCTAAGGACAAGCAATGTGAGATTTAAAAGATTTCAAAAGAACAAAATATTGGATAAACTCACTGTAACATCAATACTGTCCATTTTCCACAATCACTGAATATAATGCTGTATGTTTTTGTACACAAAGTTCATGTAACAATTCTGACTGGATGTAACATTCATTCGTTATTTGGCTCATGCCAATACAAATTGGATACTCTTAAAAAGAGATTGAGATTGGAGCAGTGAGCTTTGGCATCATCCTGTGTAACAGTAACTTACATTTGTTTAATGTATATATTTAGTAAAACCTAGCAAATATACTTTAAAAGTTGATACTTATGTACAAAATGTAAATTCTTTTCAGTGTTTTTCCCCATGTAGCACAAAATTGTTTCCTTTTATTATACAAATATACAATATAAATCAATTTTCTGGATATTAATTTTTTTTCTGCACTAGGAATATTTTACTAAATTCCCTCCAGTTTTTCCATTATGTTCTAAAATATTTTTTTGTTAAAATGAAAAAGCTTTGCTACAAGTTGAGACTTGGTTCTTCTATTTCCTGTTACTTGAGTTAGTTTGAGGTTTTAAGGATCCTCGTATTGTTCAGTAGACCACTGGCTTCAGCTCTCATCTTACTATGCGAATCCATCCCACTCACAAGCTGCCAAACAGCTGAGACAAATTTAAGTTCAGTGTTAAAATTTACCCTGTAAAAACATGATCATCTGAGAACACATGAGAAAAGCACCATTAGGCAAATGTCTTTCAGTGTATTTTGTGCACAGCATTAGAGAACCTGCACAAATAAGGTTCTGTATTTCTGTTGCTTGATAGTGTTGGATTTTTCAGCGACAAGTTCATGGTTGGAATTCCGCCGATTAAAGGTCTATGTGTCACCATCATCCACAGTCCGCATGACAGAAAGTACCTCAGTCAGATCTGCTTTATATTTCTCAGCCCCAGGCACGTGCCGGGGGGGGGGGGGGGGGGCGTTGGGTGCTTGAGCACCTGCCCCTTTGCTCTTTGGTGCCCAAAGTGCCCTTTTGTCAAAGCAAAATTTCCTCTATTTTTTTTTTTTTTTTTTTTTTTTTTTTGTCATAACGTTTCCTTTTGTGAATGCCTGCTCATACCCAATCTAAATATTACTAAAATTTTGAATAATAATTTAGCCGTCAATAAGATGACCAACATGATGACCTTTGACCTGACGACGACGACCTCCTCGACCACTCGTCACGCGCATTTTTTAATTGTCAGAGACCGCGGAAGCTGGTAAGTGAAGTGACATTCAGCCAAGTATGGTGACCCATACTCAGAATTTGTGCTCTGCATTTAACCCATCCGAAATGCACACACACAGAGCAGTGAACACACACACACACACTGTGAGCACACACCCGGAGCAGTGGGCAGCCATTTATGCTGCGGCGCCCGGGGAGCAGTTGGGGGTTCGATGCCTTGCTCAATGGCACCTAAGTCGTGGTATTGAAGGTGGAGAGAGAACTGTACACGCACTCCCCCCACCCACAATTCCGTCCGGCCCGAGACTAGAACCCACAACCCTTCGATTGGGAGTCCAACCCTCTAACCATTAGGCCACGACTATGGTGTTTCATTCTCAGCGAAGTGATTTTGATATTTATTTACTTATTATTTTACAAGAACGACGTAATGTGAGAACATGCAGATATGTTGTTAATATTTTGCGGTGTGTAGCCTGTAGTGTAGAGTAACGTTAGCGTGCTGTTTGAGAGAGAAACGTTTCACAGGCATCGAGGGCAGAGGCGTCATGCCCATTCAAAGATTTCTGAGCCAAGTTGATTTTAAATGCAGCTTCCAAACGACAAAAAAAAACAGCAGAATAATATTTTTTATATATTTGATATAATCACACTGTTGTGATTAGATCGTTCAGTGCACAGCATCAGCTGCTAAATTCAAATCTGTGTTCGCTGGCTGGCGCTGAGCCAGAGACGTTCGTACAACGCTTCATGATAAACAATCAACGGTTCTGTTGCGCGAATGCAATGGCCAATCGGAGACGTGCAGAAGAGTCATCATGAAACGCGGTGTTTTGGTTCACTTGCTCGCAGACTGAATTATTTAGCGAATTCTTTCTTCAGAGAGAGAGAGAGAGTAAAAACTAAAAAAAATCCTGATGTGCATAATGTAATATAAAGTGCTTCAGTTATTTTAATGGGAGTTTTTGAGAGTGCCTGAACTCTGGCTAGACTGAATGAAAATGTTATTTGATAATGTAACTGTTCTTTACTCTCTGTAAAATGAAAGTGTTAAAATAAGTAACTTACAATATTGTTATTAAATTTACATTAAATGCAAATTCAGTCGTATTAAAAATATTTTATGGCATGATATGGCACTTAAGTAAAAAGTCGGGGTTTTATGTGTAGTTAATAGATTACACTACCTTTCCATTTATTGATCAAATAACTATCTATAAAGGTGCAAAACGCGTTTACTTACACGTTTGAGAATCAATTTATTTCCTGATATATTAAGCATGTTTGGAATTGTTTTGAATAAAAAGGAAAAATAAATAAAACATAAGCCTATATAAGTTGTTTATTGTTTTGTATCAATATTTAAGGTGGACTTATTGATTAGGTGCAAGAATAGTAGTGATGGTTAAAATAATAGATTAATGCTGAAATAGTAAATTGAGCCTTGTTCCTAGATGGACAGAGACTGGAAAGTAATAGATCAGATGAGGAGATGGAGATAGAGGAAGAAAAAGAGGCAAATGTAGACGCACAAGTGACAGAAAGAGCAGGTAAGCAGAGGCTGGTGAGAAAGAGGAAAATGTAGAGGCACAAGCATTTTCTATAACAGCTCTTCTTAATTATTCTGTTGAACAGAGAAGAAAAAGCCATCAGGTTGGGACAATTTAAGACATTTCAGTTATTATTAGGTGGAAATAATTTTTCTTTTTTTACTTTTAAACTTAAAATTGTCTCTTCTAATCTTTTTCAAAACTGCATCACAGCATTTGCTGCCGTATCAATACATAATCATCCATATCAATACGCAAATCGGCAAGGAATGCATCACAATATATTGCTGTATTGCTATTTTGAACCGCGCTATTTAAATTCTTGTTCCATGTGCCCCTTTTATACTTTGACTATAATTTTACACTCCTTATGAGCAGTTTGGACTACAGTATAAGATTTGATGTACTTTGTAGGCTTACGTGTTGTTGTTACAAACGAACCTATTTCCACCTTCTTTTAATACATAGACACAGGATGGTCTAATGCATCAATACATTCTAATCAGCTTCTTTTAATTTGTAGAGTACAGAAAAGTATAATGCTTTAAAAATGTGTTACTTAGAGTTGTATGGTTTAACTTTAAAATTAAAATAAGACCAGAGACAAATTCTTTTTTTATAAACTACTTTATTTCAAAATCTGAAAAATGGCTAAAGACAGACATACTCGGGGAGAAAAAAAAAGCACATAAGCAAAATCATTGGTCTTTTGAAACAAAGTGGCATATGTAACATTTAACCACCACTAACTTCACTAAATCGCGAGTAATGTAAAATCCAGATGTTAAAATAGCACCAAAGACAAAATCTATTTTGCTAGACCAAAGATCTTTAACTTCATTCAAATCATACACATCATATATCCTTGCATATATCCTTTTACAAGCTTCAAAACGTTTTGCTATGATCAACACTGATGAGTTTGGCAGGGTTTGTCATTTAGATAAAATATGTTGTTGTTTTTTTTAAAACATTGCAAATATAAAGTGGATTAAGAGCTTGAAATTACGATTTTTTTGTGATAATTTAGTGTCAAAATCTGATTTCAGGCGACCAATAAAAGCAGAATAATTGCAATTTATTCACGTCTCCTTTTAATGTGTCTGCACCACACATATTCCTACATATGGGCCTGTATTTGGTTTTTAGAAAGGAAATAGTATTCTAGGTCTAACAGGACTAGATCCTTGAAACTGATGAAACTGAAAAGCTTGGGGCCGTGAGAAACCTGATCTACACTGCCAAATACAAGGTTATAGGACAGTGGTCACTTCCCATGGCTGTGTTTCGGATCTTGCTGTCACACAGACCTGGAAGCAAGGCTGATGACAGCAAAAAGTAGTCCAAACGCCACCCGACGTTTTTGGCTCGAGCGTTCATCATGTAGGTCCAGAAGGTGTAGGCATTGGCTTGTTCTGGATACAGCTCCCGAAAACTGTCAGTAAAACCAGCCTCCAGAAGTTTGGTGAAGCCCTCACGCTCCTCAGGGGTGAAGCCTGCATTCTTGCGGTTACCCTTGGGGTTTTTGAGATCAATCTCTTGGTGGGCCACATTCAGATCTCCACACAGCACCAGGGGCTTGCGCTGGTCCAAGACACTCAGGTAGGCCCGGAAATCCACATCCCAGGTCTTACGGTAGTCGAGTCGCACCAAACCACGACTGGCATTAGGCACATACGCCGTGACCAGGAAGAAAGATGGAAACTCAGCAGTGATCACCCGACCTTCTTTATCATGTTCCTCTTTACCTATATTGAAGCAGAATGAGATTTAAAAGCGTACAACAAATTCAAGATTTGGATTTTGGAAACAATTATACGCATAACAACTATTGTACTGTAAAATAAAAATAAAATTAATAATAATAACAACTGAAACAATAAAAAAAAAATTCTCCCCATTCAATATGACTATATTACAAGATAAGCGGCAAAAGCAGAAGTAATTTAAATAAGAATTAAATCTAAAAATAAATTATTGCAATACTATAATACAGTAAAATATATTTTTTTAGAATATTACATATTACTACTGCTGCTGCTACTAATAAAAATAACATTATTATTAAAATCATAATGAAATCCATAACGAAATACATGACAATTGCAAAACTACTATTAAAGTGTAAAATGAAAATATTTAATACTACTAACAACAACATTAATAGTATAATTAAATTATAAAACTTAAATCAATAAAGAAATATGACCTGTAAATTATTAATGCATGAACTGTACTATTATTAATAATAGTAATTTTAGTATAGTAAGGACAAACATCAAATTAAAATAGGCATCTTAATTTCTTTGTGTTCAAACACAGTGCTTTTATTTTGTTTGAAAACTGCAGGAAGACTGCAGTTCAACTTTGCTGACAAAAGATTTAAAACAATTCTGATTACAAATTTGGAAAGATGGTTGTTTGCATTGTGTTTTTAAATGCATATTTTAGATGAAACTATGCAATTCACATGGCTCATATAATACTGAAATCTGTAAAAATATGGGGAAAACAGACACTTACCAATACCATAGGTGACACTGAGCGGTTCAGTCTTGCAGAGCATGGCGACTCCGCTGTAGCCCTCCTTCTCCTCTGATCCAGCCCAGTACTTGTGTGGATACTCAGGCATGTCAGTGATCTCTGATGGCAGGGCTTTCTCAGCACACTTGGTCTCCTGCAGACACAGCACATCTGGATCCTCCTTACGCACCCACTGCAAACAGAGAAAAACAAAGAATTTGAAGAGTCCATAAAGCACACAAATACTAAATAAAGACAGAGACTGACTAGACTACACAAGGAGGATCAACAGTAGATGTAAAACACAGTCAATGTCACATTTGCTGAACTCACATCAAGGCCTTTCTTTTTGACCCACGCACGCAGACCGTCCACATTCCAGGAGGTGATCTTCATGTTAGATGCTCGGCCATCTTTACTGGACGTCTTATCTGGAGGATCTTCATATAGAATTGGGGCCTCTGGCTCCTTCCCCTTTTTCTCTTTCTTTGCAGGTTCTGTAATAGAAAACTCCATGTTATCTGATGCACTCTTTGAGGATGCAAACTTTTTTCTTGTATATATTATTAAAACTCTTTACCAGCACCATTGCCAGTCTCCCCTTCGACAGCCTCCTCATTCTTCTTGGCTCTTTTAGGCATGCTTAAAGTTGTTTTAAGACGACACACACGTAAGAAACTGACAGCACACACACGAACACCTACAAGAAAGGACATGCGCAATGGAATGCGTTATGCATCGGTCGCTGCAAACCTCTAATAAAAGACTGTTAAACGTGTATAGCTCGCACACGAGTGATTAAATCACTTACATAAAATGCGTGAACTGCATAAACCAAAATGCATGGGCTTGCAGTATGCTGCAATAACGAATTTATATACATTAGATACGTTTGTAAGATGGCCAAAAGTGCGGCCTTAATGAATGAAACATTAAGAACAAATGTCTCGCGCGCTCTGCGTTTATAATAGACACATTTATATTGACCGCGTTGAGAATTTAAATTTGCATCTCGTTGTATACAAATAGCTCTTCCTTACCTAACACTTTAATCGTTAGCTGGGTTTATAATGAAACCTCAATGTGTGCAGAACTATGAACCACTCCAAGAGGAAGGAGAAGACGAAGCTTTCTGCAATGTGCATGAGGCGCATGTTTTCCTATCGAGACGTGTCTGAGTTATTGCCTGACTAAAACTAAAGACTAAAACTTTTAATTTTATATACATATACTATGCATTTATTATTTGTATATAAAATGATTGGTTAAACTTATATTTAAAATATATTTCTATAAATGTAATAATATGTAATCACGAATATTACGAGGGCCTACCGTCACTATGACGTCAGCCAATCAGGTATCATGGTCTAAAAACACCCCGATCTGGTAACTCCCATTACTTTCCTGCAGAGACTATTCCCATCAATTTCATCCAATATAATAGATATGTAGCATTCCATCAATTTTTCACCAATGGATCCTGTGCATTGAATGTGTGCCGCCAGAATGAGAGTCCAAAAAAGCTGATAAAAACATCACCATAAATTAATGCACATGACTCCAGTCCCGTCCATCAGTTGATGTTTTGTGACGTGAAAAGCTGTGTTTGAAAATAAGCAAATCCATTATATAGACACTACAACTTAAAAGGTCCATAATTCATAATAATTCTTCATCCAGTCTATCCCCTATTCCTCACATCAAATTTTTAACTGTTTTGCATTTCAATTTTGGGTAAACTATTCCTTTAATTAAAAAAACTTGCTTTGTGCACGTGACACTTTGTGTCACAGATAACTATACTATTTTCATCATTATGCTAAGATTAAATATAGATCTGAGATTAAAAAAAAATCTTGTTTAGCTGTGATCATTTATTGTCTATTGTGTTTTTAGGTACAGAACAGATGAAGTGGAGGTCACATGGAGGGACTGATGTTTGGATCTGGAATTTCAGTTGCACTAAAATCATGTTGCACTCATTGATCCCATTATTCATCCTCACGCAACATTAATTTTTGCATCTGGGACAGAAGTAGGTTTTATAGCTCAGTTAAAGGAGAACTGTTAAATATTTTTGTAAAAACACTGAATAAAAATCACCTATTGACCCAAAGCTTCAAATCATTTGATTATGTATGTGTTGAAATGCTGTATAAAAGCAGTATTAAACTCACATTTACATTATACGTCACTAAAGGAAGTTCATCCAAAAATGTAAATGTCCCAAAAAAAAAAAAAAAACCCTCAGGCGATCAATGTAGAAGATGAGCTTGTTTCTTCATGAGAACCGATCTATAGCATTAAATCACTTGCTCACCATTTGATCCGATGCAATGAATGGGTGTCTTCAGAATGAGAGTCCAAACAGCTGATTAAAAAAAAAAAAAAACCTTGACGTAAATTTATAGACTGGAGTGGTGTGGATTATTGTGATGTTTTAATCAGCTGTTTGGACTCTTATTCTAACGGCACCCATTCACTGCAGAGGATCCATTGGTGACCAAGTGATGTAATTCAAAATTTCTCCAAATCTGTTCTGATGAAGAAACAAACTCACATTTTTTTTATTTTTGGGTGAATTATTTCTTTCAAAATAGACTGCAAGATCATTCAATACAGCAGAATTTCAGGTCGTCCCCTTGGAATTATAATGTTCTATCTGCGTTCTGAGCAGTTTTGAGATATTGAGCTTCAAAGTTTTTGCATTACATATAGGAAAATGTATATGGGGAACAAGTTTCTTTCAAACATGAAAATAACAGGGACCCTAAATGTATTCTAAATATACAATATCAAAATCCTCCCAAATTTGTAAATGGGGATTTTTGGAATGGGTCAAATGCAGATAGAACCTTCTAATTCTAAAAAAAACACTTTTCACTTAGAATTATAAGGTTCTATCTGCCAAAACATTATTTGAACATTAAATATAAACTTAATGTTGTAACAATGTCTCAACATGTGTTAGAAAGTAAAATTGTATCCTTTCTATGACATTTATTTTATATTTTTAGCACTTCCATGTATTTACGACATTTCAAATTAAGCAAGGTAGGTCTAAATATTTTGTTGAATGCAGATGTAAATTTTTAATAACAATTTGGTGGGTAATTAAACACATTATTGCAGAAGTTGTTACTTTAATCTTTCTTTTGTTTAGACAGAAAGAAACTACAGTAATGCATCTGAGCAGGACTTTATTCCTCCTAGAGTGGGCCAGGTAAAATGGCTTTCTCTCTAGACATCAGTATGGCTGAAATAACATGTTTATTGTTGTAATTAAGACCCAATCAAATAAATTGTTGACTATTTGACCTTTAAGGCTTAATATTGACATTTAAAGACTTTAAAAACTGCAAAAAAAACAAAACAAAAAAAACAGACATGTTTCAGCAAATTAATTCATAAAGTTTAATAATCATTGAAAAATGATTCACTGACTATATATAAATCACAAAAAAATTTCAGACTCATTTTTTAAAACACAGAACTATTATACTCTCTGTGACTCATTTTTTAAAACAAACTTATAATACTCTCTGTCTGAGACACTTCTCCCGTTTCTTCTTTTCTGAGTAGCCCCCAGGTCTTTAATTTGTAAACTGTTAGGTGCAGTCACTGGCTCCCCACTGGTTTGTCTGGTAAGACCCTAGGCCCTGCTGCATCTACCTTGTCACCTGCCTGGAGAAAAAAAAAATACATGTGAAAAAATACATATTTAAACACAATATTTAAATACATTATATATTTAGCATGGCATACCATTGAGTAGCTACACAGTCTACAATCATTCTTAAATCGTTTTAATACTGAGGTAACTGCTTTAACGATCTTTCACATGTTCACATAACGATCATAACTTACTGTAAGCGCACTATTTTGAGTAGGATAGGTTCGTTAGTTTTTTCGGTTATTTTTTTTTTATCTTAGTGCTTGCCTCTACGAAACTATAAAGCTAGCGCTGCTGGCTAGTGTGGTGTCTAACTATGAAAACAATCTTCGGTCACACTTTATTTTAGGGTCCAATTCTCACTATTAACTAACCATTAACTATGACTTTTGCCTCAATTAACTCCTAATTTGATGATTATTATTAGTTTATAAGGTAGTTGTTAAATTTAGGGTATTGGGTAGGATTATGGATGTCATGCATTATATGTACTTTATAAGCACTAATAAATAGCCAATTTGTTAATAATAGACATGCTAATAAGCAACTACTTATTAGTGTGAATTGGACCCTATACTAAAGTGTTACCCAATCTTCTCAGCAAGACCTAAAAAAAAAATAAAAAAATAAAGAGTGAACTTGCCTGGAATTCGAACTGCGGTCCTTGACAAGATCGTCAGTAAAATTGTAGATCTTTAGGTTTCTTAAAAACTTTGTTGCGTGCCATAATCCTCACACGGCGATCTAAAGCCGGCGACACAACATATAAAGTTGATCCTGATTGGTCCTCTTCTGTGCATTCGAAGTGCTGATTGGCTCACGCAGATAGAACCTTATAGAGCCAAGTTAGAGTTCGTCTTTGTAGATAGAACCTTTTTGTTTTTTCAATAAAAACTTAAAAAAACCATCACATAATGTAAATAAGTAGTCACAGAATAAGAATATGTGAATAACTCAATTTTGACAAAAATGTCAGATAGAACCTTATAATTCCAAGGGGACGAGGTGTGTTACTGAAACACCCTGTGAGTCTACATAAAAAAAAGTGATATGGAAAATTGATAATACATCGATTACTAAAATACTAAATATCTTATCCATATGTTTATTTCCTATAAATTTATACAAAAACCAAAAGCCCATGAAATATCTTAACAAGTTTATTCATTTTTGTTAGGCAACACTGTTTGATTAAATCTCTGAACATCTTCCAGTGTAAATTATTTGTATGTTTCTATAAAAAAAAAAAAATTAGGTCATACACAGCAACGGATTCCTATTAGGATTTATGACCGACATTCAATCTGGGTGAAATATATATATTAAAAAAACAGCATTAAGACCAATAGACATTTGAAGGTGCTGCTGTAACGTGCCAATGGCACCTCTGTAAACTTCATGAGAACAATTTATGTATCAAGAAAGGGATTATCACCGGAGGGAAGACTGATGAAGACATTCAGGATTTGGTTCTAAAAACAAAGTCAGTCTTTAGAGAAAGGGATGACGTGTTCAACTACAGGTCAGAAAGTGCTTGATTTAACCACTTGCACAAAAGTAGGAACAAGGGAGGAATAAAAGGGATTTATTAACTGTAAAACTGCAGTTTTTTTTTTCTTAAAAGAAACAATTCTCCACCATTAAAATGACAGAGGTATGCAGAGGGACTCTGCGCCTGAGGCAGACTCTGTTGTAAGGCAACCGAGAAGTCCAAGACATTATCTTCATAGGGGAACTAGTCCTAAAGTGTCTCAGCAGAAACATTGAGGGGATGAGAACCTGAGAGCAGGGTGTGTTTCGAGTGTGTGTGTGTGATTGTGGAGATGTGGTAGTGTGTGCTAGGCAGGTGACTCCAGGGCATTCTTGTACCAAACAACCTTTGCAGGGTCTGAAAAACAAAGGAAACCTGTAAAAATTGTGAAAATTATCTTAAAACAAAAAACAAAAAGGTAATTCTGCTTGTTTTATGGATAATAGGGCTACATAATATTGGAAGAAAACTGACATTGCTATTTGAAACTGTAAAGCTGCTTTGACAATTTGTGTTGTTAAAAGCACTATATAAATAAAAGTGACTTGAAATTGCGCTAATTAGTCAAATTTAGTCTAAAATAATTTAGTTCATACAAGAAAGTTTAACAGATATATATATATATATATATACACACAAACACACATACATACTGGACATCTTATATATAAACAAACATTTACTTGTAAATGAGTAAACTGTTACAAGTTATATCTTTCCTTGAGTTTTCACAGAAAATATTTCGACTTTGACAAATTCTATAAAATGACTTCTTATTGAGATAAGAAATAAGAAAAAATAAATAATAATTAAGATAAAATTTTTGATTAAATAAAAAAAGATTTACTTTGATTTTGTGATCATAATTAAATAAAATAAGAAATGCACTACAACATTGTAACCTTAATAAAAATACAGTATTTAATAATAACTGTAAAATTATAATACCAACATGTATTAATTCCTTCATTTTTGACAGATTGCCAGAAAATTGATCCATACTCTGTCAGGTTTCAGAATGAAACTCAGAAAAACTGTGATTTAACAATTGCCATAAAAAGATACAGATTTAATTTTGACATATAATGCGGCCCTAATGGAGATTTAGAAAAACAGTCAAACACCAACCTTGTTTTTGTCTCCATAATATTGCTTTCCATTCTGCAGATCAAAAACAATTAAGAGTAAGTTAAGAAATACACACGAGAAAGCCTTTTGAAACCTAAAAATTAAATGTATCATCTTACCTTGTGTGTGATACTCCAATGCTTCCTCCAGGTGGCGACAGCTAAGCAGCAGCTCCTCTGAACTCTCGGAGCCTCTCGTGACCTGACCAGGCAGAGACTCTGAAGAGACATGGGCTGGTTTTACAGTAACCTCTCCAGCAGCAAGTGGGTGGAGATCTGGAGATTCCTCCTGGGGAACATCTGCCTCCGGCCCATCGCTGATAAAGCTGAGTCCCCACTGGTTCTGCAGCAAAACCCCGATACCAGGGGGTTCTTCGGCCGCCCCAACAGAACCTCCCCCTGCCTTCACCTTGGAGGCATAGCTGATGGCTGGCTGCAGTTTGGCGGGACTGTCCTTCACTGGGAAAGCAGGTGGAGGTTTGAGCAAAGAAAGGCTGTTGTCTACCCAACGTTCTTTCTGACCAATTCTGGAGTGTCTCTCGTCCGAACGTGGCCCTGGTCTTGGGCCGTCACGCCGAAAGCTTCTTGATTTATTTGGGACACGACGCTCTCTGTGCGTAAAGGTCTGGGTGTGACCCACCCCATTCAGAGAACCTTCAAGGCTACCTGGTGAGGCTTGACGTTTATCCATCCCAGAGGAACAGCCCCCTCCTCCCCCACCGCAGCTGCCAGAGCCGGGGGAGAGGCGACGGTTTCGGATCTGTGGTTCAGGTTTAGAGGGTGACACTAGGACGGCAGGATCACACAAGGGGTCGGACTCGCACGCTGCATTGCTTGACTCCCAAGTACCTAATAAAAAAATCTGATTCAATTATTCAATGACATAACAAGCAAACTGTTATGAAACATGTTGGATTGTCCCAAACCTTGAGTTTCTATGCAATCTCAATCATGTGAACTCTTCTAACGATTTCCCCCACCTGCTTTATTCACATTTTAGGGTCTGCATCAAATTAACTGACAAAAGTGACTTTATATTTATTTAATTTTATTGCCATATCAGCATGTATGGCTATTTTCATGGCCAGACCGGTGTATTTTAAAAGAAACTTTTAAAACTTTTATTACGCACAATAGTAATGAAAAACAACTGACAACACACATAATAAATATTAAATACGATTTTCATTTAGTATCAGATTAAAAAATAATTATTCCTGGTGGAACATTTTTAAAAACAATCCATTATATGAACTTCTGAATAAAAACTTTGCAAGTTTCAAGTAACTTAAAATGTAAAACTTAATTGGAAAAATAAATATTTATCAATACTAAATTGCATTGTTTTTGAGAAAAAAAAGACAAAAATTCTTTAAAACCTAGTGGTTTAAAGTATATTGTCAAAGATTTACAATGACAATTAATTGTTATTTTTGGGCTGCACGGAGTCTTTGTAAATATCATCTAATAATGATTTCGCCTACCCAGCATTTTTTATATATATATATATATATCCATCCATTTATTTATTTACACACAGAGAAATGGCCCAAGCAAAGCAACGAGTCGAGTAAATGAGCCATAGCAATAAGATGTAACTGGAAATTTCTGGTCGGCACCTCATTCGCATCTGCAGAATCGGAGGCCCAACGGCAGAAAATAAGACGAATCTGTAAAACATTGCCTACTCCTAAACAACATTTATTAATAACACATCTCATTACAGTTCGGTGATTTCAGTAAGTTACCTTCACGCAGTCATACCACACCAGCCTGGAAACGACACAAAACGTAGATACTGGCACGCATTTACTATTGTCTAAATGAACAAAATTAACGTGTTTGTAAATCTAGGCCATTATTATACAGACAAATTTGAGTCAAAATAGCATTAACGAGCCTTAAAAGAGATTTTGTTGTTAAGAATGCTAATGCTAACAGCAGGCCGCTTGTGTTTGGATGTTTAGCGCCCATAACAACCGCCTTTACATCGGGATACACCGCTCAGCACAATAAACCTGACCCGTTGGATTAAATAAGAGCCCCTGCTTATAATTTCAGATCATTACAAACATAAATGATAACAAAGAAAGATGACAGTGACATCAGAAAGATCGAGAAACAAAAGTTTCGTAAGTGTCATTCCGCCCCACTCAAGCGAAACAACTTCACATTACAAAACACGCTCACTATAAGCCAGCGAAATACAACTTAAAGCTCCCTCTTACCTGTTTTGATATGCATTTCGGTGTGATAAATCAGTTTTTTAAGCAAGGTTTGGACTTTAGTGTGTCTACGTGAATGTGTCGCACAGCAGCGTGTTGCTTAATGCGATAATACGGAAGTGACAGTCACCAGGGAGCAATGCAATAGATGAGGCAACGACAATTTCCGGTGTGCTGCAGGCGCGAAGAAGAGCGGGAACGGCGCATGAACATATTTTAAATTATATTAGGAATTATAACAAGAAAACTGTGATAAACATTCCTATTTTATTTGTAGTTTGTCGTTACATAAGAAACAAAAATATAGGTTTGTACATGTATGTAATCAATTACAGTTTAAAACACATAAAATACTATACTTGTGTGCCTAGTATGATATGACATATGGTTTAAAGTTACATTTAAAAAAAGTATAACCAACAACTCCAGCAATTTTATGCCCAGAAAGGAATAAAAAAAAGATCCCATGAAATTAAAATATACTACAGATTGTCAAATCAAATGCAAATGAGACGTTCCTTGGCGTTTACTAGTTAGCCGATCATGTTTCATGTGATGTACAACTACAGTCAATTGGCCATTAAAGTCCATTTTGTCTTTGAGGAAAAGATGGAGTACAATTTTTTTTTTTTTTTTAAGAACAAAACCATTGCATGCATGTTGTCTCACCTTCAGTGTCCATTCTGTCCACTTTGTCAAAGTGTGTCTTTCATAGACAAATAAAAAGTTTCATATTTCTCGTTTCAAGATTCTGGTCACTTCTTTTTTTGCTGCCTTTCCTGACCTCTTCACATGAATCTCTTCATTACTTCTGAGTTTTGTTGTTTTCCCTCAGCTGAATGATCTTTTGTCTCATGGGGTATATGATCAAGCTGCTTATCTGTGAGGTTATCTGTGTTTTTCTGTTTGTATTGTATTTCCTCGCTCATTTGAGGAGGATTTGCTGATTTGTGGTATTCGGGTTTAAGCTTTAACTGTTGTTATACCGACTGATGAACATTGTCCTTCTCTCTGTGATCAATTTCTGTTAGAAACAATCACAAACCATGACAAAAATGTAACAATGACCATAAAGATAAAAACTCAGTTCTATTAGTAAATTCATGTTGATATCCTGACATTAACAATAACAAATTTAATAGTGACATTACAATATATTTCATATTTCCTTTTCAATACACTTTTAAATATTAATGGGGAATAGAAAAATGGGTTCTGAATAAACAATACTAAGCAAAACTTCAGAAGTATATGGCTCTGTTGTGTATGAGGGAGTGGCATTTTGGTGATTCACAGGTTTATTACAGTATAAACTTTGGACCCATGAAACAGGTTGACATTACACATTCCAAAACACACCAATGATTCACTCAGTTTTGTCCACTGGAAACATAACAAAAATAATACTCATATGCATAAAATAAACCTGCATGACCCATCATGGCCTTAAAAGGAACTTCTCAGAATCAAAGTAAGTTATTTTATTTCATTATATTTATTCTGACAACTATCCTTAAAGATAAAAGCTATCATGTTAACTATAATAAATGGTTGTTGTTGCTGGGGGAAACGGAGAGAGGTAATAAGGATGAGTTTGTTGAAAAATTTAACATTACAGAGTTTGGCAAAAGGTATATTATATAATTTCCTTTTATTTATTTTGATAGATGAATTCAAGTAAACTGGGACACATTTTGTCATTGAGATGACTGGGGGGAAAAATCAATTATCCCGAATTAACCTTATGTTCATAATGGTTCCAGGAGGGAAAATTAAACTTTACTGACTTTTTTCTTATCCCTTAGGTTACATTTTCTCACACTAAAGTGTCTTGTGTAACTTTTTTAGAAGTGATTCAGAAGTGTGAGTTAGCTGTAGGCCATATTTGCATATGTAATTTTAGTTTATTTAACTCACAGTCTTGTCCTTTTATTGGATTATTAATCTGCTACTGCTTGAGGAAAAAAGCATATGTATTTTGAAAGATGCCGTAGTCTTCTGGTCTGAACTATTAAAAATGTATCAAACTTGTATTTTAATCAAGGGAATGTGAAGCATCTGTTGGAGTTGCGGATCATCCTTCTTGGAGGTCGAAATTCTGGAAAGAACCTAGTAGGAAATGCTATTTTAAACCAAGAGGAGTTCTTCCTTCATGAAAGGACCACATGCCTGAAAAGAAAGGCGGAGGTACACGGGAGAAGTGTGATAGTGGTGGATACACCAGGTTGGTGGTGTGACTTCTCAGCACAAGACACACCAGAGCTGGTCACGAGGGAAATCAGACACAGCGTTTCCTTGTGTCACCCAGGGCCTCACATCTTTCTCCTTGTGGTGAAAACAGACTCTGTGTTCATAGAAAAGAGAAGGAGAGCTGTAGAAGAGCATCTTGAACTCCTTGTTGGGGCAGTTTGGAATCACACTATAGTGCTGTTCACAAAGGGCAAAAATGCAGGAAATAAATC
Source organism: Carassius auratus (assembly GCF_003368295.1). NCBI lineage: Eukaryota > Metazoa > Chordata > Actinopteri > Cypriniformes > Cyprinidae > Carassius > Carassius auratus. The sequence goes on from NC_039246.1 coordinate 10,873,340, forward strand.
ATTTGAGGATCATGTTCAGGCATCAGGTAAACCCCTCCAGTGGCTTCTGGAAAAGTGTAGTGGCAGGTTTCATGTTTTTGATACCATGGAAACACGTAATGCCACCCAAGTAATGGAACTAATGGGGAAAATTGATCAAATGTTGGCAGAAAATGAAAGATGCCATTTTGAAATGGATGTAAAGACTTTACAAGAGACAGAGGACAAGAAGAGGGAAGTGGAGCTTAAGGCTCATCAAAGACTGATGAATATACAGAAACAGAGATCTCTGAAGGGTGAGTTTTAAAATAAGGTATTACACTCTTAAAAACAAAATGTTCTTTACTGGCAATTATGGAAAAACCTTTCCATTCCACAACAGGTTACTGTTAGTGAAAAAAAGGTTCTTAAGAAAAAATAATTTCTTTTTTTAGAAGTGTTCAGCCAAAGGTTTTTTTCGGGACCCAAAAACTGTAAACACTCTCTTTTGGAACCTTTGTTTTCAAAAGTGTAATATTTTATGCATTTTATTGTAAATCTCAATCATTCTATGTTTTCCTCCCCTCAGTGCACTCATCTCACCAAGAAAACATAAGACTCATCTTGCTTGGAGCTAAGGGCTCAGGGAAGAGCTCAACGGGAAACAGCGTTCTAGCCGCAGGAAGTGACCTAAGCTTTACAGTAAACAAGCGCACCACACAATGCATGAAGGAAACATTCACAGTGGCAGGAAGACAGGTAACAGTTGTAGACACACCTGGCTGGTGGATGAACTACTTTACCCAGGATTCTTCAGCTTTTGACAAAGAGGAAATAGTCAAGAGTGTATACTTGTGTCCACCTGGTCCTCACGCTTTCCTTTTGGTGGTACGGGTGGACAGGTCATTCACAGAGACCTACAGGAGAGCCATTGAGGAGCACATAGAGCTCATTAGTAAGGACATTTGGAACCACTCTATAGTGCTGTTCACCTTTGGGGACTGGCTTAGCGACACAACTATAGAGCAGTACATTGAAAGCGAAGGTAAGGCCCTCCAGTGGCTCGTGGAGAGATGCAGAAACTGCTACCATGTGCTAAATAACAAGAGCCTTGGGAATAATTTCCAGATCACAGAGCTACTGGAGAAGATAGAGGAGATGACAGCAGGAAGCCACTTTGAAACAGATGAGAGAGTCGTTTTAAAGAGATGAAGAGAAAACAGCAAGTAGAGGAAGACAGTGCAAAGATCCGCCGTGAAAATGTGCTGAGACGAAAACAAAGCTTGAGAGCTTTTAAGAGTAAGTCAAGAATCTTCCAGCATCATCCAATAAATTATACTGTGATACAAAATTTGATTTTGAATTGCCCCTTATCTCATTTTAAACCTTAACACTCTCATTCATCTTTGAAACAAAATAATATATATTTTAAAGAAACCTGGGTGGTTTCTGTCCTTTCACTGAAAGTCTATGCAACCAAAGTTTTGAAGATCCAAAAAGATCATAAAGGCTTTGTAAAATGAATACATGTGATGAAATAAAGTCTAAATCAAATTTGTTCACTATAATGTACATATCTTGGACTTATATTAATAGAATTAAATTGCTCAATTCATACGGACTAGGCCAGTGCCCAACCATGTTCCTGGAGATCTACTTTCCTGCAAAGTTCAGCTCCAACCCTGATCAAACACAGCTTAATCAGCTAATTAAGATCTTCAGGAGCACTTGATAATTACATGCAGGTCTGCTGAAGCAGTGTTGGAACTGAACTCTGCAGTAGGTACATCTCCAGGAACAGGGACAGAAACAACTCAAGTTTCACAAAAAGTATATTTTGAAGATAAACCAAAATATTGCTAGTTTGGAATGACATGTGGGTGACTAAATGATGACAAAATTTCCATGAACAATCTCTATAAGAGTTTTTTCTTTCTCTTTAAAGATAAAGTACAGTTGCCATCAGTTATAAGAGTATTTCTTCTGGGCAGTAGACACTCTGGTAAGACATCTTCTGCAAATTGCATTTTGGGTAATGATGGACAGGAGGCTGACAACCAAAACCTCATGAGAGGTACTGTTATACTCAATGAGACAAAAGTTGAGGTCATGGACACACCAGGCTGGACAACTGAGTGTCCATATATTGCAGAGTTCAGAGGGCAACTTCTCCATGACTGGGTTTCTGGTTCAGACAGAGGGATTGGCATCCTCCTGTTGGTTGTGAATGCCAGTTCATCATTTACACTGAAGAACCTGAAAGCAGCTGAGTACCATCTGTGTACTCTGGGAGGGAAAGCATGGAGCAGCACTGTTGTGTTGTTCACACATGGAGATTGGCTCGGTGATGTCAGTGTGGAGCAGTATATTGAAAGTGAAGGAGATGCACTTCAGACATTGGTGGAGAAATGTGGAAATAGATATCTGGTTTTCAACAATAAGATTAAAGACAATGGCACTCAGGTCACAGAATTGATGCAGAAGATAGAGGAGATGATGTTGGAACAAATATTAAATAACGCAAAAAATCTAGGGAATATCCAGCGACCTTTGGTAAATGACAAATTCAAGTTTGGTGGGAAGGTACAGATTGGGGAAATGCAAAAGACACCTCTTAGAAGCTCTACAAACATTCATCATGGTGAGTTGTTATATTTTCACCAATAGTTATTTTACTATAGAAGCTTGTTTCCACCATGCAGTTCATGTCTCAAAATTTGTACTTTATCTTTTTCTCAGAATTTTGAGCTTTTCTCTCAGTTCACACTATTTTAACTCACAATTGCAATCACAATTTTTATATCTCACAGTTTTGACTTTATGACTCGCAATTGCAATTGCGAATCTATATCTCACAATTTTGACTTTTTTCCCCTCACATATCCAAGTTTATATTTTGCAAATTTGAGTTACACTCAATGTACAATTCATGCTTCTGAAGGAAATGTAAATTTAATACATTTATAATAGTACAATAAATTGCTTAATACAATAAATGTCTGTACAGTAGAGAGAGAGTACAGTAGAGGTGCAGCTTTGAGAAGATTTTCTTGTAAATTAAAAAGTAATGTATTATATTAATATTTATTTGTAAGAAAGTAATCTGGTTAAATAACTTGCCTTACTTGTAATGCGTTACCATTAACACTGCTTGATTAGGTGTAAAGGTTTATGTTTTTGCTTGATTTTGTACTGGATGTTGGCATTGATACTGGATGTTTAAAGTGTCTATTACTCTTTTCTTAATAGGTGATACTGACATTCAAGGAGAGCATCAAATGATTGAGATCTCTGAACATTTGCTCCCATCTACATCCAGTTATCCAAAAATTACCACCACAGACTCCATCTTTCCACCAAGTGAAAATCAAGCAGTGTCCTGCAGGAGTTTCCGATTATCAAATAGGACCTCATTACCCAGAAACGTTCATCAAAGACTAGTAGTGGTGCTCAACACCTCTGAATGGTTTCACCCAAATGAACCATGGAGAGGTGTGAGTAGGACAGATGTGCCTGAAACAGGTTCTCTTGCTGCATTCAGTGTTTCTACAACCGAACAGCCAATGAATGTGCAACGATTATTCAGAAACGAATCTCAGGGCGAAAGGTTTTGGGGGCCATCTCTTCCATATTACCACAGGAATACACCTTACACATCTCAAACTGCAAAAGAAAAAGCCTTTATGGGTTTTATCCAATCAGAGGACCTGCAGAACCTAATTGACCAATGGGGTGACAGTAACATCGAGGAGCTGGAGGCATTCATAGATTCTTATTTTGAGATGGTGTGGCAGGAGGCTATAAATGAGCCTAATTGCAGCGGCATGACTCCAATCAACTCTGAAGGTTTAGGCATCACTGAGAACGATCAGGGACATCTGGCGTCAATTGACAGAAAACTGTCAAAGCTTGACATCCTGGAGAGAGTGCAAAGAGACTTGCAGGAGCTGAAGCAAACAATCAAGCACTTAAGTAAAATATTTCAGGAACTGAAGGACAGGACTAAAGAGACACACGACCCCACCCGATCCTCTGAAGTAACTGCGTCAGCAGAAAGTGAGGAAACAGGTCGATCAGATGAAAAGTGAATGCCTTTTCAGTACTGAAATGGCAAAAATAGAAAATGTATTAGTCAAGTTGGGTCACGACTAAAACTTCACCATTTAAAGTGTAACAAGATGGTGCATTTTTCTCTCTGACAGAAAAAGAATGCAAAATAAAATGTAAACAAATACGAGTATATCCTTTCATTCTAAATATTTTTATATATCTGGTATCACACAATTCTCATTCATGATCTGGAATTCTCTTGAACAGCAAGCAGACACTGTCATAAGTTCTGATGACAGAAAAAAATATATTTTATATCATAAATCTAGAAGAAGACCATAACATTTATATGAAAGGCTGTAAATCTTGTGTTGTACCAATTAAATTTGGCATTTGATGTAAGGCTTTATGTAACTGACATAATATCACATTAAAGCATTTATTACAAAAGTCACAAAGTTCTGCATTTGACAGACAGTGTGTGATGTCTCATCTGTGGCTGCACACTCTGTTTATAATCACAGGGACCACCTCGGTCACCTGCATTAACTCCAGTTTTCCACAAGCAAGATGCCTTTCCTCTGGGCCTTCTGACACATGATGCAGGCACATGAATGATAGTGTGAGAACAAAATCTGAAAAATCTGAAGAAGGAAAAGCCACTGTTAGAATTTACAAACATTGTTTTGCTAGTAAATAGGTATACAAGACAAACTTTATAAGGGCTAAACTGTTTGTTGTAGCAGTTTAAACGTAAAAATAAAAATATACATCTATAAGCAAAAGAAATGAATAATTTTGAATTGCCACCTAGTGGTCGAATGATTAAGCTGCTGTTTTCACATTCAGTCTCGAGATGTTTAGAGTAGTTTGACATTCAGTGGATCATGCTATTGCATATAAGCATCCATAACCGCAAGGATAAATATAGCCTAGTTTTTACGTAGCCTATTCACAGAGCACATAAAAAAGCAGCAAACGTTTAAAAATGTAATGTAAATGTAATTCTGAGACGAACTTAAAGATCATGAAGACTTGTTCACAATCACATTACATGATCATCTGACTATTGTATATTCACGCAATATCACTGAAAGCTCGTGACAGAAAATCTACCTCTGCAGACAGGTGAACCGTGAACGCGCACAGAACCTTGAGCGTGACAGCGCCGCTTCCCTTTAAAAGGACGGTATGCGTCACCTGACCAGGTCCACCGACAAGGAAGGAACGTAACGTGCATTACCAGAAAAATAAGCAAATAAAATAGCCAAGATCTACACGTTATAACACTGAAACGTGAAAACATACTTGTCTTCAAACTCCCGCCCTTGTGACGGCTGGAAAGAGACACGTCATCATCATCATCATCATCATCCGACCGGACGCGAAGGCTGCGAACGAATGTTACCGAGGCTCCGGAATCCTGAATAGCTTTATAGTAACGTTAGAGGTTTCATCAACGGAGCGTTTCTAGAACTCGTTTTTAGGTGTTTATTTAATTAATTACGTTTAAAAAAGAACCAGTTAATCGCAAAACGCTCTGTTAGTGTCGGTTAGATGTTTTTTTAAATACATTTGATAATCAAAGGTGACGGTTTAACGTATTAATTTAATTATTTATTTCCCGCGAGAGCCAGGAATCAGCTCATCGTAGTGCGTTACGTAATATAGGCATTATCCAGGGTGCTGAAACCAACCCATGCTAGACGCCTACGAGGGAGTTTTTTTTTTTTAAAGGATTCAATTGAGAATATATATTTTGTGCTTTTAAATACTCAAATTCATTCGCTCCGGTTGGAAACAGAAACGAGGAATTGACATTGTCAGTTTCTAGAGAGCTAGAGAGTCTCTTTTTTTTTTGTCGGCGAATATCATATGCATTTCGGCGGTCCTTCACCCTTAAGTTGATTCTTGAGGTGGTTGTCGACGCTACCGGGAGAAAATGTCGGGACAGACTCTGACGGATCGCATCGCCGCGGCGCAGTATCAGCTCACAGGATCCGAAGTGGCTCGTGCCGTTTGCAAAGCCACCACGCACGAGGTGATGGCGCCCAAGAAGAAGCACCTGGATTGTAAGTCAGACATTGTGCATGCACCCTCGTTCCTAAGACCTGGCGCTGTCCAGTTCAGCACCACAGCTCAATGTGAAACTGTGTTTACCGTGCAATTAAAATTGCTCTCTGCATTATGCATGGTTTGCACTCAGTGATGTTGTTTGCTACCAGTTGACATTCTGTAAATGGAAAGCCTGCCTTTTTAGGGTGCATTTTATATAATTAGCTTTGTGTAAAAAGTTGATTGAAGGCAAATTGACAGCATAGAACACACCACGAAGTGTCTTTATGTGGGTGGTTTGTCTCAAGCTGAGAAGACAGAAGGAAATCAACTGCATTTAGACAGGACAGAGAGGCTACAAAGCATCTTCATGTCTGCCTCGAGATCTGTGTCCTGCAGGAGAAGGGCTTCTGAATTATAAATCGATTAGCCAAAGCATGCATGTATTATTTACGAAGCCAAAGGTGAGGACACACTTGTATGCAAGCAGAGGAATCAAAAGCCTTGTGTGTGTGAATTTTAGCAATCCGTTCATCAGGGAATCATACAAGATGCTTAAGATGTTTCCTGATATCACAGCCCACTTTAGGCTCTTCTGAAATCTATTCAGTCTTGGCACAGTTTAGCACCTGTGGAAAGATGCATTGTTCATTGCACAGAAACAAACTAATTTTACTTTAGGAGTGTCAGGTGTTTATGACAAGGAAATGTGTTTGATGAGTTTTTGTCTTACTACTTCAGTCAAATTTTTTTATTTTTTATTTATTTTTTTGTTAAATTGGAAGGCTTGTTAGTGAGGTTGTCATGGAAAATGAAGTAGATTATTGGGGAAGGGGGAGGAGTGAGTGACATCATGATGACATGCTATCAGTTTGCACAAGAGGGTCTTCATTGGATGTTGATTCACGAGGCAACACCCAAGATGTAGATGAGTTTATCAGAACAGATTTGGAGAAATTTAGCATTATATCACTTGCTCACTAAGGGATCCTCTGCAGTGAATGTCCAAACAGCTGATAAAAACTTCATAATAATCCACACCACTCCAGTATACCAATTAACATCCTTATGAAGTAAAAATCTGCATGTTTGTAAGAAATAAATCCACCATTAAGGCATTTTGACCTCATACCATTGCTTTTGGCTAAAATAAAATTCCTCTATCCATAATATTGCTGTCTTCAGTGAACAGGTTGAATTGTATGAATCAGGAGAGAAGTAAGCAGATAAAGTTTACAAATGAAAACAGTCAAAAACTGTTTTGATGTGAGAGGCAAAAAGGGGATGGACTTTTTCACTGGAGGAATTGTTGTTTTCATAATTTGTCCAGAAGTGACGGTTTGGAGTTAAAATGCCTTAATGATGGATTTGTTTCTCACAAATATGCAGATTTTCATTTCACAAAATGTTAATTGATGGGCATTTTACATTTTAATTTTTGCAGGTTGTTAGGCTTTTCTGTCAGTGTTGTTGTAAATATGAATTATTAACAGTAAAATGTGCTTCTTAGAGTTGATTTAAATGTTAGTGCAATATTGTCTGTTTAGATTAATTTTCTGTATTATATTTGGCTGGATTGTTAAGTATTTTGTTGCATGACTGGATCATATACAGTAGAAATGAGACCCAAGTAGCCGTTTAGTCATGTGCTCACATTAATGTGGCCTAGCAGATGTCTGTGTGTGTGTGTGTGTGTGTGTGTTTGCAATGTGTCTGTATTTACACTGCCTGTAATCCGGTCACATGAAGCACGGCGTCTTGAGCATTCCATAATCCCAGTGAACAGCACCTGCTCACATTTTTTTATGACTGATATATGTACAGGGACTGCTGTGCCATACTTCAATATATTATGAGATTATATTGCAACGTATTGCACTAGTGTTGACACACCTTTCGGTTTGTGTTTTAATCTGAACTATTCTTGGCTTCTTAACTCCACTGCAGTGTGTTCTGAAGCAGCCATATTTGCACTCCATGCTGCACTCCAAATTAAAATAAAGAAAAAAATTATAATATTTTGAATACAGAAAATAAATCCTGTTTTTAGACTATTGAGATTTTTTTGCATTGTTTTCATGACAATTAAACACATTTTCCACCAAATTTCCCAATGCTGATTTCAGTTTTAAAAATAATTTACAGTATTGAGAAATCTGATGATAATCACCATTGAGAATAATGACTTCTTTGCTTTATGCTTAAAAAAAGTATTAAAATGTAAAATTTGTAAAATGCAGCCTGGAGATGTTTTCATGTTTTATTCATTTTTCGGTTCTGTTTCTTTGGTCCCATTTGATTGGAAACTGATATTGTGTCAGAAACAAAGTAAATCTTACAGTTGTATCTTGTGTGTAGTTGATTTCTGGAAGGAGCTTTATATAGACCTGTCAAGTGTGATTACCTTCACACTTCATATTTAGTGTGTTTCTAAATGTTAAATTTCTACAGAATCTGGAAAACTAGATTTTCATGACACACATTTGATTTCCTTATATTGTGTTTAAAAAGTAAATATTTATCAAAAATGTATTTCCTTTTTTCCCTCATGCATTCCACTGCATGCAGTATGTTGTTATGTGCAAGAAAAATATTGTTGTTTATCATCTCTGGCTGTTTCTTTCTTCCATAATGCAATTGCGGATATGAATTTTCCCCTTGAGAATCGTTCTGCTGGTTCAATAATCATAAAGCTCTCAAAGCCCTTCATCTACATTTCGGTGCATAGTGCTGTAGTGGTAAATGTGTTTTGTGTGTGTGTGTGTGTGCGTGCATGTGCAGATCTGATCTCAACCACCAATGAGACAAACGTGAACATCCCCCAGATGGCTGACACACTATTCGAAAGAGCCACTAATGCCAGCTGGGTGGTTGTGTTCAAAGCTCTAACCACGACCCACCACATCTGCATCTACGGCAATGAGGTGAGGTGCTATTTGATGATTAAACTTCTCCTTTAAGTCAAACTGTTAATATTAGATCTCACAGATACTGAATACTAAAATGCTGTGTCTTTTTTAAATCCCTGCAGAGATTCATCCAGTATTTGGCCTCAAGGACTTCCCTGTTCAATCTCAGCAACTTTATTGACAAAACAGGCTCCCATGGTGAGTTTCTGTACATTTGTGTGTGATTTAAATGAAGACAAAAAAATTCAATTAAATTTGATGTAAAATAGTTCACCCAAAAATTTAAATTTGATGAAAATGTATTTACTCATCTTCAGGCCGTCCAAAATTTATTTGAGTTTGTTTCTTCATGGGAACAGATATGGAGAATCTTAACATTGCATCACTGGATCACCAATTGATCCTCTGCAGTGAATGGGTGTTATCAGAATGAAAGTCCAAACAGCTAATAAAACATAATAATAATCCACTGGAAATCCGGACTCAAGCCCACATTCAACTCAAAGCTATGTGTTTGTAAGAAACAAATCTATCAAGATATTTTTAACTACAATCTGGAGTGGTGTGGATTACTTGTGGATTATTGTGATGTTTTTTATCAGCTGTTTGTACTCTTATTCTAATGGCACCCGTTCACTAGAGATTTATTGGTGAGCAAGTGAAGTAATGCTAAATTTCTACAAATCTGTCCTGATGAAGAAACAAACTCATCTACATCTTGGATATCCTGAGGGTGAGTTAAAAAAAAAAAATTGGGTGAACTGTTCCTTTAATTATTAAGACGTTTAGCATATCTATACAAGTAAATGGTTTCATTCGAAGGCTGCTTAGTGCTGTTTTTCCTTTTCTGTCTACAAGGCTATGACATGTCTACATTCATCAGACGATATGCACGGTACTTAAATGAGAAGGCGTATGCTTACCGTGCGATGGCCTTCGACTTCACTCGAGTTAAGAAAGGGTAGGTCGATGGATTCTCAGAATAGAAAGATACATTGGCAACATTTATACAGTAGTTACTCCAAGTAATTAAATAATATGTCTGAGTGCATTTTAAATAGCATGGTGTTTTTTTTTTGTTTGTTTTTTTGCCTGAAGGTTAGAAACGCTTCAGAATTTACTCCCAGAGCTGTTACACTTACAGAACACAAAGGAAATGTCATCTTTAAGTTAGAGAAAATGAAAGGATGGTTCCTCAGTATTCACAAACTAACTAACTAACTAAGCCATCAGTCTTAAGTAGTGTGTGTGTGTGTGTGTGTGTGTGTGTGTGTGTGTAGAGCTGAAGGAGTGATGAGGACTATGGCTCCTGACAAGCTTTTGAAGGCTATGCCTGCCCTTCAGACTCAAGTGGACACACTGCTGGAGTTTGACGTGAGTAACATCTCCCACTACGTCTGAGATTGAGCATTCTAGGTTTAGGATTAATGATTGTGGTTTCACCACCATTTGTTCTTTCTCTGGTTGTATTTATTTCAATGTGCTTTATCATTATTTGGTCAGGAACAGAAGATCCAACTCTATTTTACTGTTGACATTAATGTTATAAATACTCCTTTTGTCTTGTACTCTGTCCTTCCCCCATCTTTTTTCTCAGGTTCATCCTAAAGACTTGAATAATGGTATCATAAATGGAGCATTCCTGCTTCTCTTTAAGGATCTGATAAAACTCTTCGCCTCCTACAATGACGGCATCATCAATTTATTAGGTATGTGATAACTTATTTTTGATCTCAACTACATCACATCAATACATTTTAATATTTTTTAATATTTTAAACATCCATTTTGTCCCTTGAAAATGGGTCTATTTTTAATTATACAGAGAAATATTTCAAAATGAAGAAGTCTGAGTGCAAGGATTCTCTGGACATTTATAAGAAATTTCTCACTCGGGTGACCAAAATTGCAGAGTTCATGAAAATTGCTGAGGTAAGGCCAGAAGCAGAGATGTTTTCAAGTCAAATATTTGTATAGAATGTCAGTTCACTGTATTTTTATTGTGTTTCTGTTGCAGCAAGTAGGAGTGGATAAGAATGACATCCCTGACATCTCTTATGTAAGTCCGCCACTTGAAACAAATTTGAAACAATTTGTTCATTCATGTTGGTATGTCACTAGCTCTTAATTAATATCAGAATCAGATCAAGTATTTATTTCTTGATGTCAATGGCTTCTAAAACATTATAGCATGGGAAGAGTCTAACAACCTTTTAAAATAATTAAGTAAATCCAGCCTAACCAAGAGTCATTATCCCAACGCCTCCCCGTGGGGATCCTCAGTGCTTGCACCCCCGCGTAGTTGCAGACCTGGCAGATTCAGACAGTGAAGACTGTCCCTTTAAAGACTGCCGCAATGAAGAGCCGGTAACCATGGCGACTGATATGGGATGCAATATGCATCTCAGTGTATTGCTTTTACCTGCTTGTATAGAAGCCCCTCCTGACTGGGCTAGTCACTAAACACTAGTTTTTAACATATGATGTTACTGGAAGTTTTAAAGCAATGATAAGAACTCTTCTGTGGAGCTGCTTTATAGATGAAATCAAAGAATTTTGCAACATTAAGAAACTGTTTTGTATGAAGTGATGTCATGCAAGTGACTTTTTTTCTCTAAGACTGAGAGGTCACATCATAATTAGCCTTTTGTTCAGAAGCTGAGAAAAGCAATTCACTGAAGTCCAGTTCTGTCCCACAGTTTGTGCTATGAGCTGATTTTGCGGTGCTGTGTGGTTTGGGTAAAGATTTTCACCAGGTTTTGATGTGGTGTTTTATTGTTTGAATTTGTTGTGGAGATATCATAATCAAAAATGCCCTGATGCCATGATTTTTGTACTGTCTTTACACTGCTTTCCTTTTCTCATCACATGCGTGTGTGTGTGTGTTTGTATGTGTGTGTGTGTGTGTGTGTGTGTGTGTGTGTTTTATTCTGCTGTCCTCAGGCTCCCACCAGTATTCTGGAGTCTCTCGAGGCACATATGAACAGTCTAGAGGGCAAGAAAGGGTACGAGATCCCTGAACTCATTCTAAATCACTGTAAATGTCAGAGGGGAAGTAACTCTGCACTTGCAAATCAAATGTTGCATGATACATTTGATAGTGAAACTTGAGAAAGGCACATTACCATGGCTTGTCTCTGCAGTTATTATACTGTAAGTCTCTTTGAATAATAAATATTAAGCCTATAAATATTAATCCTAATTTATGTTCTTTTCCTCCTCCCACAATGGTTTGTTCAGGGAAGGGTGAGTATGTTTTAAGTCTCAAACATTTTCATCCGTCATATTGATTTTAAATGAAATCATCTGTTAACTTCTATCTCATTGTCTCTGCTTGTGTTCTTCAGGTCACCCACAAAAGTAAGTGGTAATTTTTATGGTTTTATTTTTTATAGATATCACACACATGTGCTCAATATGTTGCTCTGTGTTATGTTTTAGGGCTCACCCACCAATAACGTGTCTCCAGCCTCCACTCCCGCCAAATCAGCCGCTGCCGTCCCCACTTTGGAGCCGCCGCGTGCTGAGGCCACGCCTGCTGCTGCTGAAACTGCTACTGAGTGAGTGACTTCACTTCCTGTCTCATTAAATACTAATAAGAACAACAGATAATATCTGAATGTGCAGCTTTCATAAGTGTTTGTCTGTCTCACCATAGTTCTCTGCTGGATCTGGACCCGTTGTCTTCCTCTGGACCTTCTACAGGAGCATCAGCTGCCCCCATGTCTTGGGGAGGTACAATCCAATCACTTACACACTTTGCAGCTCGAACCAGCATTGTTATTGTTATCTAAAGATAGAACTAATAAACATTTTAGTTAATTAAGCTTAAAAAATAAAAATAAACATTCAGAAAACGTAAACTAAATGTAAATAAAAAAATGGACATATTAAAATTACTAACTGACAACCAAAACTGAAATGAAACCAAACTGCTAAGAAAAATAAATTAAAAATATTTAGAAATATTTTTAACAAACAAAAATTAATAAAAATGACAAAAAAATACAAATAAATACAATTGTAATTAAGTAAAAACAAATGTAAATAAAAAACACATTTAAAATATGAATAAAAACTAGAGTAATATATAAATAATACTAAAATAGCATTGGCTCAAATCTGTGAATTTCGAGGCCAAACCCAACTCAACCCAAAAACTCTAATTAAAAAAATGGCTTTGCCTGGCCTGGTTTGGTCTGACTCAAAGATGTTGGAGTAAATGTGCCAGCATGCTCAAAGTGGGTTACTTTAAAATGAAACCATAAAATATTTATAAAAATAATTTATCTTATGAACATGAAACAGCATTCACAACCTATTTCACTTCCATAATGTGACATATTTTAAAGTGAAGTGGGTCATCCAGCAGGAAAAAAAAGTACTAGATTTATCTGTCTGATTAAATAATAAAAGTAGTCTCAATGACATCAGCCATAAAGAAAACTGCATTACAATTAGGTAAAAATTATGATTACATTTGCAATAATATGCACCAGTAAATTATTTACAGTTTTATAAAAGTATATTCGATCTATTTTAATTTCAAATTGATCCATTACAAAATCAAACCCAAAGTAATGTGAAAAACTGACCTCAGTAGCAGACCTTTAACTCAGAAACTTCATTGATTAAAGCATCCGTTTTATATTCCTTATTACAAACTCTTTATGACCTGGTTTGAAATATATTTTTCTTTCTCGGTCATGGGCTTCTGTCACATCAGATCTGCTGGGCTCAGGTAAGTGCTGTTGCCCTTTCATTTTATGTTAAATAAGCGTTTTCATCTAATTTGATGTGTTAAATGTCTCATTCACTTTATTAAACATTTTAAACATTTTTTATAGTTAATCTGGAGAATTGATATTAGAGTATGACAAACCTAGTCTCCTAAAGCCCATTTAACATCTATGTGTCAATCCCTCAGTCTTTGCTCAGTAGAATCTCTTTCTCTCTCTCCTTTGCTTTTACCCTCTTTTTTGGTTCCTTTCCTGGTTATCTGTTGATTTACATTGTGGTTATATTGGTCCGCTGGGGGCGTGGCTATGCAGAAATAGGCTCCCTTACAACAGAGACTCTCCTTCCTGACCCAACCCCTGCAGTAGACTCCAGCTCCTCAGCCACGCCTACCACCACAGCCGCTGAGGCAGCCGTTTCTTTGGCTACCCCTCCTTCCGCTGCCGGGGCTTCCTCCGGCTCAGCGGATCTCCTCGGAGGTCAGTAGTGAGGTTTCTTCCTTACGAAGAATTTTCTGGGGGAAAAGGCTGTGCCACATTCTGAAACAGAGGAAGAAAATCTAAGATTAAATCGGAATAACAATTTGTGCTTCATTTGTGAAGTCTGTGGTCACCACTGCTCCTTCATTTGTGTCCATAGTAGAAATCTAGAGCTGCTCATCTCCCTTTCTACTTTTTATTTTCCATGCTACATTTCTACAGTTTACATTTGACATTCATTGTACATTTAACATACACTGAATGAATTTGTATCATTGGATTATTCTTAGTTTTAAATTGAGCAACTACAAATAGGTTTAAAGTCAAATTGAAACTTGACCCATTTTATTTTATGTTCCTAGAGTAAAATGGGTTTGTGTTTCATATATCATTATAACTATTATTAGTAAAAGTGTGCAAGACATAAGCTGTGTACTAATTCAGGGGCTGCATTCTAAGAGGGACCACCAATATGTTTACCTTGGTCCGTTTATGTACATAATAAAAGCGTAAACTGTCTTTAAAATCGCATTTTGGTAAGGTCCACATTTTAACCACTTTAAATTGTTACATTTGTGACATTATATAATCGAGCAAGTTGAAACTCAATGCTTATTTAAGTGTAGCTCTCTTTAAATAAATAATCCTGTCATCCACAGCACAAAAAAGAATCTTGGAATAGTCTGTGGATCCATCATTGCCTGAGAAAAAAGAAGGGCGGTTTTCCAAGACCACATTTATAGAAGCCTACGAAGTGAGACAGTCTTCGCCACACTGCTATGGCACATTCAGTCTTGGCATGCAGCCTTTGAAGGATGTAGCCCATGAATTGGGATACAGCTTTAGTTTTAAATAGTTTAAATGCAAAACATCTTTTTATTCAAACTCTGCATGAAATGAATCTATTGTTTCTCTTTCTCTACACTATCTACTATTTCTACTTCTCCCTTTCCTCCTTTTCTTTGGATGTTATACACCAACCCTTTGGCTATGATGCACGCTACTTCAGATGTGTTTGCGGCCCCTGCGGCTGAAACCACTGCTGCTGCAGAAGGTGGGGCCGCAGCAACCACGCCCACTCCTGCTGCCGACAGCAATGCACCAACCGGTGGGTGACAACGGTTAACTTGCATATATGTCTATGTGAGAATGTCAGCACATAACGGGTGAGAGAGTGCATGTGCTTGCTTCTGAATGTTTCCTTTACCGGTCTGAAGGACCTCACAGAGCCTCTTATGCTGGCTCTAATCCTAATGAAGCCTCCTCTGGTCAGTGTTGAGTTTTTCTGGATTGGCATCGGTGTTGCCATGGAGATTGTTATCTGTGTTGCTAGGGTGATAGTCTTTGAACACTGAAGTTCTGTTCTTCAGGAGCCACAAGCAGATGTCGACTTGTTAAATGTGCAACAAAACCCTCTCCAACTTCCACTTTCTTTTTCATTCTTTCTTCTCTGAAATGTCATCCTTAGGACAACTTAATATAAGTCTTTCAGAGCCTGGAAGATGTTTTTAAATGCTCATCCTCTTCTCCCGGTAGATCCCTTCACTCCAGCGGCTGGTTCTGCTGATAACTCCCATCAGTTGGACCTGTTCTCCATGCAGCCAGTAGATGACAGTAACTCTCTCTTTAGCTCAGTGGCACCCAACACTGTCCAGGCGTCTGTCTCCACAACCACCAGCACTGTAGCCCCCGCTGCTTCCCCAGCCCCGACGATAGACCTGTTTGCTGGTAAACCTCCTTAGGCCAGAGATTTGGCAAGACCCTTTATTAAAATCTGGATCTTTTCCTTTCCTGTTATTTTTCAGCAAGTGCTTTTATGGGAAGGTCCACCCATTGACAATTATGTCATGATTTACTACCCATCCTCAAACTTGTAGGACTTTCCTTGTATGACTCTGTGAAATGTAAAAGACGCTGCTCTGAAAAGTGTTGGCAACCAAAGTTTCAGTACCCATTGACTTCCGTGATATGCAGAAAAAATGGAAGTCAGTGGGATCCGGAGCTGTTTGCTTATCAGCATTTTTCAGAATATCTTACTTTTTATGTTCTGCAGGAGAAAGAAATGCATGCAGGAATAACATGAGGCTGTTAATGATGACGAGTTTTCCTTTTTGGGTACCTTAAAAGGGAAGAGTTAAAACGTTCTGAATAAAGCGTTTGCACTTTAAAGAAGATACTTGTTCCAGTGTAAGCATAAATTCACATTTGCATGTGGTTAGCCATGGTACTGGAACTTTTATAAGGTATCTTCAAGTTTGGTTTATTTGGTTTTTTGGTATTCTATATTTTCATTTGTTTGGTTTGTGTTGTGTATTAATATTATTTATGTTTATGTCTATAAATGTTGTCTTGTTTTTAGGCTTTTTTGATCCCATGCCAGACTCATCTGTTTCCAAAACAGACCCAAACCCCAGTCTAGACCTGTTTTCAGCAGGTACATGCTCCATCCACTCATACCCTGCCTCACTTGGGCTTTGTTTAGTTTTTTTTGTCTATTCTGTCCTTGACTGCGCAAGGTGAGCCAAATATGCTTCTCTCCCTGGGAAGCCTAAAGGAATTGTCTAACCGACAAACTGATTCCTCTTAGTCTCTTAGGCCTTCACTGACCTCTTAATTATTCCAAATCTTTCCCTCTATGTTTCTTTTGAAACATCTCCAAGACCCATTAATTATATTATCCCCACTTATAAACCCTTCTATTTTCGCTTTTTCTCACAAACCTGTCTTCATCTAGAAGTAAACAGACTCTGGTTTTTACCTAAAACTAATGCATTTATGGGTGTTGCTTTACATAGTTGCGTAGTTACTCTTCAAATAATGGATGTTAAACAAGCAGGACTTTAGGTGTCATCTAAACCCGTTCCTGTGCTCCAGATGTGTTTTCGTCCTCCTGCCGCTGCTCTATCGGCCCCCATGAGCTGGCCAGACAGCGGAGCAAATCTGGACCTGTTTGGGGGTTGGTAACTTCCCAGTGTGCATGCTGGGGGTTTGATTTGTATGTCTTGACCAGATGCTTGCTGTGGATTCTGTTAAAAGCTGATGGTTGATGGACCAGGAGGTTTCTGAACTGACCAGTCAAAAGACATTAATTAGGTGTTTGTGTGTGCTCTTGTTTGAGTTTGTTTCCATTTCTGACTTTTATTTATGTTTGATAACACTCTCTCTCTTTTTCTCTCTCTGGGGTTATTTCTCAGAGTAATGGCTTTGGCTCACTTTAAACTTTTTTACCCTCATGCTGCGTGGATGGATCAGAATCTGCAGGCGCTGGAGAGGCCAAACCAGCCACAGCAGCTGCTGGAGGAGATCTGATGTCAGGTACATCCCCTGCAGCATTCGTGACTTCTTTCCTTTTTTCGTCATGTCATTTTCATTGCACTCTCAGAACAAAAAGTACATCCTTTTTTACCATACTTACCACTAATTGGGTACATCAAAGTAACATGTTAGTACCTTTTGAAAGCTTTGGTACCTTTTTTTTGAGAGTGTACAAAGAGCCAAATTTTTGTCTGGTGTTCAAAACAGTCATCGTTACAATCATCATAGTCCATGATAGTCCATAGAAAATAAAACATGGGGGCGGGGGGGTGAATTTTTTTTTATAGCTCATCCGTTTAAATTACATTAAGCCTGAAAGTTCTGCATAATTAAGGGCGTGGCCACTTGAGTGACAGCTTCTGCCTTTTTGCCCATTTTCTATCATACGTTGTGCGGTGACATGTTACCAAGATTGCGACGGCCGCCTCCGCCCACTTTTGGCTTCAAAAACGCTCTTTGGAAACCTATGGGTGTTTCACGGACACTACGTCCATGTTTTGATACAGTCTATGGTCTGTATGGTTCTGTGGTGGTATTGATGTGTTGAGATGAGATCAGTTTTGTTTCCATCTGTTTCTCTCATTCATCTCTGCTCTACATGGACTGAGAAAGTCTCCCAATGCCTTGCTGCTTAATTCTGTTCTCTTTTCTCTCATTCACTCTCACTCTTTTGTGCTCATCTGGTCTGTTTCTTCCGCTTCTTCATGCTGATCATGTTCTTCTTCCATTTCTCCTTCCAATGTTTCAAATTCCTCTCTATCATTTTTTTACCTTAATTTTCCCCTCTCTTTCCCTTCATCTGGCTCTTGGGTCATTGCTTGCTTCCTCCTGTGCTACTGGTGAGTTCTGATGCTCCTACACCAGCTGCAATCCCACAGTACATTGCTGCACTGCAGAATAGGGCTATAGTGAATTCAACTGAAAGACTGCTAGCCAAGCTATGAATATAATAAGATGGGTAGATGGATGAATGGACGTTTGAATGCTTTACAAAGATATCTAGAGTGACATTCTGTGCAACAACATGTAGAAACTAATAGTAGAAAAGTACATTATCTGAATATTGTTGCCTTTAAACTTGTTTCACAGCATATGCATAAGCAGTAGCACGTATTCATTTCAGTGCCTATATTAAAAGGTTATAGGATTCACACTGCACATGTAAGCACTGCAGACTATTTTTGCTGAACTTAGTGTCCTAAATTTAGCAGAAAATATGTTGAAAATGCACTAGTGAAGTAAATTACTCACCCTTTGTTTCATGAAAAAAGATCTTTTAGTAGTATTATGTTCTGGTTATCCGTGCTGTGTGAAACAAGTTTTATACTTTAAATGATGATAGTATTATGTTGAAATTAATGTTTAATGGCTTTGTGTGGCTGTAGTTGATGATAGCACTCAGCTCTCTTTCTTACTGCTCTCATTTTTTAGATTTTTCTTGCCATAGAGATATGCAATGTATAACGGTTGTTAGTGTTCAGTTAAGCTCCATTTTTTTACACTGTTACTCAAAATCAAGCTCACTATGTTCCTCTAACTCTTCATTCCCTCTTAAAGCTTTTGATGGATTGGGTGATGTGCTCATGCCAGCTATGGCTCCACAGGCAGCAGGGGCCACCTCACCGGTCAAACCCATGGGAGGAGATCTGGACTCAGCTATGGCCAACATGACCAGCAGTACGTTCTCATCTACTTTTCACCTGGTGAACTCCAAAATCATACAGTCTCTACATTAAAGTTCCCGGTAACACTTTCTATGAAGCCTGTATTTATAATACATTTAGGCATTATAATGAATTCATAAGGCATTATTAAAAATCTTATATCTTGTATCATCTCATGAATATTCATAAGAACAGTTTTAATATATTATAATATTTACTTATTCGTGGTTATAGCTTTTAAGAGTATGATGATTTATAACACAATGAACATGTTGCATCAGCTTTTAGAATGGATTATACTTCTCATAGTTATAATTTATTTTAAGTCTCATATCTTGTCACTTTCCTGATGCTACTTAAAGCAGCCAAAGACCACTTATAAGTAGTAATAATAAAACACGTTTAAGAACCTTTATTTTAAAAGGTATAGCCAAATAGAATGTTACAGAAGTTACAATACTTCTAAAACTAAAAATGTAACTTCTTTACTAGAATCTGTGGTTCCATGAAGAGCGTTTAACATCCATGGAATCTTTCAATTCCACAAAATGTTCTTTATAGTGGAAAAGGTTCTTTAGATCATTAAGATTTTTATTTTTTTTTTATTTTTAGAACTGTTGACTAAAAGATTCTTTGAAATATTGTTGAAATATTGAAAAATCTGATAATTACATACTTTAAAAAGATGTTTAAAACTTTGAATTCATAAAATCTATAATCTTACTTTTACTTGCATTTGTGTGCATTGTGAACAAAGCCAAAAGTGTAGTCAAGTCAAGTCAAATTTACTTGAATATCACTAATCAAAATGCATATCGCATCAAAACTATAGATCCCCAGACATTACATGTGGGGTAATAACAACACTGTGTCCACAAATGTAGAATTAGTTCCAATAACTTATTAAATTGTGGCTACATTGAATTAATTAATTCACAAATTTTAATTAAATCAAATGAGAGAATGAATTAGTGCAACGTGGCTACGGTTTACTAAAAGGAGAGAACAAATTCTTAATTTGTGGCCACAGTAAATATATTTTTGTCTGCACATTGTTTTGTTTGCTATACATGACATGACATACAGCCAAGTATGGTGCTCCATACTCTGAATTGGTGCTCTGCATTTATCCCATCCAAAGTGCACACACACACAGCAGTAATTAGTAATCAGACAGTAAACACACACCCGGAGCAGTGGGCAGCCATTTAAGCTTCAGACCTGTTTGGCTTGACAGCCGGTTCCTTCTCTATTTCTTTTCTTTTTATAATGCTAAACATGTAAGCATGCACATGCCTCATAAAACATTCAAACTCACAGTTACATCAGACCGTTAACCACCATCCCAGGTGTGTGTGCAGGTTCCCTCCTGTGTGTCTGTATGCCATAGAGTCGTTTTGTTCAGGTGTTGTCCTGTTCTGTGTGGTTTGGTGCTAACCTCCCCACCCCCATCCCTCCGACCCACTTAGAATTCCCCTCTAGGGGTCTGTCCTGTCATGGGATCCCCGTCAACGTTTGGCATGGTAAGATTGTGTGTTTATGTGTATGTGCATGTGTGCAGGCACATGTGTCTCTTACTGTGTCTCTGTGTCACTCACAGCCTGGTGCAGGAGCTGCTCCCATGATGCCTGGCTCACCGATGATGAGACCACAGTTTCCCGCACAAGGAGCCCCTGGACAACCGGTATTTTAGACATACATGCATTTTAAATTTACTGATATAGTCATTTAGACAAGAATGCTTGGTCTGTAAAAACACTTACACATTCTTGATTCTTGCTCTTCAGATGTCTCCAGGAATGGCCCAGAGTCCCAGGAAGCCTCCCCCTCCTAAAGACCCTCTCGCTGACCTCAATATCAAAGACTTCATGTAGATGAGCAGCTGGTGTAAGTTTCACTACAGCTAGAGCAGATGTGCAATTTGACGACAGGACACACAATGAGACACAAGCTAAAATACATTTTCATCTGATGCATCTATTTTTAAACAAAGCATTTACACAAGGCTGTAACCACCAGGGGAAGACAGTCCAATTTGTATTTACTCAATATTCAGTATCTCAAAGCTATATATCTGTTATAGCTATAAAACTATATGTCTGTACAGTCAGTCAAGATTTGGGACTTCTCATACACACACCACACACACGTATGTATATATATATATACCTATTTCAGTCTTTTTACTTAAACATTTCAATGTTACTTGCCATTTTGTCTAATAAGCTGGGCAATGTACTAGCATGTTTTTTCCAGTGTATAATACTAAAATCTCTTTCTTCTTTCTCTATTGCAGTTGTCACACTTATTGTGCAGCCCTGATGAATCAGACGTGTGTATTCTCTCTTCCATTCATCACATTCAGGGACTCCAGTCCCTCCTTTTAACTCTTTCCCTTCCCTGTCTGTTTTTGTAGCACAAACCATGAACGTGAATAAGTATGTGTGTGTACATGTGTTTGTATTTCAATGTTCTCAGTTACTTCAGATATATATATATATATATATATATATATATATATATATATATATATATATATATATATATATATATATATATATTATATATATATATAAAATTTAAAAAAGTACTATGAAACATGAGAATGGCAGATGCATTCTTCAATGTGCCTCTGCAGGTCTCTTGATAGATGTGCATTTATTTTTCCTGGCTCGCTTTCAGTGGGTAATCAAATCAAAAGTGTGACGTTTTCTGTGGAAATTTTTTTTTTTTTTTTTTTTGTGGTTAATATCACTGGGCCGGTCTTTGTCATCATCAGTCGAGTATGAGTCATCTTTTGTCCATGGAAGAACTTCTGAGGGAACAACATTAACGTATTGAGAGTTATGATAGTGTCTCACACACTGTTTGATTTTTATCAATGCCCTGATTTGATTTTTTTTCTTATCTATGAATTGTGAGTTACATGCAAAATGTGGCTATTTGATGAAAATACATATGCATTTTAAAATATTTTAAAAGACAGATTGTTTTGAATATCCTTAGTCTTTATTTTGAGATAAAAATGCTGAATATATTTTAGTTATGTCAGAAGTTTACTTTGCATACTACATGACTAATTAGTAATCCCATTTATCCCATTTGGCACAAGACACAAGGCACTGAGCTGAGTCCTGCTAGTATGTACAGTATAATATCGCAGCAAGTAGATCCTCTGTTGTGTAAAGGGGACGCCGGTTAGCCAAATCAGATTCTATCAGGAGCAAGTTAACCTACATCTTAATCAACATATCAGGAATAGTTCAAACAAAAATTACAATTTGCTTAAAATGTTCTCACCCTTGGATCATCCAAGATGTAGATTTGTTTGTTTCCTCATCAGAACATATTTGGAGTAATGTAGCATTACATCACTTGATCAACAATGGATGCTCTGCAATTGAATGGGTGCCATCAGAATGAGAGTCCAAACAGCTGATAAAAACACCACAATAATCCACACCACTTCAGGCCATCAGTTAATGTGAAGACGAAACCAAGGACCAAATCCATCATTAAGATGGTTTTAACTTCAAAATGTTAAAATATTAGTCTTCCATTTATAAAATTGCTTTCTCTAGTGAAGGTCATCTCATTTGAATCAGGAGAGAAATATGCACATATAAAACAGTTCTAAATAAATGTGTTAGTGTGTTTTAACGTGAGAGGACAACAGGAGATGGACCTTTTCATTGGAGGACGCCTTATTTTGGATTATGTACTATTTCGGCTTTAAGCGATGGTTTAAAGTTAAAACTCCTGGATCATGGATTTTTTTTCTCATGAACATTCATCTGATGGAACCTATTCACTGCAGAGAATCCCTTGGTGAGCAAGTGAAGTAATGCTACATTTCTCCAAATCTGTGCAAATGAAGAAACAAACTCATCTACATATTTGATAGCCTCAAATTTTTTTATAGTTTTCAATTAACTATTTCTTTAAAATAGGACTAAATATACCTGGCTGCCTTGTGTTTTGTTGTATTGCAAGTGAGTGTGTTACCAATTCTATTTGCTACAAGTATCACGGATATAAAAGGGACGAATGGCAGTTTCGTGGAACAGTATTGCATTTTATTGATGTCTGTTTTTTATTTTAACTGAACATTTTGTTGATAAATTTTATTTTTGGATGGAATAACACCCTCTGCCCCTCCCACCGTTGTGCATGTTAGTCCCGTTGAAATGCAATAAACAGTGATCTGGAGAGAAACATCATTTAGTCATTATTGGGTAAAGTGTTTCACAATGAGGATCATATAAACATACATAATCCCAATTCCGTGTCTCTCTCTGATAAACAAGCATCTAATGTGTCTTTGGCAAACATGGCAAACTAACTATGCATAGAGGTAATGCAACATGTGGCCAAATTGAAGACAAATTCACAACCTCTGAACAAACCAGTGTTGCCAAATGATGAACACTGATGGGTATGAATGGATATCAGACTCCCCAAATCTCATTCTCTGATAGTGTTATATAAACGCGTAGTAGAAAAGAGCACTGATGGCTAACAGAGCGACAGACAGGATCATGTTCTTCCTGTTTTCTCCTCTCAGCACCTGCAGTTCCTTTTCTGAAGAATATAAAAGATACTATCAGATAAAACTGCTCTTCCAGCAATTTTCTTGAAATTTGAAATTTGGTCATCATTTTGCATGCTTCATAACAACTTTAGGAAAATAAGAGTATTTTAAGTAAAAAAAATAAATAAATAAATAAAAATCCACAAATTCATACACTGGGTATTCAATGATTGTTAAATTTGATGACCAATGCACTTAATTTTCATGTATTTTTGCACCCTCCAACCATTCCTAATACTGACTCACCATATTTCTGTATTCTTTCATTCAATATGATCATCTCATCTTCTAGGGCCAGCCTGTAAGTACATAAAAAGACTCGTTTGCTGTGTTTCTGTATTAGGTTATGGGGCAAAATGTTATAATCACCTGTCGTTGTCTGAGAGCTGCTCTTTCCTCTGTCTGAATTCTGCTCTCTCCAGGCTGTTTTTACAGTGCAATTTGCGCTCTTCAGTGCGGTCAATCTAATAATAATAATAATAAATAAATAAAACAGAACAACTCTTGAAGATCAGATTTCATTAGATACACCGATATTAAAGCAGACAATTTCATGAATTATTTTTCAGAATAGCACAACGACATAATGATCTGTTTTTATTTTTTATTTTATATGTGTGTGTGTGATTTTATTTTTCAGTAACGTTAAACTAAAAGGTAACGTTATCTGTTAACTGTTTTATACACATAATATGGCATACAATCTCATATTTATTAAAATGCCACTTACCTCGCTTGCCACACTTATTTTCTCTTTCTTCGAGGTTCTTGATTTACTCATTTTGTAACGTTAGGTTCTGAGGCTTTTACTTGAGGAGAAATCATGGGAATAGGAGACACTTCCGTACACATCACGAATGCTTCACTCACTCTGTTGCTCGTCGCGCTCAGTCTATGGTGAGTTCGACTGCCTCCTGCTGGAGGAGCGGTGACGTTTCATATTAGACACAGCGTCATTTAGTCACACATTCGATGAATAGTTTTTATGAAAAAACATTCCGTTAATGGCAGCATTGAAATTACTATCACTACATCGTTTGTATTATTATTACTATAAAAAAATACTTTGGTATTTATCAAGCTTATATTTGTACTGTAATACTGAAAATTGACTTATTTTGTATTACCATTGATTTTTATGTACCTTTATTTGCACTGTAATGCTGTAAATTGACAGAATTTGTACTGATACAGCATTTGTACCCAAAATGTGAATACATTAATGAATAAAAATATTTTTTTAAATAGAGAAATTATCTACATTTGTACTGTAATTCTGAAAATGATCCTGTCACTTGATTTTCCAGATCAGAATAAAGACTTTATAATAACTACTACAAGGTATTTTTTTCTTTTGATTTTTGAGGTGAACAATGCAGACTTCCAGACTGTGTTTAGTCCAGTACAGTATGTGTAAATATGTAAAATAAGACAAATAACAATATTTAATAACACTGTATTTTTACATCAAATAATCAATAATACAATCTGTTGAATTGTTGTACAGTTTTGAAACTATTCAAGAGGTACACAGTCCTCCTATTTTCTAATAAGGGTATATGCAAGTATACCCAGTACCGCCACCAGGGCGGCGCCACCAACCAGCAGCACAGGGAGTTCAAAAGGGTGAAAGCGGGTCTGCCTTTGGAACAACCTCTTCTGAAGATGACAGTGACACACGGGGTGCATTAATAGACTCTGATTCAGAGGCATGAGGTTCCTCTGAGAGTGTGACTGTGGAGGGTGGGAGATGATCGAAAACTTGTGATATGATTTCAGGTATGGGAACAGAAGCCAGCGTAAAATCTAAAGGCTCAGACAGAAGTGGTGTGTGAGTGAAAATCGGCTCAGAAGCCACCTCTGCATCAATTTCCTCCACAACTGGCTCCTCCACAGACACCAGAAGCTCCACAGTCTGTGGAGGCTTGAGATCTGAATCTGCAGAAAGTGCTCCAATGTCTTCCAGCTCACTGCCAATCATGCTCAGCATGCTGCTCTGAAGCTCCTCCTCCTCATCTGACTCCGCCCTCTGATGGAGCTCCGCCTCTAGGTGGATGATGTCAGAGGTGGAGGAGTGGTTTTCGCTGTGGTCCTCTTGAACTAGGACCATCTCACTGGTCTCTAGACTACCAAGTTCTGGCTCCATTTCGCTAAAAGATGCCCAGGACTCAGCTAGACTAGCAGTCTGCCAGGGGCCGGACTCACTGCTGCTCTCCTCCAGGCTTGAGGTTCGATCCTGGGGAGGGTCGGGTCCTGCAAACTGCCTGTCCTCAGACAGGATGGAAGACCTTTTACGAAAATCTTTACGAAAATCTGACTAATATTTACAGGTTCAGTGAGTCCTAAAAATGAGAGACAGAATTCATTCAGTCATATAAGTCCATTGTGCCACTGAGTAATTACATTAATATGAGCATTTTGGGGATGTAGGAATGTATTTTATAGCATACTTTTAGCTAAAATTAGTTGACATTTAATGTAAGAACAAATTCAAAAATATAAAAAGTCACTGAAAACCCATTTTACTTCAGTGATTTTAAATTTAAATGACAAAATCAACTTACATAAAAATTATATTAATAACGAAACAACAGCAACAATAAAAAAACATTTATATCATCATCATCACCATCACAGAAAAAGAGTTTTACATAAGGTTAAACACTGTGCCCATCAGAGACATAAGATGAGAATTATAGTACAGTATTATAATATAAAAAAGACAATACATACATTCACACACATATACTAAAATGAATTCAGTCTATCACATATTACTTATAAAACATTTATGTAAAATGTTAAACTTCTAATATCTTACATCTCTTTGTTAATAAATAATTGTAGCAAAGAAACCAAACCAAATTGAATTAATAAGAAATTAGTAAATAATAATAATAATAATAATTGTGGGACAGGATTTTGAGAGAATTAAATCTGACATCTGCAACATTTCATAAAAAAATCTTAATTTATCATATCATATTATATTGTGATATGTATAGGCCAGTAAGCTCATATTTAACTGGCTATGCAAGCCAGTATAAATATATATATCTCCATCTGTTCCCATGAACAGAGAATGTCAGACATTTCACATGGCATGACAGGATCGTGGTTCAGTTCATGTAGCACTTACACAAAATTGACACACTGTATACTTACTCTTTTATGATTTAATTAAATTTGTCAGAGAAAAACAAATCCTAAACTCATAAATTTCCTTCCAACTTTGATTCTAAAGATTCATCACTGTCTATAATTACATAAATAAACAAACAAACAAACAAATTCTATTGTAATAAAAATTTTTGTGTCCAGACATGTTAATGAAGTACATAACATAAGGCGAACAATTACTGTAGGCACCAGCACGGCTTCAGTCACATCACAGAGAAAACGTGCAGCGTCAAC
Source organism: Carassius auratus (assembly GCF_003368295.1). Classification (NCBI taxonomy): domain Eukaryota; kingdom Metazoa; phylum Chordata; class Actinopteri; order Cypriniformes; family Cyprinidae; genus Carassius; species Carassius auratus. The sequence goes on from NC_039246.1 coordinate 10,900,512, forward strand.
AGTCATATTGTGAAGAGAAAACTAAAGCCCACAGCCAAGATCAAAGGTCAAAGTGCTTAAAGGGATCAAATGTGCAAGAAATACATGCTGCGGCTTTTAAACTTTGACCTCTGACAGAGGCAGACTGTTAACCCATGGAAAGAATGAGAAACAGGCAAGAACAACAACACAGGTCAGTTATTCTGTAGAGAGAAGCATATTTTAACCAGCAGCAGAGGAGTATTTTGTTAAGAGATACTGAATAGGTCATTCACTAACCAGACAGTTAATATAATGAGATGATCTAATCTATTTATCTTTTCAGCTTGCTAAGAGTAACAGATTCCTCTATATGATTTCACTATTGTTATAAAAACACGCTTATGGAGCCTTACAGCACTATGAAAGGAAGTATCATTCAATTCTGTGAAAGGGAGTATAATTTGTGCAAGCTTACATTCTCATATTATCCATAGAAATACATTTAAATGACACATGTTATCATATTTTGGAACTGGAAAACATTAAATAAACATCTGTTAAAGATTTAAAAAAAAATCTTAAACTCCACATGTCAGACTCAATGAGTGATATACTGCAAAAGCAGCCATTGAAAACAGATCTTACCTTCTCTGAGTGCAAGGTTGAACTTGGACAGACTGGAGGCTTGAATAAATACAGTGGAGGGTCACTGGAGCAACAGTGTGCAGTCCAGCCCTTCCCTGTCCCCTAAAATCCCACCCCTATCCCATTACATCTGCCTAACTCATGGTGACATGACAAAGCAGTAAAAACTCCCATCGGTCCACTTACCTTTGTTCTGTTCTATATTGAGGGTCATGACACATCGATCTGCCCTACTTTCTGTAGCACTGTCCTGTTTGCTTGACATGTGTTTGTTTGACAAAGTCAATGTCCACCTTGTGATTAAGGTCATAGTTATTTTCTTATTTTTAATCATTTAAAAGTTTACAATGATCCTATGTGTACAAATACTGTTTGTGTTCATTTTCCGTTTCATCTTAATGAACATTCTGATACTGTATTGAATCAAACGCTGATGAAAACGAGGCACTTTTAACAATGGCACTTGCTGTTTTGGTCTACTTAAATTATTTTATTTATTTTATTTATTTATTTATTTTTTTCCATCAACTGAACAATCAGCATGTTTCCAAACGACAGTTTGGATGCATGTTTCCAAACGAGCATGTTTCCAGACGACAGTCCAATCCATTAAACGCACTGTACTTCAGTGCCTCACATAGCCTCGTTTTCAAAAATTAAATATGGCATATTATATAATATAATTTATATTATATATATATATATATATAATATAAATCCTCTTATTCTACAGTATAATTTTAAACTACACATGCCGTTTTAAAAATACTTTTATATTTTATATTGAATTGTTATTAGTAGAAGCATCATTATTATTATCGTCTGTAAAATAAACGCATATGTCACATAAACCTCAACAAAAAGCCTAGACGCGCACTGAGATCTGATTGGCTCCCAGAGAGGAAACACGCATCATGTGACGCGTGTGTCATCATTGACTGAGAATCAGCTGATCCTTCCAGTCTATTTTCACGATTCTGTCACGACACTTCATGTCATGTTTTGTGTGTTTTTAAATCTGTAGGCTTTTCGAAAACATTTCTAAAATCAAGTTAACATTTAGACGTCTTTCCGTCTTCGTGACACGAGCTTTTTTCAGTCGGTGGAGTTTAAAATCCTCTTACAGCAGCCGCAGCAGCAGTCATGGCGCTCAGCGATGCCGACGTCCAGAAGCAGGTGAAAAGGCGTTCAAATGCATAATTTACTATATATAACAGCACAAGACTATAGCAAGATTAACCACTTGGTGATTAAATGAATTCAGTGTTTTTGATGAGCCCTTGCCCAAGCATCGTGATATAATCCAATGATGTGGCCTTCAAGGTTGTTAGTTATTTATTCATTAGACATGCGCCTGAATCACGAGATGTATCATAATAGTGATCTTATAGTAACGCATTTTAATACGTAAACATGTGCATAAAGAATGAATAAAGACAACTTAAAATGAGCAGCTCTTTCCAAAAACAAATGCATCAAGGTAGTGTGATGAATAATATCAAATATTCTCCACAAAATGACTCATTTTAGAACGTAGATTATGCCAAATATTAAGGTGTAGGAGGTTGTGCATTGTAATAACATAGTAAGCACTCACAAACACTAGACAGACACATTCAACATCCTTGTGAAGGAGCCACAACAGGGCAACTCATTGTTGCTGGAACTTTAAACCGACTTAAGATGATTTTATCTCATAGGAAACGACAAACAGCAGTTTAACAATGTATTTTATTTAATTTGGAGAAGGAAAAAAACTGAAAGAAAGACATTGTGCATGTATTTGCAATACATAGATATTGAATGGTTCCTCTCTTGATTCCCATATCTTTCCAGATCAAGCACATGATGGCTTTCATTGAGCAGGAGGCCAATGAAAAAGCAGAGGAGATTGATGCAAAGGTAATTTTTACTTTCATATAGCTTTAAATTATTCCACTAAAACTTCTAAAGACTAACTCAGATAATGTGAAATTTGGAGACGGGCTGTTGATAAGAGCTGATATGATGATACGTGACTCCTGACCCCTGCAGGCGGAGGAGGAGTTCAACATTGAGAAAGGCCGACTGGTTCAGACTCAGCGTCTGAAGATTATGGAGTATTATGAGAAGAAGGAGAAACAGATTGAACAGCAGAAGAAAATGTGAGTGTGACTTCCTCTGACGCCCAAATCATTACTGTGGAAACTCCCAGTTTCCTCTTAATGTTACTCAAACAAGCATTTCATGCAGTAAAACAGTTTCACATTGTTTCATTATTTATGAATGTTCTGACTGTTATTCACTTTGTTATAATTGTTGGCTTCCTGTCCACAGTCAAATGTCCAATCTAATGAACCAGGCCAGACTGAAGGTCCTAAAGGCCCGTGATGACATGATTTCGGTTAGATCCTATTCTCTTTTTTTGGCACATCTAGCCTTAAAATACATATTGGGCTTCTGTTGTCTGTTTACGCTGCAGTTTAAATTTTTGTATTAATATTTTTAGGATTTGCTAAATGATGCACGTCAGCGACTAGCGAATGTAGCTAGAGATCCATCTAGATACGCGGCTCTGATGGACGGACTTGTCCTGCAGGTGAGCAATATATACTGTAATTAAACAGTATAGGTCTAACAGAGATCTATCAAATACTGTATGTGAGTCTTATTGGGACACACTCTGATATTCTCATGTTTCAGGGTTTTTACCAGCTCCTGGAACCCAAAGTAACCATCCGTTGCCGCAAACAGGATGTGGGCATAGTGCAGGTCTGTAGTCCACTAAACCTAAAACCATAAAAAAAAAAAAAAAAAAAAATTATATATATATATATATATTGTTACTTCAAATAATAAATGTTAACTGAAATAAAATATATATATGATAGTAGAAAATTGTTAGACTGAATGCAGTGTACATCGCAAAGCATTTTTTAAATTTAATTTAAAGAGCCACACAGATGAGAAATCAAAAATTACCTGTATTACAGTGTATGATGTAGCTGTCCATCAGTGTAAACAATGTGCAAAGTAATTAAACCAAAAAGTACACGATTTATAAAGTTATTGGCTTCTAAAGTAAGGAGTCGACTCTGAATCGCTGAAACGAGTCGTTATAGATTTCAAATCTTTTGCCCATCTCTATGTACGTCACTAGAACACTTTGCATAATAATCTCCGCCTACCGTCTTGGGAGAAACTAAGCTCTGACCCGCCCCACCCCCCACACAGACGCTCTGGTTGGTGTGATAGCATCATGTCGAGGAGACAGTGTGTTTTTAATTGTAAAGGCAAGTTTGTTTTATTTTCACTGCCAAAGAATGAAGATCAGAAGAACCAATGGCTAAAATTCATTTTTACCACAATACCAGAGCAGTACAACAAATCCCTTTTGTTGTGTTCACAACATTTCACTGATGACTGCTTTTCTAATCTCGGTGAGTACAAGGCGGGATTTTCAAAGCGTTTGGCCATAAAAGAGGGTTCATTACCAACTTTATTTAGACCAACGAGCATCTCCAAATCACAACGCGAATTATGATTATGAAGTTATGTGTTTGTTTTCTCCCGAGCGTCTTATCAGTATGTGTGCTGTCTGCAGCCTTTCTCTGAGCTGATCTTCATTTACAAACACGTCATTAAAATGAAGTTGTAACTCCGTGAATACTCAACGAAGAGACATGAGAGAGATATCTATAGAAAGCTTGACATGTCTTCTTTAAAACTAAATAAGTGCTGATATTCTGTGATAAAGTAATCCATATGAAAACAACGCGATGTCAGTTTTTCACGTCTCCCTTCATTATATCTAATGTGACCACGCCCCCGCGCTGAACGTGCTATTCAGATTTAAACTGAAGCGCGCGGCTTGAATACACACACACAGAAGAAAAAGCAGCGAGACTGTGAAAAGTTTTTTATTTTACTGTTTGCTTCGCGATGAGAGGAATAAGACATAATTCACCCCAAAAAGATGCTAACGCATTGTTTACCTTGAAGTTGTGTGCGGAACTACCAATCAAACCTGACTATGTCAGTTGACCAATCAGAACACAGTATGCTACCGAAAGGTGGGGTTTAAGGAAACTGAATCTTTTGAACAGCTTCGTGCGAACCGTTTGGGGATCTCTGAGAATTGAGGTAATTTTAAAATGATATTTTGACATAATGACAATGTTTTTTAACCTTGGATGGATTTAAACCTATTGTACAGGACTTATCAACAGTGATAGGAAGCTTAGAATTTTCATCTTACTGGCTCTTTAATATACAAAGTCAGCTAGTTGGGGAGGCATTTAAATTTTTTTGATGGATTTGATTCATTTCCTTTCAGCATCATAACAGTTATCCAAGTATGTTTGTCATTAGGGGACACTGAATTATTTTGCTGTTACAATAAAACTTCAATACCAGTTTACTTTTATTTTCATTTAGTTTAGCTTGGTTTATTAAAATAATTAAAACTGATATGAACGTACACATAAAAAAAGAAGAACCCCCACCCACACACACACAAAATTACTTAACTTTTAAATTAAAATAAAACCAAAAATTCAACATTTGTATAAAAACCATTAATGGTGAATTAATGATACTAAAATAACACTGCCTTCAGCAATATCAAATTCTGTAATGTACTGTATTATGTAAAATTATATAATGCATATATATAATCTAACTTATATAGTTATGATTAATATGATTAATAACCGATTACTTCATGATATAAATCAAGCACAAACATGTTTTTCTAGGCTGCTGTGCAGAAAAACATTCCCATCTACAAGGCAGCAGTGAAGGACAATCTTGAAGTGCGCATTGACCAGGAGAACTTCCTCTCTCCAGAAGTGTGAGCATCTGCCGTTTCAGTGTCTAGTTTACAGAAGTGTGACCCTCTCTGTGAAATCCAGGGCTGGCAAAAGTCTCAAAATCTAATTATGAGATAACAAGTCTTACACAGTCAATATTAAAGATATCAAGGTTAAATTTTCACAGAATGTTCTTCAGCGTATAAAGATTTTATGTAGAAAACAGTAAATCCATAGACTGTATAAAAAACATGGACGTAGTGTCCGTGACGTTACCCGTATACTACTGAAGTGTGTTTTTGAAGCCTCAACTGTGCAGAGCAGGCTGTCGTCATCTTGGCAGCGTGTCACAGCGTGACTCCAGCTGTGACAGTGCGACTCCAGCTGAAGCCACGCCCACCTAGCGTGACGGCAGTGTCAGCAGCAGCAATCCCCCTGTCACTCAAGTGGCCACGCCCTTTATTATGCAGAACTTTAAGTCTTCATATAATTTAAACGGATGAGTTATAAAAAAATTCACCCCCCTCACAGTTGTCATGAAGAGCAAAATTAGCTATTTAGACCAAAATATTTTTTTGCCCAGGCTGTAAATATGATTTTTTTTCTGCTGTAAAGTTGGGCATTTTAACATCCCTTTTGCAGCCAGCCTCAAGCAGCAGGTCGATGAATTGCAGTTTTAGTCACTTTCTTATTGGCCTCACGAGAGAGAGCGAGAGGTTGGCGCTCGAGTAAATCACAAAAAAAATTACTTTAGCTGGGTTTTCACATCCAGGGTCACAGTTAGTCTGAATATATAGTTTTTTTTATTTATTATTATTGAAATTGTGGTTTTTAAATGTATAAAATGAAAGTCTATTGTGTTTTCTTGTGTAGCTCTGGTGGTATTGAGCTGTATAATGCTGATGGGAAGATCAAAGTGTCCAACACTCTGGAGAGCAGGCTGGGCCTTCTAGCACAGCAGGTAATTGAGGAAATTGAGCTGAGGTTTACAATTATGAGAAACGGTGTGAAATGTGTAGCTGATTTTTCAATTTCTTTTGATTTCTGTTTTAGATGATGCCTGAAATACGAGTCGCCCTATTTGGCCCAAACCAGAACCGCAAGTTCATGGACTAATCCTCATTCACACAAAACCACGGCAGAACGCCATTGTTTGATGTTGTACTTTTATTTTTATTCTGATGTTAAAGACTCCATTCCTGTGTCTGTCTGTATTTAAAAAAAAATATCATGTGAATGTGTGTGTTCTGTATGTCGTGATTAATTAATGCTGTAAAAAGGATCAAAATAGTGTTTCGATTGGCTGCTAGAACTCCGGTCCATAACATCTCATGTGTGTAATTCTGAGTGCAGCTGTAATATAACACTGTTATGACTGAGCACAGTCTTAAACTGATGTAGAAATTCCACGATTGTTTGCGAATTTACTCATTTTGTGGCTGTGGAGCAGAAGACGGACCCAACTTGAACATCACTCAGAAAGACAAAATGGTGGCACAGACTTGAAAAGTACAGTGTGTTGAATTTTTATTTGGTTTCCTTCTTGTGGTGCAAAGCATGAGCTGTATATCACAAGCAATCGCATCTGTTAATGCTGCAAAGATTATATTGATGTGGAAATGATATATAATGAAAAAAACTAGTGTAAACCAATCTTTTTCCATTGTGTTCTTACAGAGTCTTGTGTTGTGATGGGTAAATGTAGTCATTAGAGGAATGTCATAATGAGAAGTGTTTGCAAAAGGCCCCTGTTCCTGAGTCACTTGAGATTTCTCAGTATGTCACATGCTCTATTGTCATCACATTCTCAGCATGTGCTGGTCTTGCAAAATGAGGAACTTAATAGACTAGAAATGCAGACAGACAGCTGCTGAAATACATGCTCTCTGGATTTAAAACGAATAGAAGAAAGAAAAGGAGTGATGAGCAGAATGCATTCGAAGGTAAAGTAACTTGCAGCCTGAGGTTGGAATTGTTTATTATTTGCAATCAATGAAAATTGTTTAAGGTTTGCTCTTTTCTTAATGTTGAGGTTTTCCTGGTAGATTGCTAGGAAAGTTAATTATTTGATGACTGCAAAAGCTGGAGTTCAAACTACCACCATATTAAAATATTAAGGAAATAGGTCTAACATAACGTGTGCTGAATATAATAATAATTGATATAATCATCACGTAAATAAAATATGAATACAAGTAATGTTCCAATAAGAGCTTAAATAGACTATGAAATTAAAACTATGCCAAATTAACTTACAATAGATCCTTTCAAATGCTTTTAATAATAATATTACTGTGCGAGAAAACAGCTCAACTATTATTAGTGGTAGGCTAGAAGCAGAAGTGAAACTTATTTTGGTTTAAAGGAATAGATTACCAAAAATGAATATTTGCAGAAAATGTATTCACCCTGAGGCCATCCAAGATGTAAATGAGTTTGTTTCTTCATCAGATTTGGAGAAATGTAGCATTACATCACTTGCTCATCAATGGATCCTCTTTAGTGAATGGGTGCCGTCAGAATGAGAGTCCAAACAGCTGAATAAAAAAATCACAATAATCCACAAGTAATCCACACCAAACCTGGCAATCAATTAATCTATTTTAAAGCAAAAAAAAAAAAAAAGTATGTTTTTAAGAAACAAATTCATCAAGGCATTTTAATCATTGCTTCTGGCTATAAAATACAAGTACATATTCCATAATAAGGTTTAGACTTAAAGCTATAAATTTAGAGTTTAACTCTTTAATGTCCAGGCTCAGTGTAGGTGCAAACTACACTAAAAAAGCTGTGTAAAAGTTTACAAAAATCCCATTAAAAAAATAATAATAACAAGAATGGGAATATCACTCTCTCACCATCTCAGGATCTCTGTATGTCCAGCATGGCAGCGCTGACTGTCCTGATGTCACTGTGTATCAGAGAGGGTAATCCAATGCCAGATCCCCATCAGAGGGATCTGATGCTGAAGCAGGACATGTCCCAGCAGGTAGGGGGCAGAGTGGAGCTCACTGCTGCTGAACAGCAACTGGATTCACTCCTGCACAATCTGAAGCTGAAAGAAATGGCTGCTTCACCTTTCCCACCATCCAAGCACTTCTTCAAAGTCCGGCACATCGTGCAAAAAAGCCCTGTCTTCAAACTGCTACAGAAAATGCCAAAGGGTAAAAACTGGTAACTTGTAAAATTGGGAAAAACACCTGTCCTTCAGATGATAAAATGGTTGTCCCTTACAGGTGCTGCTCTTCACATCCACAGCACTGCTATGGTGAGTGTGGATTGGCTGGTGATGAATGCAACGTACAGGCCTCATTGTTACATCTGCTTCATGTGGGACGGCTCAGTGCAGTTCCTTTTCTCCACCAATACGCCCTTTCTGCGATGGGGATGCTCTTTTTGGAAACGCCTAGATGTGCTTAGAGCAAGTCTGAGTGATGTCACTGCCTTTGATAAGAGGTGATTAAATGTATTTCAACATCATGTATAAAATAGCCACAGGTGTTCACTGGTACAAACAATGAAAGTGGCCATTATAGTGCAATGAAAAGTATTAATTGCTTGCAGTTACCACTTGATTGAGGGATGAAATTCATACATTTTTAAGTGTGGCTTTAGTGGCATGTGATGTTAAAGGAACACTCCACTTGTTTTTGAAAATAGGCATATTTTCCAACTCCCCTAGAGTTAAACAGTTGAGTTTTACTGTTTTCGAAACTATTCAGCCAAATATTTACAGGCGATGCATAATATCATTGCGCCTCCTTCACCTGTGGTACAGCAGCAAAGTACCTTGATTATTACACCACAATGAGAGAATAGTAACTAGACACATCGGTGTAGAAAATCGCAACTTTTCATTTTACGTCGGTCTTAGTGCATGTTGTAACTACAGAAGAGTCAAGTTTTAAATAGGAAAACTACAGAAACTCTTTGGTCATTTTTGAGTGAGATGCTAACGGTCTAATAAGATTCAATTATCTATGCTAAGCTAAGCTAAAAGTGCTACCGCCAGACCCAGATATCAGATGAATGAATTTGAAAACCGTAAAAGTCTGTGGATGTACATCTAAGCAGAAACATTAAATTAGATTTTGTGGGTAAAAAGCTTATTTTTTAAAAAGTTATTTGCATTAAATTGTGAACACATTTTCCATTACTTTGCTAATTGAAGTTTAAACATATCATGTTTATCTTTCTTTTTTTTTTCTTTTTTACATTTGATAACTGTACTAGAACAATGAAATAAAAAAAATAATCAGACATAATGAGTGCAATTGTTGTTTGTTGTTAGTTCCAGAACTAACAAACAGAACTAACTCTAACTAATGTAACAAATTACATTTCACAGTTTAATGCGGAATCTTACACTCTTCACGGAAGACCCAGAGATGTCTTATCCAACACAAGATGCAGTATGGGACAGGTTTGAGAAGACTTTTTTGGCTCTATCTGGGCTGATCACATATGCACCTGTCTTTAAGGACTATATCTACCAGGCTCTGAAGGAGCTTTACGAAGACAACATCATGTACCTGGAGCTGAGGGTTGGACAGTCCAAGGTTTGTGACTGATAGACCATATCACCATAATTAAGCATATACATGTTCTTAGAAAATGTGTACTATATAATTATTTTTAGGCATATGAACTTGATGGCACCACCCATGACAGAGCGTGGTCTCTGGAGGTCTACAGAAACATTACTGAGCAGTTCAGAGCAAATCATCCAGATTTCATAGGATCTCGTGTAATCTTCTCTGTCCACAGGTAAAACGACGTTAAATTATCCATATCAATGAATAAATTGTCTCTCTTGTCCTGTGAATAAGCTGAATACACATTAAATTTAAAACTGCAATACAGTAATAATAATAATAATAATAATAATAATAATAAAACAATATTGGGTAAATAATAGTCAGCTTTATGATTAAAATTTTCTTTTTTTTACAGCTGACGTGATAAATTACATTTCAAACAATGTTTTTTTTTTTAAAGAGTATAAGCCATGTTGTCTTATTTCATAAAGTCACTTTAATGGTTACTTTTTCTAAAATAGTTAATTACATTTCCATTATCCAAATAAGATTTTTATTTTTTTCAATGAATCCTAGACTAACAGGTGAAACATTGGATAATAATGGATAGTAATGCTTCCGTGAAACATGAACTCGAGATGACAAAAGCAAAGAAACATGCCATTAATTACTCCAGAATAAAAACACATTTGTCATTTGAATTAGAAAAGATAAATTATATTGTCTAGGATTTTTTTAACAGGATTTAATATACTAAGATTATTCATTTCAGATGCAGCATTATATTCACATTGGTCTGATCTGAATGCATTTTTACACAGATCTCTTAGTGTGTCTCAAGTGAAGCAGGCAGTACAAGAGGCCATTGAAATGCAGAGAAAATATCCAGATATCGTTGCTGGTTTTGACCTGGTAATCTCATCCTTGACTTAAGTAACAGTTCACAGCCACGTTGCCAGAATGCAATACTAAATACTAAACACCTGCATTGTATATATATATATATATATATATATATATATATATATATATATATATATATATATATATATATATATATATATATGTAAAACCACATTTAATATAATTTTTCTCTAATTCGATCAATTTATTGCTGTAGGTAGGTCGTGAAGACACTGGAAGATCTATCTGGTACTTACGAGATGCCTTATCACTACCTTCAGAGATAAAGACGCAACTTCCTTTCTTTTTCCATGCTGGAGAGACAGGTCAGTATATTTAGCTCACTCTTTTTTGGAGAAATGAAACAAAATCTTCATGAAAGCCCTATCACTACACTCTTACAGTAACAGCTGAATTGGATAGATTGAAATTGGCTTGCTTTGGGTGTTTATTTTTAGATTTGGATGGTACAGATGTGGACAGGAATGTGTTAGATGCTCTGCTGTTTAACACCAGCCGCATTGGACATGGTTTTGCCCTGGTTCATCATCCCCTGGCCAAGCAGCTGTCCAGGACGAGAGGAGTGGCGGTGGAGCTGTGTCCCATTTCCAATCAGGTAAGCTGTGGTGTAAACCTAGGGTGACCATACGTCCTCTTTTTCCTTGATATTTCCTAGTCAGGATTTCTAAATTGCCTAAAATGTCTGGCTTTTGGCTTTGCTCATCTTTTAGTTTTTTTCATACTTGCTAAAAGCAGTGTTGGGGAAAGTTACTTAAAAAAGTAATACATTACAATATTGTGTTACTTTTTATGGAAAGTGAAGCATTACGTTATTTTGAATTTCATATTTTTTTCACCTGGGTTGGCCGTGCATATTAATTTTTATTTAGAAAAAAAAAAAAAAAAAAAAAAAAGCATGCAGCCAGTTTACATAATGGTCCAGTTGTGTCATGCAAGAAGGAGGGATGTACAGAGAACAGTCAAAGCAATTCAGAATAAGTGTACATATAATGTATGAAGACTGTAAAGAGAATGTCAATAAGAAAACAAAGCCCAAACCCAGACATTTATTTAGAAATCATGCCGCAGACATGTCAAGGAAAAAGAGAATGTATGTTCACCCCTCAAAGCACACAGGGGACAGTTTGTCTCCCAAATAAAGTCCTAAATGTTCTTTTTGGTTTGCTCCACCAGTGTGAATAAAACAATAATTTGACAGAAGTATCTTGAAAAAACTGTGTCAGAAAAATCGTGATTGGTTGAATCAACAGTGTTTCATCTTTTCCAGGTGCTAAAACTGGTCTCAGATTTGCGAAACCATCCCGCTGCTGTACTAATGTCAGATGGTCATCCCATAGTGGTGAGCTCTGATGATCCCACCTTATTCGGGACCACAGGACTGTCTTATGATTTCTACCAGGTCTTTGTGGGTATTGGTGGGTTGAGCGCAAACCTGGGGACTCTAAAGGAACTTGCGATGAATTCAATCAGGTGCTTAAGATTTATTTATTCACATACTTTTATTTGAAATGTTTTTTTTTTGTCATGTAGAAGAATTATTTAAGGTTGCACTTTTCCCCTTTTTTTACAGGTACAGTTCTTTGTCGCCACAACTACAGGATAAAACTTTTACGATATGGAAGGAAAAGTGGAACAAATTTGTGGCAGAAAATTCATAAACCATGACAAACAGAAAAGGAGAGGATTGTATTTTTATTATTACTTGTCTTTTGAAACTAAGGGGATTGAAAATTGTATTATTTGATAATAATTTCTTGACTTAATAATAACATAAAATAAAATAAAAATAATAAGTGTCTTATGCTCACCAGGGGTGAGTTTATGTGATTAACACATAGTTTAAACAGTGAAATTGCGGCTTAAGCACCTGCTTGAGCACCTGCCCCTTTGTGCCCAAAGTGCCCTTTGTTTTTTTGTAATAACATGCCCTTTTGTGAATGCCTGCCCGTGCCCAAATCTAAATATTAGTAAAATGTATTAATAATAATTTAGCCATAAATAAAATGACCCACATGATGACATTTCACCTTACGACAACGACCTCATTTCTGAATATTTTTTAGTGTATGAAACATGACTATTTTTACACAGCCTCTTTGAGTTCATAGCTGCATTCACATTTTTACCACTAACACTCCAGCATGTTAGCTGTATTTATATAGATTTATTATATCTAGCTTTTCAAAAGTTCTGAATTTAAGAATATAATTTTTTTCCAAGCAATGTTTAGATTGTAATATATCACAGTATCCTGGACTCCTGGAGAACAGGAAGAGGACGAATCTATTACACTCACATCTGAGATGGATTACATTATAAAATATTGAAATAAAATATAAAATACTGGAAACTCACAACCAAGTATTATGGTAAGTATAGTACTTTTAATCATAATTCAAAAGTATGAAGCAGGCCATTTTAAAGAAAATAGTATAGAAAATAAAAAATGTAAATTAACAAAATAAATGCCAAATTTCAATATAAAATTGAAATTAAAATTAAACTGGGTTTTGAGTACTCAAATCTTTGGTTGTATACACTCAGTTACCCACACAGTGAATTAACTCTTACTTTCAGGTATGCAACCCACATTTACTGTACAAAAGAAAGAAATACATATTCCTTAAAGAATCCTCTTTTGGAAGTAGATCACTGTTCAGTTCAAGTCTGTTCAAAATATCTGTTGTGATATCAGATAAAGTTCAGATTCTCAATCACTTATCTCAACTCCAACGATGTAGCAGTAATTCACTGTCCACAGTGTATTCAGAAATCCTTTCCTCTTGGACAGAAAAGCAAAAGTTTCAGTTCTTGTAAATCTTCTCAACTTTTGTCCTCTGCATCCTTCGGATTCAAGCTGGGTGGCTCGCCATCAAAGGATCTATGGACATGGTTTTCAACCTCAAACACCAAATACTTTCAGATAAGTATTTATTACATTACGATAACTTTCTGTTTACCAGAATTTAACAGTAACATTTGCATAAATTGACTTCTCTTTCTCTCCAATACACGCTCTCACGTGTATCGGATATGGCAGCCACGTGAAGTGCAGCTCACGTGTAATTAGCAATCTCGACAATTTAACAAATACAGTGCAAAATACATACATACATACATCAATTTCAATAAAGATTAAACAATTAAACTGTTGTCAAGCGTTTATTTTTATAATGAACAACACTGAAACAAAATAACTCGCCATTTCCAGTATTTCTGTATAAAACTCAAAATAAAATCCTTCCGAACAAAAATAATGACTGGATGTCAGCACTAAGTCTCCCCTCTTGAATTACAATATATGATATACAATATAAAATAATTAATATTTTTTTAACTTTTTTAAAAGTATTATTTCCTTAATTAGGAGCCCTAACTCAAATCTAGGTTCTGCTGACTGATCAGAGAGATCGCCTAAACGGCATCTCATTGTTCAACTATGTCATATTCAACTTTCTTTTTATTTTCCAATTTTCACTATTTATTTACAATTTACATAGTTTAAATGAACAATTATACAGACATGAACTTTTAATAATATCACAAGCTATTCATAATAATTATATACAAAAATAATTGTAAACCCGGAATAATAGGCAAGTCTGGGTTACAAACTGGTTCAAGAAGATCCGTTTACATCGAGTGATTCGTTCGCGAACCGGATATCACAAACTGCAGTGTTTTGAACTCATTAACAACAGACACGGAAGAGAAGACAATGCTGAATAAAGTCGTAGTTTTTGATATTTTTGGACCAAATGTATTTTTGATGCTTCAACAAATTCTAACGGTCCCTCTGATGTCACATGGACTACTTTGATGATGTTTTTATTACCTTTCTGGACATGGACAGTAGACCGTACACACATTTTTAATGGAGGGACAGAAAGCTAAATCTAAATCTAAAATATCTTAAACTGTGTTCCGAAGATGAACGGAGGTCTTACAGGTTTGGAATGACATTAATGACATAATTTTAATTTTTTGGGTGAACTATCCCTTTAATAGCTCATTTTGTGCACAATATGCATCTAAAACTATGTTTGGATGGGGTTTTGAGAGAAATAAACCATTTGTGCTGTGGTCATCCACCAGTATGATCTCTTTGAGCAGGTGGGCTGGAGTTCTGTTGATAATGCTGCAAATGGCTCTTTGAATGACAGATAGAGCCTCATCCAGATAAATCAGCACCACGCTGAGGGTGGGCAGATTTTGAGGGTATTCACGGTCAATGCATCTACAGAAATGGATGAATGCATCAAGACAGATGTTGAATTTCAGAGCGTGTCCATCAACCGCTGAAACTCACCTGTGGTCTCGAGTGTCCGGCAACTCCCGGTCCAGAGGCAACTGGTCACTAAGAAAAGCATTATAGGCGTATTTCTGAAAGAGATCCTCAGCCTTCCTCAGAGACTTCCACAGTCCATTCCTTGAAGAGGTATGAGTTTGGGAACAGCTTCTTTGCTGGCTTCTTCTCATTTTTCTCTTTGAGGGTTCTCTCTTCTGCAATAATTTGTGTTCACCAAGTATTCAAAGTCTAAAACAACACTGAAGCAAAACATATATTGGTATCTAACCCACTGCATTTAAATGAGCCTCCAATTTGTCCAGCTTGTTGAGGATAAGTGCACTGTGTAACGAAACGTTCTGCTGGACTTGGTGGAGCTGCTTCTCTTGAGTGTGAATATCATTCATCATCAAGCTCATATATGAATCTATGTTTACATGGAAAAACACCACAGATTCAAGATTTCACATAGATTTCAAAGGAGTGCTATAATGGATATCAAGATTTTCACAGAATAAAAACTTAAACTTTGACCTCTTCATCACACTTAGCCATCATATACCTTTGGAAGTCCCAGAAATACAAGATGGTAGAATTAAGTCATATGAACTAATTCTGTCCTTTTTGGAGCTTTCCATTTACATTTGTTGTATGGAAAACAACAGCTAAATATCTAATTTTGTGTGAGGCTAAGTAAATAATGAAAGAATCATTTTTGGTTAAACTACTGCTTTAATATACATTGACATTCTGTGACAACATGCCGCTAAAGTGGGCAATTAGTGACAGGGCAAACTATTTTTGTTTTGTTGTTTGTTTGATTGTTTATTCAAGAAAGATTGATTGACATTGATTTCATAACAAAACATAAACTTCCAATCATTGATATATTTTCCAAACTCTGTGTTCTATGGGAACTTGGGGGATGCTTGAGTCTTTCCCTGCTCTTTATCAGGGGTTTTACATTTACATTTATTCATATAGCTGAGGCTTTTATCCAAAGCGACTTACAATTGCTATATACGTCAGAGGTCGCACGCCTCTGGATTAACTAGGAGTTAAGTGTCTTGCTCAGGGACACATTGGTGTCTCACAGTGGATTTGAACCCGGGTCTCTCACACCAAAGGCATGTGTCTTATCCACTGCCCCAACACCACCCCCGTTCTCAAACATTTCTGTCAGCCGAACCCAGTCTGCCTTATTGACTTCTGCCCCTGTGGCCCTCACACCGATTGTAATAGAATGCTTTGAGTGCTTTGAGCAGCTGGTCATGCATGCTAACCTGGACCCATTACGGTTTCCTTAAAATACCAACTGATTCACAAAGGATGCTATCTCCGCCAAACTCCACCTTATGCTGTCACACCTTGAGTGGAAGAACACCTATGCCTGGATCCTCTTCATTGACTTCAGCTTGGCTTTTAATATAATCATTCCACAACAGCGGTGGAAAGGCTGAGGCTGTTGGAGGTCGACACAAGCACCTGTAACTGGGTCCTCAAATTCCTGATGCAGTAGTGGCAGACAGTGATATCAAGATCCATCACAGTGGCCTTATTTACACCTGGTATTAGGTTGCATTTTAAAAAACCTGATCATAAGTGGACGACACTAAATACAGGTGTAAACAGGGTCTGAAACATTTTAAACATCCTCTTTCGACCACTTCCAGTTGAAAATGCATTTCAGCGGCTTGCTTTCACAGTGTAGACTCTCATGTGTTCGAATGCATTCACTAAATATCATCTCCTTTCCGCCTACTGACCAAATTCTTTAAAATTATGGGGTGTGTTGTTGAAGCGTGCAAGCCAGACAGGATTTAACCTTGGTGTCTGAAATCGAAAGTTTACTTTGAAGGAAAAAAAAATTTAAAAAGCACAATGATTTCTTACCAGTCCTGATTCTAACACAATCTCAGAGCGTTCATCATAGTTATGCAGCTATCTGAGCAGAAACGAAAGCTGCTGCTTTTCGTATCATCTTCCATAATTTCTTTATGCATTCATATATAAATTGCAGGAGCTTATTTGGCAATATTTGATTGAAAGGTCAGAAAAAGCCCTACCCATAGATCTGCCTTCAAAGAAACCAGGAAAGTGGTCAAAAGAGGACAAAAGTGACAAATTAAAAAAACAGATAAACAGGAATGTATCGCTCTCATCTTCTTGTGATCCCATCAACCAAAACCATCTCAGCTGCATTTATGTAGATTGATTATATCTTGCATTTCATAAATCCTGGATTACATTCTGTATCTTCCAGTGTTGGTTTCTGCAGTCCTGAAGAAAAACTTTCTTTTCATACTTTCCTGTCTGGTCAGCGCTGATCTCCAGACAGCGTTTGGTTTCTCTGTTCTGTATGGCCTGTCCCTGAAAACAAATAAGAATATGAATTTTTCCAAGCAATGTTTACATTGTCCTATCAATGTTTGGGGTGTAATTATTTGTTCACCTGTGTGAAGTCCCAGTACATATGGTTTGGTTTTTCAGTGTTTGAACACCAGGACAGCTCTGGAAACCTGCCTGAGCCGGGATCAATTAGACAGCGGTTCCTACTGTTTTTAAGGGACTGAAGGGGATGTGCAAATATCTCACCACTTGCTGTATAGTAAAATATCTGTGTGATGAGAAACTGGAGTTTTGTCAAATAATCCCCAAAATACAGTCAGAAAATGAGAAGGGAAGGGAAGGGAAGGGAAGGGAAGAGAAGAGAAGAGAAGAGAAGAGAAGAGAAGAGAAGAGAAGAGAAGAGAAGAGAAGACGAGACATAACGAGAAAAGACAAGAGATTACCTGTGATCCCATAAAATGACATGGATATAAAATGGGCGTGTTCTCTTCAAGTGGCCCCTTATCCAAACATAAACTTGTTTGCAGATCATTAATCAGCTGTTTTGATAGAGACAGTAAAGACATTATATTAAATGGTCAAACTAACCATCTTGTTTCATAGTGAACCATATGTCACTCACCACTCCATAACCAAGTAAATCTTTCATGGGATTTAACTCAGGAAAGACATTTTCCAGATACCATTTAAATGGTTTGCATTTTAGCCTCTCTCTCAGCTTTTTTCTTTCTGATACATCACCAATGTCTATTCCATGTTTCTGTGAAAACATGAAAGAACAGAAACACAGGATACTTTGCAGATCATAAATCTAATAACGTGCCAAAACAAATTAACATTTAAAATCTCAAAACCTCTAGTCACACATCTCTCTAGTCAAAACGTTATGTATCTCAAACTAAACCAGACAGAAGCAACACTTTAATACTCCTAGAACTGGCCTTGAAAATCCAGACTTCAATTGGCTAAAACTAAATTAGATCTACCTGTAAAGGAAGACCCCAGGCGATGTTCACATTTATTTTGTATTCATCCATCCAAACTTCTGCCACTCTGAGTGCATTTCTCTTCATCACACTGATAATATCAGGCACGTAGGGTTTGTGTGCCCTCTCAATGTGAGCAATTTTAGAGCAGGGTACAACCTCTATACTTCCTCCACACAGCCACACCTGAGCCAAAACACATGGAAGAAAAATTCAACACTGTGGACTAGTACCATGTAACTATAGGATGTAAGGAATAATTGACAACAGGCTGATTAATTATTGAAAAAAAAATGAACAACTGAGCTGGTAATGCAGCCATAACACAAAAAAATTGGTGTTTGTAAATATGATTTCACAAAAAAAAGGTATTTGTAAATATGATTTCAGTGGTATTATTGAATTATTGTTCAATAATGCAATAATACCACTGAAATCATATTTACAAACACCTCAATGCATTGTTCAGATGTTTAATTATTAGAGATTTGTCAGGTTTTTGTCCATAAAATGCTCTTGTGTAACTAATTTCTTACAAATCTTGTCCCAAGTCTCCATTGCTAATTACATTTTAGAGCAAATAGCATTTCACTAGTTCACGCTTACATATAATTAGCTGAGGTATGGTATGCGTATTTGGCGTGCTGTCCAGGGAAGGGCTCCGAGCTCGGGAATGGCCCGAACCTAGAGTACCCCCCCTTCCCTGTCTATTCATAAAGTGAACTCAGAGTGAGGAGATGGGGTGGAGGAGGGATGCTGATAAACCGTCAATGGATAGAGGTAAGTCAGCGATATTTATACTATGGGATTGATTACTTGATTATGGTCCACCTGTGTTGATTAGGCTAAGTATCTGATGCGCTCCTCCTGAATCTTATTAATAAAATGTCATTTAAGGAGAATGATCAACATGTTTGGGAATTACCCGTATTCCTAATTCAACATTCTCTCCTCCATACACCTTCATCCCTCCATCCAGAGTCCCAATCTCACCAAAGAACAGGCGATCCACCACAAGTATTCCCATTACAGAGGGACTCCTGGAGAACAGGAAGAGGACGAATCTGTTACACTCACATCTGAGATGGATAACATTATAAAATATTAAACCAGCAACACACACTCACTTTCCTGGCTGTGAAGGATCGTTTTTTTCATACCACTTCTGAGGGAATCCCACGTATGTGCACCAGAGAGACCAGTCAAAACCATGAGCAGAGGCGAAATATTCTGTCACCTGCAAGTCATAGTAATTGACTTTATCAAACACAGGGCTCAGGACCAGTGTACGGTCAGCCTGGATACGTGCAAGCAGAGGCTCCGCCCTGAAAGAGAGAGAGTTCTTGAGAAACATTTCATACACATTCATACACTATTTTTCCCACACATTGCACTTATACATTACACACCAACTTAAAAAATAAAAAAATCACTACACCCTAAGTAAAAAAATATGGAGAATGTCCCACCGCCCCTCTAAATAAACTTCTAATTTGCTGTGTATTGATAGTAAGTAATGTAGTTGTTGTAGTAGCTATGTTTAGGTATGGGGTAGGGTTAAGGGATCTAGAAAATGGTCATTCAGAATAAGTCATTAAAGGTACAATAGGTGACAGTCTTCAGAATTTTTTTGTTGTTATGCTGGTTTAAAGTCTCTTTACATCACTATTGTAATCATTAAGTTAAGATGTCTAAATATATTCATATTTATTTATATATTCTGTGGCAGAAGTAGGACCAAGAAATGTACGTTCAATCAAAATGCTTGATCCGAGCATTCTAAATGGTATTCCTACCAGCCTGTCAATGTATCTTCATACCTCTACGCACCCTGCTCGCGCAGACAGAATACGTCATTAGATCGTTCACGCACGCTGTGCAGACAGAGCGAGAATGGCAGACAAACATGTAACCTATTGTAGTAATGTTGCCTCTGATATTCTGGTCTGTAAGCATAAATGCATTAAGGGGGCGTGGCTTTGGACAGCGATTGCAAAGAGGGTGGGATGTTCGCTTTCAGTGCTATCAGGTTAATGTTTGCATTTTCCAAGATCTCCTATTGCACTTTTAATATGGGCTTCATAAGGAAATATGCTAGTAGTAATAACAAACTAGTTAATAATGAATGGTGTTCTCTAATTAATAATTAATCTAATTAAAACTAAAACAACACTACTTCACACAAGCTATGCAATATTGTTTTAAGACAGAGAATTCCATCTAGTTGAGCAAATAATATTGACAAATACTAGTGGCTCAATGGTGAAGCATTGCATTGGCAGAGCAAAAGGTTGTGGGTTAAATTAAGGGAACACACATATGGTAAAAAAAAAAAAGTGTATAGCCTGTATGCACTGCAAGTCTTTTTGGATAATAGCATTTGCTAAGTGCATAAATGTAATATTAATTAACTGAGCAGGTTCACACCATTTGACATGGACCTCAATGTGGACATCTAAAATGGCAACCACATCCCCAGTGGCAAACTCCCACCCTGAGATTCTGGCCTGGGAAAGTCCTTTCTGCTCTGAATGGGTCACCATTTTCACCAGGCCTGGGTGCTTCTCATTGATGGAGCTGATATAAACATTTAGCTCTGTTTTCAGATCTTCTGCAGAAGAGATACATTCAGAATTAATAGCTCATTTTGAGCACAATATGCATCTAAAACGAGGGTTGGATGAGGTTTTGAGAGAAATAAACCATTTGTGCTGTGGTCGTCCACCAGTATGATCTCTTTGAGCAGGTGGGCTGGGGTTCTGTTGATAATGCTGCAAATGGCTCTTTGAATGACAGACAGAGCCTCATCCAGATAAATCAGCACCACGCTGAGGGTGGGCAGATTTTGAGGGTATTCACGGTCAATGCATCTACAGAAATGGATGAATGCATCAAGACAGATGTTGAATTTCAGAGCGTGTCCATCAACCGCTGAAACTCACCTGTGGTCTCGAGTGTCCGGCAGCTCCCGGTCCAGAGGCAACTGGTCACTAAGAAAGGCATTATAGCCGTATTTCTGAAAGAGATCCTCAGCCTTCCTCTGGTCATCCTCAGAGAGTTCAACAGTCCATACCTTGAAGAGATTTGAGTTTGGGAACAGCTTCTTTGCTGGCTTCGTCTCATTTTTTATTTTAAGGCTTTTCTCTTCTGCAAAAAAAATTTCATTTTAAACAGCACTGTGGACAAGAATTGCTTCAAATGAATACAAACCCACCAAAATAGTAATTTAAATGTACATATAAAACTATAGGTTGCACTCATTTTTCCAAAATTTTGATCAGTACTCTTGAAAAATGTTTTTCATGTTTTAAAAAAGATATTTAAAAAATAAAACTTGAAAAAAGTGATATCAATAGTCTAGCAACAGCTGTGAGTTGGCAGACAGGCTTTATCTTATAGTCGTTCTGCTTTTGGCTGTTTCCATGCATTAATGACAGCTGACTGTGAATGAAACGTTAAACATTTGGATTGGTCACTGAAGACTTTTGCATACAAAACAGAGAATATTTTGAAGACTGTTCACCCTATGCCATAGAAGATCTATTTTAGGTTAATTTAAAGTTACAGTAATTTAAAGGTTATTAAATTTTCATAATGCAAAAAAAATAAAAATAATAATAATAATAATAATAATAATAATATATATATATATATAAAATATATAATTTTAATGCATTTTAATAATCTAAAGAATGTTTTACCACTATAAAGAATCGTTTGTGCAGTGAAAAGGTTCCATGGATAAATGATGGGTGACACTTTAGAATAAGGTTCCATTAGTTAATGTTAGTTAATGTATTAATTAACATGAACAAACAATGAATAATACATTTATTACTGTATTTATTCATCTTCGTTAATGTTAGTTAATGAAAATACAGTTATTCATTGTTAGTTCATGGTAATTCACAGTGCATTAACTAATGTTAACAAGCACAACTTTTGATTTAAATAATGCATTAGTAAATGTTGAAATTAACATGAACTAAGACTTATAAATGCTGTAGAAGGATTGTTCTTGCTTAGTTCATGTTAACGAAAGTAGTTAACTAACATTAACTAATGGAACCTTATTCTAAAGTGTTACCAAAATGATGTTCTTGCAGCCCTGATACGAATACCAAGAAGCTATCGTTTTAAGATTGTTGCCAACCTAACAGTTTTGGTTACCATTTACTTTATTGTACCCAAAAACTGTCAAGATTTTTTCAAAATTGTGGTTCACAGAAAAAAATTAGGCTGAGCAAATGATGAACTGTAAGAAAATAAACAGGGTAAGTTATGATTTCATGCCAACTTTAAAGTTTGCTTAAAGAGTAAAACAACTGTTGTTGGTGTTTTTTTTAAATCCAATTCACTTGATAAAAAGATTTGACATTAACTCACCCACTGATATTAGATGAGCCTCCAGTTTTTCTAGCCTGGTAAGAAGAAGTGCACTGTGTAGTGATAATTTCTGTTGGACTTGGTGGAGCTGCTTCTCTTGAGTTTGGATTTCCCACTTGACAGAACTCGTATAGAGAAAAACCACAGCAATGGACAAGACTGGAAACAAAGTCTTTACCCAGCTTATTCTCATGATGATCAGACCAGGAAAGGTCACCGAATGAGGTTTTCTAGATGTTTTCTGTCTTTAGGTTTGGTACTGGTTCAAACTGTACGCTTCAAGCATTTGTGAAACTAACGCTTGCTGAGTATTTGTGATACTGATATGGTCACATTAATCATAATATTGGGAGGGAGAAAACCAGGACACTGAATCCTGGTAGCGGTGGTAGAGTTAAACACTGGGTACGACTTATCAGTCCATCAGCATAACATAACAATTGATAAAAACCATAAACAGGTCTGCAGATATTTGACTGCAGGCTCAGGCTAAATAGAACTATAAAAATGATCAACTAGAAATAAACTTGCTAAATTATACAACTGATATAAACATGTTAAAATTTAAATATTAAAACATTGAAATTGGTTTTAAAATGTTAGCATTGAAGTTTAAGTCATGTTAATTTATGAATTACAGGTGACACATGTAACAGCAATAATTACTGTATGTCATAAAAAAAAACAAATTTATTTGATAAGTTACACAGGCCATTTAACATAAGATTCTTGTTTGCAGTTACTCTGAAAACGAAGTTCTGGTGAACTGGTTTTCAGTTTTATTTGCATAGTCTTTTCAAAACACATATTGTTAAAAAGAAGTTTTACAAAAACTATAAGCTTGTTCTCTTAGGGGAAGTCGTGGCCTAATGGGAGTGCATGTACAGTTCTCTCTCCACCTTCAATACCATGACTTAGGTGCCCTTGAGCAAGGCATTGAACCCCCAACTGCTCCCCGGGCGCCGCAGCATAAATGGCTGCCCACTGCTCCGGGTGTGTGTTCACAGTGTGTGTGTGTGTGTTCACTGCTCTGTGTGTGTGCACTTCGGATGGGTTAAATGCAGAGCACAAATTCTGAGTATGGGTCACCATACTTGGCTGAATGTCACTTTCACTTCACTTCACTTCTCCTCTCCTCCACACATACTTCTTTTTAATCACTAGAGGGAGGCATCTCTTGAGCATCAGCTGAGGGAGCACATCCTATCCTTGAAATGCTAGTTATGTTTATTGTATTGGACAAACTTAATGATTTTCCTCACCCGGGATGTAACTACTTCACAATTGTTTTCCTATAATTTTTTTTTTATATTTAGCATATCTTTATTTATCAAAAAGTGCATATTTAAAGCAAAGCTAAGCTAAAACATGGCACAAACAGACATTAAAATATTTAAAGCACAACAAAAAAACGTGTTAAATATTGCTACATATTATTGTAAGCGATGGATGAAAGGTCTTACATTTTCTGGACAAATTTCAGTAAAAAATATCCATTCCTTCTTACCATTTTTCCCTGCCCCATGCACTATGAGTTCCCAAAAGCCATTGTAAAGTTTTCGAATTTAAAACAAGTTTGTTTAGTTGGAAGCAGCATTAGGGTGAAGGGATTTGACTCGAGCCATACGGGAAAGTCCTAAACGCAGCCCCTGTCCTGGAGACTTCACATGTGCATTCTGAGACGCGCCGGGACTCCGGCCAAGCAGACCTGGAGATAGAGTTAAAAAGAGTTTACAAAGGACACTTTTCTGTTGTGGGCTGTTCTGGTGAATATTCACAGCTGCAGTGATGGTCTGAGCCTTTAGTCTCACCAGGGGGATTCCACTTAGTCAGTCTGGCCCCTGCAGGACTGGAGCAGACTGCAGGTTTAGAGAGAAGCGGAGCAGTAGGCGCCTTCTTCAGTCCAGACACAGGAGCAGCAGGACTCCGACAGGTCGCTGGGCTGGGAGCTGTCAGACAAAGAGAAATGATAGTGTAGTTGATATGGTCTTTTGCCAGACTGTAAAACTTAAAAACAGAAAAAAAATGTACCTGAGCCTTTGGCTTTTGAGGCTTTTGTTGGCTTTTGGTCTTTCTTTTTGGTCTTATTCTTTGAATCTGCTGATGCCTTCTTTTCTGTCTTTTGTTTCACAACCTTATTTTTTGTTTTCACAGTGAATGTCTCGTCTTCGCTCTCATCTTCTTCAGTGAAATCTGCATCACTTTCTGAATCTGCAACAAGAACAAGCTTAAACAAACGGGTACATTTTGTATCTGAAGTACTGAAGTATTAAGCTTCATCATGTAAACACTGAAAACAGTCCAGCCGATAATAATTATGAGCGTGAAGGTCCTCAGATTACCTGGTGTGTCCTGAAGCTGGTAGTCCTCATCGTCTCTGTTGTCCTTCTTCTTATCCTTGCCATTTGGTTTTCTCTGCTCCTCCGAGGTTTCCTTCTGTTTAGAAACACTGGTAGGGGAGGCATCTACGCTGATCAGATTCAGTCCTGAAAACAGAACAGTAATAAACACTGAAATCACATATTGTAACATAACATAACAGTCACAAAACTCTTTTTTATTTTCATTTCAGCTTCATAGAGTTCTCAGAAAGATATTTTTTAAACACACTGATTTTTACATTTTCAAATGTCAGAGTGAGAATTCTGTAGTTACCTAAACTTTTGCCATCAATGCTACAATTGGACAGCACTGGAGGAGAATCTGGACGAGGCTGACATTCACTGACTGTAAAAAATCAAGGGAGTTTTGTTTAGAGGTTTTTGCATGCAAATATGTCAAATAAAGCTCGATACATATGTATTAGAATCTGTAAAAATAATCAGATAAAAAACTAAATAATTATTCATTATTACCTAAAAGGCTGCCCTCAGCGCTGCAGTGTATTAGAACAGGTGGTGAACACTGAGATCTGTCCTGTTCATCTGCTGTAAATAACAGTAAAATATAGCTTTTCACTTTAATGAACTCCATGATGCTTTATTACAGTAGTAGTACATTCACCTGTTTTGGTTGTAGGCTCTCCATCTTGTGTTCTTGAAGAGTCCAGCAATGATAATGATAGGGCTGTCTCCAAATCTCTTTCATAAAATTTTTCCTCCAGAGGCATCCTGAAATAACACAATGGTGCCATTAAACATTTGTAGACACAGTGGTCAATGTGGAGATACTATAATTAGAAATCAAATGTGTTTTGATTAAAAAAATAAAGTTTTCTGTAACCTCTTCCTGCTTCCTGAGCTGGTGA
Organism: Carassius auratus; assembly: GCF_003368295.1. Classification (NCBI taxonomy): domain Eukaryota; kingdom Metazoa; phylum Chordata; class Actinopteri; order Cypriniformes; family Cyprinidae; genus Carassius; species Carassius auratus. The sequence goes on from NC_039246.1 coordinate 10,926,626, forward strand.
AATCAGCCACTTCATTTGGAGAGGCACTCAATGTTTTGAGGTTTCTCTCAGAATCAGGGTCTTTTATGTCCATTCGAGCTTTTTTGGGAGGAGGTTTTACACAGGCAAAATCCTCATCTGTCAGATAAATCGTGTAAACATGTTTATAGGTCTAACTAGCTTTAGTTCTGCGTTTTGAAGTAATAATGTCTCACCATCATCGTTTTGGAAGTCTGTGTAGTTTACAGCTTTCTTATTTCTGATGACAGAAAACAGATTACAGCAAACAAGACACTAATAATCTAAATTTCTAAACTCACGGTGAATTGTTTATGAAAATATCAGGACATTAAACGCCAAAGACAATCAACTGTCAGATACTACAACAAGCACATATATAAAGTGACATGACAGCCATAAACTAAGGTAACTTTATACGAACCTGGATGGTCGGTCCATTCTTTAAATCAAAAAGTGAAACTAAAATATCACGTTAACTTATGCCCCGTGAATATATTCAAACACTGACACCACCGCTGTTTTAACAACGCTACTGAACCTTATGCTGCAAAACAACCAGCTATCAAAATAATTATAAGTTTAAAAACATAATGGTCAATTAGAAAGTCTGTCGTTGTGTCATAAGATTTATTTGCACGTTGTTTTGGTGTTGAGGTGATTCACACTACCGTAACCCGCCTGAAAACAAACGACGGAAATCTATCTGAATACACTAATTTGTAATTCAATACAATCTTTTCTTTCGCTGTGACTCCAGTTTTACACTAAGTAATAAAGTGTATAGTAAAATAAAAATATGTATAATATAATAAAAATATGTTAAAGTTCGACGAAACTTTCTTTATCTGGTACAAGCTTGTTGTGTGTTTTGTAGAAATCTCGAATCTGCGGATTTGGTTCTGTATGCTAAGTGTGGACGCGGGAATACGTCACACTATACATTTATAAATGAATATATTTTGTTTTATGTTAGAATGGGAAGAGTTTTGGGTTCTTCGACAAAAACTCTTCTTATCTAATAAAGTTGAAGCCTTTTTCCAACTTTGTTAAAAAATATTTACATCCAAACTTTTGTATAACCACAAAAATGTTTTGTTTGTTATTCTTTCAATTTAGACCCTTCTCATTGTAAATGTATTATTCATTTATTTCTTTATCGTGCAAAATATTACATTTATAAGTGTACATTTTAAAAGAAAACTCCCAACTTTTTTATTTTTAGAAAAAAAATTATATGTATGTAAACTCTTTAAAAAATTCTATTGCATGTAAGACTCTTAAGTCTTATAAGCTAACATAGTTTGCTTTTGGAGTATTGTTTGTAACCCTCATTGTCTTTTGTTCTTACTTTGTAATTATATTTGTTGTTCTTCTATTGCATAATAATAATAATAATAATAATAATAATAATAAAATATATTTCTGTGAACATTTTCTGTCAATTTTCTAATCTTGTTTTTCTAACAAAATATCATTAAGAAATACTTAGAAGAATACTTTGGCCTAAATAAATAAAATGTAGGAGGTTATGAAAAATATAGTCTTTTGAAATATGATATTATATACCCCCCCCCCCCTTTATTTTTTCTTCTAGAAATGTGTGCACATTTAATTAGACAATTAATTATTTGCATTAAACTGCGGTGTTGGGAAGGTTACTTTGGAAATAAAAGATCACAAGTTACCCTATTTAAAACTTAATAAGCAATGTAACAATTTCATTTTATTAAAGTAATGTAACTGATTACATTTGATTACTTATTGATACATTTTCTATTTTCAGTGACAGAAGGCATCATGCACATCAAAATCAGGCAAAGCAACAAATTAGTATTCTTCAATATATAGCTTTTTACAGAAAATATTCAGATTGAACCCACTTTAATTTAATTACACGTTTTTTTCATGGATTACAGTTATTTTGTAATTAAATTATGTAACACTGTTACATCTTACTATAGTTAATATGTTTTGCCTTAATTCAGAACATTATCCTCAAATCATCTAAGTGCAAATCTCTATCTTTTATAGCGTAAGCAGGTCACAGTGTGACTTGTCTCTTTTTAAGGCCCTTCATCCAAAAATAGCCAAAGTGAAGCCGTTGACACTGGAAACAAAACAGAATGTGGAAAGGTTTATTCTTAGAGACTCAGAGACTCAGATTGATCTTTCAGACTGATTCAGAGAGTTCATTATTCACCTCTAATGATGGGAAAGTCAATGTTAAACCAGTTAAATTTCCAATGTGGAGTCCAGCAACCAACAAGTGACAAACAGAACATTTTGAATCAGCTTACTTACTGAAGACAAAGGCACAAATAAAAGAACACATTTTCTTTAATCAAGAAACAAAATTTTATTTAAATTGAGTATATCATTTCACTGCACATCTAACCTTTAAAGCAAACATATAAATACCATAAATTAAACATACTGAATTCATTAAATAAATAAATACTTTCTTTGTTTGACCATTTTCGTCCACAGGTGGTGTCCAGCACCAAAGACAAATTTGTGGTGGCAGGAGAAAAAACTAGCACAAAGAGCAAAGTAGGTTTTGATGAGATGGAGATACACGACAGCCTAAATAATCTGTAGATTTCTACTTTTAAAAATAAAGGTTCTTTATTGGTACTGATAGTTCCAATGGACTTTCATGGAACCTTTATATCGCACAAAGGTTCTTTGAAGTGGAAATTTTTGTATAAGAAAAATAAAAAAAACTTTATTTTGGAACCTTTATTTTTAAGAGCGTACGAGGTTGGTTTGAAATATATGTCCTTAAAAACACTTATTTATGATGAAAATATTATGGTGCCACACTCTAACTTTGCGGTTCAACAGTGACGCCAGAATGACAATCTGTAAGTTTATCCAACAACTGCTGAAACCCGGGGACTGCCGGGGCTCGTGTCGTGAAGAAGATCCCACGGGTCATCATCGGAAGGAGAAACCAAAGTCTCCCTGGAGATGTTTCGACCTTCTGACGGCTCAGAGTCTGTGTCCCCATCGTCCTCTAGAGCAGCTCTGGAGTCTGACGCCTCTCCGTACCGGAGCGCGTTCAGCGGGTCTGATGGATTCACCTGCCGGTTCCTCCTCTCCCGGTGCTGCAGGCGCTCCAGTGGAACAGTGTTCTTCTCGGATAAGAAGAGAGAGGACTGAGGGAGGTTTTGTCCCGCTATGAACACTTGTTTCGCCCCGTCCAGGTTAAGCAGTATGCCATGATTGGTGGAGTAATAAACGTCACGATGGTTTTCCAAAAGTTTGTGGTGAAAAAGACAGTCTTCCTTATTGCAAACAGTCTAAAGATATTAAAACATACAAATAGTTAAAAAACGAATCAAACTTATTTCAAGCTTCATTTCTACATTTTCTTGCGTTTTCGCCGGCTGCAAAAATAAATAAAAATAATAATAATAATAATTATATATATATATAAATTTATGTCTATATTTTATTATCTGATATAGGCTATTGCAACTTTATAAAAGGCTATAGGGTACTGAAAGCCACCAAAAATTTCAAACACAACATTTTCACCCCCAAAAGCTGTATATTTAACGTTAGGCTAGTTTATTGTAAAATTAGTTGAAATGTCCCATTATATTTATTAGTATTTCACCCTATGTAGGCTAGTTAAAATATATATATATATATTTGCAAAAATTTATGTATTTAGGTTTATTCTGTGACTTTACCATTTAAATAAAACCAGTCAAATTCAATGTTACAATTTTTAGATTACATTCCGACTGCACTTATATAACTGTATTCCTATTAATAAGATAATAAAAGATAATACCTACTTGTTATACCTTATTTTTAATTTGTTTGAATACTTACAGATGTGTAAAGAGTTCCGCCTGCGTCCATGCACAAAAATCGGTTACTTTTCACTCCAAATATTGCCAGACGGTCTCTGCTCTCTGCTTTCAATAAAATAACACCTGTTGAATACAGAACACAAAGAGGAATAAGAAGGACATTATTTTATAGATAAAACAATGATAAATAAATAGGTTATATAAAACAATTAGTCATGATTCATAGACTGATGAGAGATTAATTTTTATTTTACTGGCCTAATATCCTTAATATGGATTCAAAAACAAGAAGGGCTACTCACTGTAGGACCCCCGGTTTGTAGTTTTGCGCACATGTCCATTCGGACTGATCTCCAAGTAGAAGTTGTTTAAGTCCGAGGTGGTCTGAAGGTGGATGTACCTCCGCGGGTTCCCCCAGCTGGAGCCCAGGAGGGGAGAGGGGTTAGGGGCAGCATCCGCAGGTCTGAATCCCTGGAGAGCCGTGATCCACAGCGCGAGGACGGAGGAGAGCAGCACGTGCAGATTGGAAAGTGCGCAACGCATCTTCACGAAGCGCAAAACCAGTGTGCAGAGCTGAATGACTTGTAATGCGTGAAAGTTTGTGAGCGTGGCTATTTAAACGTGTCCTGTGCCAGTCCTTTACGCAACACTCGCCCGCAGAGCCAGAGGATGTGAGGAGGCGGATTCAGCATGTCCACCTTCTGTTTGTTATGAAGGTAATTGACTGGTTAACCATAATTGGCTTGTCAATTTGGCACAGCTTTGACTTTCTATGTATCTTGACATCTTGCTGTCAAAACAAAACTGAAAACAAGAATACATTTTAAAAGCTTTTGTGCATGTGAGAATCAGTTGGTTGTCTCCCAATATTTAAAAAATGTTAATTCAACTAACTGTGAAATATCACCTATGTTCATTTAGGCTATTTAGGATTGTCTAACCTATACAAAATGTACAGACCTCTTAGGGCGGTATCTTTTTTTATCTACACCAAAATGTCACATATTAGTACTTTAAAAGTTAATATTATTCAGTAACAGTTTTGTACCATTTCTTTGCACCTGTATTGTGCCTGAACGCATGCTTAGTGTCCTGAACAGATATTTATAGTATGACCCCAATCTGAACTTCTTAAAGTAGGCCAGCAGAGGGAACCTGTGCCTCATCCACGCACAAGTAACGCACCAAAAATTGAGCAAAGCTGTGTGCGATAACGCTGAAATTGTAAAAAAAACAAACATACACATGAAAAATAAAACATAATCATTATCAATATATAACATAATGATATATAATAACATTATATTAAATTAAATTAAATTTAAATTAATGCATTTAGCAGACGCTTTTATCCAAAGCGACTTACAGTGCATTCAGGCTATCAATGTTTACATATCATGTGTTCCAGGGGAATCGAACCCCCAACCTTGCGCTTGCTTGCTTGCTAGCGCAGTGCTCTACCAGTTGAGCTACAGGAACACTATTTAATGTAACACTATTTATTTAACACATTATATAATATACCTATAAACTAATGACTGTATATATCTTTTATATTTGTATCATATTATTTATTTTTTAATACTTTACTTTTCTATTTATATTTTAGAATTAGAAAATGGAAACGATTTGTATTTTTTTAAGCAATTTGTAAAGAATTAACCATAATTTGGGCTTTGGAGAAACAACGATTATCTGTTTATTATATATGTTTAACATTATGAAGAAAAAAAAACATTTACAGAGAAACTGGATCCAATGGATGCTAGGTTTGCATATCAATATCATCAGAAAAACATCAAATAAACAGGAAAGAAATTTGGGCTTTGGAGAAACAACGATTATCTGTTTATTATATATGTTTAACATTATGAAGAAAAAAAAAACATTTACAGAGAAACTGGATCCAATGGATGCTAGGTTTGCATATCAATATCATCAGAAAAACATCAAATAAACAGGAAAGAAGTTTATGAATTACTTGCGAGTAGTTTATTGAACTGTTGACATGTTGTATAAATGATCCTGTATGAGTGTGACATCCTAACAGCATTATTTCTAGAAAAGAATAAGTTCTGGCCTGGGCACACTGTGTATGACTGCTCACTGTACTTGCTACTTTGAGCATAATTAAAATGTGAAACAAAAACACACACAAATGAATAAAAGAAAAAAGAAAACAGTTTTATAACATCAGGAATATGATTAAACTGCTGTGCACAGCACATACGTAGAAAAGTAAAGGGAAAAAAATATTTTTCTCAAATATATCTTATACATAGCATCAATGCTTGTACTCAGAAACACATGATTATGTCCTATGCAAAGTATTAGTTTCCTATACTTTCAAAAAATCTTTGCATGAAATATGAACTAATTCAGGGGTGAGAGATGTCTTTATAAAGAGGAGCGGACAAAAACACACTTTTAAACAGAGAATATACAGACACACAAAATCCTGGATTTCACTGATGTGCAGAATGACAACTATATTTTGGATATGAACTGAGTGTAACGAATATAGTACACCCTACTATTAAACCAATTAATTAAAAAATTAAAAGAATATATACATTGGTAAAAGTATGCATGCCATTTTGGATACCATTTTCATCAGAGAAAATACATAAAAGAAAGTATGTGGTATGCTAGTGGAAAAAAAAATCACACTAAATGATTAATGAGGCCTCACAGATATGGGGTCTTCACTGTAACAGGATCAGCTGCACAAAGTCATTTCAAAACAAAGACAGTGCAATGAACGAACTGGCATCCCGTTCTAATGCCTCTGGTGCTCCAAAGATTCCAGAAACCCTCCCTGCATATGTGAGGAGGATTCAGCCAGTGACAGCTTGCCGTCCTTCATGCACACACGTTTTTCTCATGAGTTCAGAGTGTACCAGGAAACTGGTGTCTACATTCTCTGCCCAATAAACATTTTTACAGCTGTTGCTATAAATCCAAGCGACATACATCAGCATATCAGATGACTCTGATTACCAAATGTTCACGCATATCGTTCATTCTTCACAGATTTAAGATGATATTGTCACAATTAGGACACAAATGAAAGAAACGGTAACATTTGGCTTCCTGATTTAACTCTTCAATTTCTAATGCATCTTTATAACACATTCAGAAGACAAACTGTATTAAAATAGTACATTTATATAAGTTGACTTGCGGGGTTTCAGTATCAGTCTGCTTGACGATTACCTTTGAGCTATTTTAATTATAAGTTTGAATGAGGTTAAACTTTTCTGTGAAACCAAAGCAAAAATGTTAGATGATTGTAAAAGTTGTGACCATAGATTGCTGTTAAATAGCTACATTTCTGTCCTATAAATGTGTTTTATTGTTTTTCGTAAGTGTGCAAGTCTCACTTGGACTCACAGTGATATTAATTCTGAGGCACATCAGCTAAATACAGTCAATGCTAAATAAAATGGCACATAAATGACAAGAAACTTGTTAATGGACAAGTACTGACTGAATGCCTTTGAATACTGAAACATCTCTTCACAGATGAGACCTCAAAACAAGCAACTTGGCAGAGGTGAGAAATGATCGGCTTTTTTTGTCTCCCTAAAGTATTGCGTCAGTTCTGCAGAGGTCTGTCCTGATATATTTACTGTGCTAGAGGAAGAAGCCAGTGCCACAAAAACTTTCCTTTTCATATAGTAGCAAACAAATGTGAATAAACCAGCAACACAATCTCACTCCAATTCAAAGCTGTTTTATGGTTGGTAAACTGGTGGCTAATTTGTATTGGTACGTTTGACCTGTGGTACGTACGACCTGTGGGTTAGGTTTAGAAGTGAAGCGTCATGCTTACTATTTTCCAAAAATGTTAGATTTTTGTACAAATCACATAAAAACATTTTTTTTTAACAAGTTGAATTTGTTTGGATTCAAGGTTTCATGAAACAGTAACCAATTTACTTCTCTAATGCGATGAACTTCTGAGTAAAAATGCATATTTAATGGGAAAAAACATAGGATTGGACTTGATTTAGACCATCAGAAATGATTAAAATATTTTAACAGTGGCCATAGCTCACACAGGAATCAATTTAAAACCAAGCAACTTTCTGTTGTTCGGCCAAATTCGCATGACCAAATCTGTGAAGGGAAGGGACTTCATGATATCATGTTGAAATTACAGGAGTTCACGCAACACAGCAATTGTAAATTGAGCAGCATGGATCCAAACACATGATAATAAGACCACAATGGACTTGAGAAAAAGAAACGAGACCTTGGACAGACGTTTTCAACCAGTTCAACTCCATGGCTACGACCTTGGACTAAAGTTGGATGGAAAACCATAAAGAACCCTAGCGCTACTGGAATCTCAAGGCTTCTGTGCACAGTGGCTTTTACAAGACTACCCATGTTGCGAGGGAGACGTCACCAGCATGGCCTCCGCTCAGGTATTCCACCCCCACATGCTTCAAACAGACTGAATAAACAACCAGACCATAAGTCTTTCTAAAATAACCTCATTCCTTTCGATTCCTTTCCTTTTAACCCTCATGCTGTGACCCCAAGAGATTTTCTGTTTCTCAAAACTGCTAGTTAATGTTATCGCACTGGACTAAAACATACTGATGTTGCTCACACATGGTATAGCAACTTCACAACATTTGAACAAATCTTTGGGATGTTTTTCCACATCGCCCCACCTCTAAAATGAACAACCTACAAAAATTTGCCAACAATTTTCTCATTACGCAATTTTTTTGACAAATCCTGGATTCAATATTTGAATTAACATGAGTTTTGTCTTTGGAACTGTTTGATCAAGGGTGTCAATAATCTGAATTAATGCACCTCAGTTTTTGAGTGACCAATGCGACGTGATCCGCAAATAATGTTCAAAGGTCCATAAACTCAGATCAGTGAGGCCTACAACCAACCAGTTCAGGAATAAATAAAAAAAAGTGTGCATATTGAAAGAAAACAAGTTGACAAAAAGATTAAATCCAAGATTTGGTGACAATATAGCATTATGGAGACATTTACACACAATTTTCAAAAGGCCAGTCATTTTAACTGGAAACACCAAATTAGGTAAAGGTTTTCAGAACAACACAAGGGTTCAGTAAACAGGGTGGGGTGAAATTTGGTGACAGAAACTGATGCAAACAAAAGCAGACATACCAAAATCTTAAAAAACAGTGAGCGTCCCTCAGTTTGGATGCCACATGGTGTCTGCCCTGTAATTACATTTGCATAGAGCAGCAGTCGCGAGTGCCACTGCAGTGCATCTGCAGCAACAGGAAAGAGCCAGACTCGACTGCCCCCTCGACCAGGATTCACACACACACACACACGGACAGGTGCACACAAAAATACTCACACCAGAAGCAAAAATAAATAAACATATACTGCACGTATTCCCTTGAATCAGTCACCATCATGGATGGCAGTGTGCCTTTAGCAACAAGCAACAAAGCTCCGAGCTACTGGCATTTTCAGTGCACAGTCAGTATTTACAGTATTTTCATTGGTTTAGAAGACGTTCTCATTCACAGCAATGCTTAAAGCTTATTTTCAAGTGCTCCTTTTGTTCAGGCAAACCTGTGGTAAGCAATAATATAATCGAACCGGCCATGTTTAAAATTTTAAGTGTGCGCTTGCATCAGTTCCCCTGTAGATTTCTCACTTTTTAGTTGTTTTTATTTTCCAGTTTTCTTTATATAAAGTTTCATTCTGATTGCAAAAAGAGTCTAGTCTTACAAATAAAATGTACAGCCTAAAAGCTCCAACAGGATTCAGCTAGAAAAGATAATAGCCCCTTTCACGCATTTATCTGCACTGGTAAACTAGAGTTTAGAGATCATGTTTCAACAGGACTTAAAAAAAATACCAGTAAATCTGTTCTAGCAGTGTTTTGGATACTATTGTGTGCCGTTTTGTGTTTTTAAGATCAAAACACCATTTTTTTCTTGGCATAAAAATTGCAACTAATTATCTCTAAAATGCAAGTTTATACCTCACAATTTGGACTTCTCAGAATTGCGTAATATTCACTTTTTCAAAAGTCAAAATTGTGCAATAAAAAACTGCAATTATCTATTTAATTTTTATATTTGGTGGAGGAAATGGATTTCCATAAGCATCCCCTTACTCCTGTTGCTCAGAAGACAAAAAATGTTGTCAAACTCAAAATGCATACGAGCTAACGAAGAAAAAGTACTGCATCACTTCGAGTGACTGACATCACAGAGTTCACCAGTATTTTTGTACTGATGCATGAATGGTCTCTTAGCAGTACAAAGCCACTGCGTACTGGTAATTTTTATGCCAATTTACTGGGATTACCAGTGAAAGGGGCTAAAGTTATACCTCATTTCTTAGTTGACAGCAGATGATGCCGAATGCCAGAGATGATCAATGTTTACAAGCTGCTCTCGTGTCTCATACAGTGTTCTCTAATTAGAGAAAAGTAAAATAAAGCAGAGATGCACACCCATCCCCCTCGCCCCTCTCTGGGGCCCTTGTGGGACAGTCCCCGCGGGGCCCTGGCTAACATATCAGCCCTATTTCTGACACCCTGGGGTGTTCAGAGCATGCATGTTAAAGAGGCGGTGTGCGGGAATGCCAAGGCACCTCAGTGCGACATGCAGCAAGAGAGATCTGCTTTCTTTTAAGTGCTCGCACAACCCCTAAGAATGAGAAAAACAGAAAAAAATTGTCAAATATTAAAAAATAATAATGCTTGTATCGACTCAGACAGAACTAAAAGTAACAAGCAAAACTACATGCATTCTTTTAAACCATCTAGGTAGCTCTTTGAGGTAATAAAAAACATAATTTCACTATAAAAAGCTGAGGAGGACTTCCATCATCCATCGTAGAGTCTGTTTGATTCTTGGCAAGCACCTGATTACAGAAAGGAAGGCTGGGAGAGCCTCCACATCCATAACCAATAATATATATATGTATAAAGAAAAGAAGTAAGCAGCGACGGATAGCATATTCAGAGATCCTAATAAAAAGCTAACCTATCCAAATATACATATAAAAATGAAGTAGTACTATTTTGGTGACATTCTTGCAGTTTCTTGTATGTTTGTGTGTCAGTTTTCAGATCTCTCGGGGAGATCAGTGCAAATGAAGAATTATTGCAAGAGTCTGCTCATATTCGTGGGAGGAAGTGGGTGACTGTCATGGCGGTGGTGGCCTTGTTGCCTCGCTTCACTCGGCCGTGTTTGCTGAGAGCGACATAGAATCCCTTGTAAACAGAGGACTCGTAGGCATTGTAGTTATTTGGCAGCAGGGTCTCCTTGAACTTGCATTCATCTTTAAAGGTAGCCTGAAAGATGGAGAAGAGAAGGAATGTGAATGCCAGCATTCAGTCAGAGGCACCAGTGTTATTTTAGTATCACAGAGATTCTTCCAAATAGTTTTTAGCATTACAATTTTTGTGTTTTTGTAATTTGAATTAGTTTTTTTAAATATGCCTTTATAGTTTTTTTTTCTTTTCATTTCAAGTTTTAGTTATTTTGGTATGTTGTGGTAAACTAAATGAAAATTTGCATTTTGTGAGGTTTTAATATCATTGAGAAACTATTTTAGTTTATATATACACTCACTGGCCACTTTATTAGGTACACCTGCTCAATAGCTTGGTAACACAAATTGCTATTCAGGCAATCACATGGCAGCAACTCAATGAATTTAGGCATCTAGATGTGGTGAAGACTTCTTGCTGAAGTTCAAACCGAGCGTCAAAATGGGGAAGAAAGGGGAATTAAGTGACTTGGAACATGGAATGGTTGTTGGTGCCAGATGAGCTGGTCTGACTGATCAACAACTGCTCATCTATTGGGATTTTCATGCACAACCATCTCTAGGCTTTACAGAGAATGGTACGAAAAAGAGAAAATGTACAGTGGGTGGCAGTTGTGTGGACGGAAATGCCCAGTTAATGTCAGAGGTCAGAGGAGAATGGGCAGACTGGTTAGAGATGACAGAAAGGCAACACTAACTCAAACCAAGCTATGCAGAATGCCACCTCTGAACACACAGAGGATCGAACCCTGAAGCAGATGGGCTACAGCAGCAGAAGACCTCATCGAGTGCTGCTCCTGTCAGCAAAGAACAGGAAACGGAGTCTACAATTTACACCAGCTTGGATTCATCCTGTCTTGTCTCAATGGTTCAAGCTGCTGGTGGTGGTGTAATGGTGGGGGATATTTTCTTGGCACACTTTGGGCCCCTTTACCAATTGAGCATAGTTAAAACGCCACAGACTACCTGAGTATTGTTGCTTACCATGTCCATCCCTTTATGACTTCAGTGTACCCATCTTCTGATGGCTACTTGCAGCAGGATAATGCACCATGTCACAAAGCTCAAATCATCTTAGACTGGCTTCTTGAACATGACAATGAGTTCACTTTACTCAAATGACCTCTACAGTCACTAGATCTCAATCCAATAGAGCATCTTTGGGATGTGGTGGAACAGGAGATTTGCATCATGGAATGATGTCAATATGGACCAAAATCTCTAAGGAATGTTTCCATTTTGTTGAATCTATGCCATGAAGAATTAAGGCAGTTCTGAAGGCAAAAGGGGTCCAACCTGGTACTAGCAAGGTGTACCTAATAAATTGGCCAGTGAGTGTGTGTGTATATATAATTAGTCTCTATTTTTTGTTTTAAATTTGGTTAAAGTTTAAGTGATTTTGTTTTGTTTATCATGTTAGTTATTTTAATTGTAAGTTTTTTTTAATAAGTTTTAATCGTTTTAGTACATCAAGTTCAGTTAAATGACAAATGGAAAATGTGTTATTTAGTTTTACAATTTTTTTATATATATATTGAATTAGTTTTTATTTTTGTATTTTCCATTTTCATGTTAAATTTGGTAAAAGTTTTAGTAATTTTGTTTTGAGCTTTTGTCATTTTTATAAGTTACTGATTTTTTTTATATGGCTAAAGTTTTGTATTATAACTATATTACATATAATTTCAGTTTTAGTTATTTTAGCACATTAAGTTAAATTAAATGAAAATAAGAAGTTTACTTTGGTAACTGCTGAAATAAAATAGTTTATTTTATTTAAAGTAACAAGTGTGTGTGTGTGTGTGTGTGTGTGTGTGTGTGTGTGTGTGTGTGTGGTTTTAACCATGCAATGCACAATAATTCTGCATTTCATTACTTTTAGTACTTTTCTATTTCAATGATTCAAACATTTGAGCAAATAAATGAGGCTTCTGTGAACTCATAAGAAACAGCAAATGCTTTGCAAACGACTTTAAGTGAAATAGTTCTAACCTCTTGAACGGACCAGTTTCTCAACCTGATTTCCCATAAAAGACAATATACTGAACAAATTTGCAAAGAAACTTTCAGCTGAGCCTGGTTCAAGAAACCCATTAACCTGATAATCCCTGAGCTAAACAGGCCTTTTAATTAACAACCACTTTAATGATGACTCCAAGACCAGCCTGTGGTGTCCGCTTTATCTCCGCTCATCCAGAGGATGCTCTAGCAACGCTCTGCAGTTTTTGGACAGACTTGTCATGCGCTCATGGGCCCCTAAGGACCAGTGTTGCACTGCGCTTGTCACACCTATGCCAAACTTCAGACAAATTTATCTTTTACCCTTCAAACCTGCAGTCACACTTTAAATTACTGTACATGTAAATGTAGGTGTTATTGCCTGTTCAAATCAATGTGTAAATACAAGCTGCTCTACAAAATATTTCAATTTATGCAAAGATTACATTACACATTAAGGTTAATTTGTGACATTTCCCAATTTACCAAGATTCCCATATAACACAGTATAGAAGATAAAGTGTAAAGCTAGATGAGAACTGCAACTATGCACTGCATGTGCGACTATACCTAATGAACTAACTACCAGCTAATATAAAAGAATGAGGCGCTAGTATAAGCGTAATGCAGTCAATTATTATAAACCTTTTACTTGTGCTTGCGAGGCGCTTTGGCGCTGTGCCTGGATCTAAAGCACCGTTTAATAATAATTTTCAAAAGCCGTGCAGCTGTGGCAACAAATTATATTAATAAAGCATGAATAATTGAATGCAGCACACGCCGTAAACACTATTATTACTCTCGCGACCCCCCTCACGTGCCAAATGCATTGAAAACGCACAAAGAAAGCATCACCTGTTTAACACACACGCAGTCGATTTTGGGGGATGCAAAGCCTCGTTGCATTGGCAGGCAGGAAGAAAGCCGACACGGTTGCGCACACCTACCGTTCCGTACAGCCTTCCTCTGTTATTCATTGCGACAAACATCTTGCTTTTCACACCGTACAGGCTAACCACTCCTCTGGCCACAGTGGAGATCTCAATGAGACCTGCTCAAACAGAACAAGCATGTTACACACAGTGAAGCGACTCCGCGGGACACAGAACAAGAAGGCATGCGGTGGGTGGAACCTCTGCAGGTGCCAGTTGTGGATGCGCAAACGGCCTCTCTCGCGCCACTAGGTTACTACATTACTGCCGAGAGACGAACATCCCTTACACTTGGAGAGTCGTGCATGTTCTAAGCGCTTCTGGGCCGCTCAAGGAGCCGGTGTAAAAATAAGCTGGCATCTATATCCGTCCCAGCATTCATGTCGTGTTTTAGCCCAGCGCAGATATTTAGCACTAAGGGATACTGTGTATGTGTATATCTCTGTGTGAGTGTGTGTGTGTGTGTGTGTTTTAATAGATTTGTCTTTGCCTCCAAAGACGTGTGTCGCTTCTAAAGAATAAAGAGCTCTGCGCAATTAAGTACTGCATTATTCCGTGAACTCACTGTACTGGTTCTCATTATGTACACCGTTTATCTTGCCGTCTGGGAGGACCTGAAGATGAAACCCGATGCCTACATTGCAGTACAGCCTCCGCACTCTTTTGATGCCCAGCAAATAGTCATTCTCCCAGTTCGCCTCTGGTCTCTCTCCAGAGATCCCCAGCACGGAGCGGGAGAAGAGGCTCTCCCATCGCTTCTCCAGTAAAGTTGTCCTATTAGTCCTACTCGGAAGCGGACTGGAGGACACAATCCCAACTAGGAGCAATCCCAAGAGCAGAACGGCAGTCCTTGGCCAGTGTTGCGCGTTGGCCTCGCAGGACATACTGATGAGGAGCCTTTGCGCAATGGCCATCGGGTTTACCTTCGGGACACGTGGTCAAAATTAATGACACTAAAAATACCACTCTTCTAGTTTTTCTTCCCTCGGCATGGTGCTGCAGGCTTAATTTAGCGAGGCAGGTCAGAACTTCGGGCATGCGACGGTGGCCCGAGATGAGAGCGGCGGAAGAACGGGAAGAGAGTGCGGAGACACGACTTGAGGCGGAGAAGGTGGTGATGACCATGTTTTGCAGTTCCGAAGCCTCGGGTCGTGGAGAATGCCACTCACCAAAATCCCTATCTCACCTCAGAAGCCACCCTCATCCTTACATGAATGACATCATATATCAGGGGATGGGGGAGGATAGAGAGAGAGAGAGAAAGAGAGAGAGAGAGAGAGAGAGAGAGAGAGAGAGAAAGTTGCGAGCGGCGGACTGATGATGATGGGACGCTGCTGTCACTCCACGTGCGCAATGGGGGTCGCATGCTGAGCCTTATTGGACAGCTTGCGCGCGATCATGGGATGCGATGGGCACTCTAGCAGCGCCCAAATCGGGACGGTGGTCATATGTCTGACAGCCCTGCTTCCTTATTTAGAAGGATGGTGTAAATACAGTCCACTTGTCACCGGAGAGCAATGGCACCCCTGTCTGTCACATCCCAGGCAGTTTGTGCGGGAAAGTTTACACAACGACCCGATTCCACAATACTGTGCTCCAACGATGCGTGCCAGTCGTTACGTTCTGCGTCTCGTGCATCGCGCAGACTGAGCTATTTTTCTTCCGGGAGGCTGCCTGTCTCTCAGGATCTCGCGGCGGTGATGCTGAGCAAAACGCACCTTCAAGAATG
This sequence comes from Carassius auratus, assembly GCF_003368295.1. Taxonomy (NCBI): domain Eukaryota; kingdom Metazoa; phylum Chordata; class Actinopteri; order Cypriniformes; family Cyprinidae; genus Carassius; species Carassius auratus. The sequence goes on from NC_039246.1 coordinate 10,942,408, forward strand.
CTCGGACCGCGCGCAATGTCCAGACGTCAGCAGATGCTATGCGTCGTTACGCGGATCTCCAGGTGCGCGGAGAGTACAGTGAAGCCGGATTGTAGTGACACTTGGGGAGGCGCTGTTGCTGGCAGCGTGTTAAAGCGCCAATCACGTTATTTTAGCAGTTGCCTGGCTCCCCTGGAATATGGAGCAAAAATAAAATTTTTAACTCATTTCAGGACTGATGTATGCCACCCACAAAACATTTCATTCTTGCTTAACATATAACAGGAAATAATACAATAAAAAAATACTATACCATCTTATACTTTTATGATCATTTCACTTACTCTTCCAATTAAATAAAAATAAAATAAAAATAAATTAACTTAATTCAAAAAATTTTCCTCAATTCTTTTTAGTTATAATTAAAATAGAATTATTATTATTATTATTATTTTATTTTTTTTTTTAATTGAAAAAAACTTAATACTGTATATACTGTACTGTAGTATATGATATACTTTATATACTGGATGATATATTATATCATAGGTACATTTTAAATTAACTCTATAAAGCATAATGCAATGCAGTGCAAAATCCAACATACCGTTAAAACAGTTTTAGAGTGCAATCATATAATGGGGCAATATAAATAAAAAACTAGACCTTATTGAACACTTCACTTAACATTAACAATTGACAGCTGTCATTCAGGTTAACTAAAGAACTGCAGCATGTAGCAATAAAATTAAAAGTCATGACTTGGAACATTTGTAGCTGAGTAGTCATCAGCTGTCTTTAAAATACTGCTAAACAGCGACAGTCTAATTAGCAAACACATCTCAAATGAGCACCAACACAAGCAGCATCATGACATCATGCAAGGATGTTTTAACACATAGTATATGAAAAAAGTAGGACAGTTTTAATGATGTTGTTTTATAAATCCGGCTGCACACATTAAAGCTAATGCACAGAACAGTGAATCCACCCCGTGGCTTAATTCACACGATTTCCACACGTCCATTCTGATAATGCAGTGAAACTCAGATCAAAGCAGACATTTCAGCATTCAGCTGTCTCTGCATCTCAAGTTCAGACAGATTACGGCACACCCAAACATCTGCTGCACATCACTTCAGTTTACCTGAGATAGGATTCAACAGCCTGTGACTCACTCAATCATCTCTCTGAGGAAAAGCATAATAAATCAAACAGCTTCTAATGGCATCTGTGAATATATGACATGTTCAGAACTGATCTTTTACGTTAGAGGCAGAACATTTAGCATCAGCAAGTTAGTTTTGAAGAATATCGTCATTCCATTGGGCTTTGTGTGAGGCAGGGTTGTCACAAACCACGTAACGGGATCCAGACTCTTTCAATTAGGTTTTTATTAACGTGGGTTTAGGCGCTACAGAAATGACAGCTGAGGAGAGCCGCTGAAATCCAGGAGAGAATTACTCACACATGACATCAGGAGCATCAGTGGACGTTTAACATTTAACACTGCACACAAATGGCATTCTATACAGGAGAGCAGCTGCGCGACGGTACCCATCCACATCCTACTGAAGAAAACCCTTCAGCATATGCTCTATTTTAACATGCATTTATCCAGCTGTTCATTAAAAACAAGCTGTTTGCTCAAGCACTAAAACAATCGACATGATGGCACTTTGGTGGAAATAAAGCTGGCAGTCCGGGTGTAAAAGTGTCCAGTGGAACGGCAGAGATGGATATGAGTCAGACCCTGCGATCTTGCTGACACAACTGATCAATAATTCAACACTGAAAAGTGGCACGACAGCCTTCAGTTCACATTTTATTTTTCTTAAAAAGCACAAAAAAAACAAAACTGGGCTGTGAAACAATGAATTCTATTACAAATGGTTGACTGGAAATATTTGTAAATATTAATTGACAATTCACATCTTATATAAAACTGGCAACTATAATCAATCAATCAATCAATCAATCTTAAAGATTATGCAAATAAAATGAATATAGAATTAAATTCATAATAAAACTAAATATTTTACGTATGTTTTAATCCTTAAAAAATGTATTACAGTTTTCACAAAAAAAAAAAAAATTAATCAGCACTAATGTTTTCAAAATAAATAATAAATATTAATATTTCTTGAGCAGCAAATTAGCATATTACAATGATTTCTGAAGGATCATGTGACACTGAATACTGGATTAATGATGCTGAAAAATTTTTATTCCTGAAGAACAGGAATAAATGACTTTTTTATTTTTATTTCAAATATATTTGTAAATATATTTAAACAGAAATATTTCTGTTAAATTGTAATAGTATTTCATTATAGCGATGCAGAGTGGTGAAGTTCCTGTTGTGGCAGGGATTTTGTGTGCCAGGCTGAGCTGCAAGAACAGCACTAAAAGCACAGTGTGTTCATGAGCTGACAAGAACTCAAGAGAGAACATCTGACCCCTGCAGAGAGCAGAACTCTGCGCACACTATTAGCACAGTGACTCAGGTCAAATTTCTGTCCACCTTTAAAACAATGGTCAAATTATCTTTTCTGATTGAGTTCTGAATCTGGGGGTTTAAGCTTTTTGTGCTTTTGTTTCTCTGTTTGAGAACAGCCTGATGCTGGGTGCTTCTTTTTCTTGTGAGCTGAAAAGTGCACAGTCATATTAAATTAAATCTCACCTCTTAACACTCTTAATAAGAGTACAGCGTTGAGTATGGATCATCCTCATATGCACTCTGATCTAGTCAGATGCTCTTCTGTGTTATACATTTATAAAGAATCTACTACAAAAAGCACAACTACCATCATCTTAACCAGAATTGCTGCCACTTGGTTCACAGATCCTGCTAGAATAACTTTTTGGCACAGAAATGTATCATTGCATCACTTGCTCCTCTGCAGTGAATGGGTGCCGTCAGAATGAGAGTCTAAACAGCTGATGAAAGCATCACAAGTAATCCACATCACTCCAGTCCATCAGTTAACATCTTCTGGGGTGATCACTGCATGTTTGTCATTAAGGCATTCTTTCTCAAATAGACGAGGCAGATGTCACTAACAACTCATAAGAGATATCCTGTCTTCTAAATTTACAGAAAAGCCCAACTGCCTTCATCTGTTCACAGACCCTGGCAGAGTAACTTGTTTGCACAGAGATGGGCTGCACTAAAGTTGCCACTTTTGGGAAAGCAGAATGACGTCAGCGGAGGATTTCTGCTGAGTCAGCAAGACACAACCCCAGTGATCTCCCAGCATTCCCTTGAACTCTACACCAGCACCAGCATTGGCTCCCGCTGCCCAGCCCTGGAATGAACGGCATTCTGTTTGACATCCTTGCAGCACTTTACACATTCTCACTCCCTACAGGCAAGAATGGTGTTACCAACTCTAATGCGGGAGTAAGGTGGGTGTATCTACTGCTTTCCATTCTATCATTTCAGCAATGGAGGAAGCAACTGCACCACAAGTGTTCGGGGCTTTGGTTAGCAGATGAGTGGATCGGGGCACACACACACACACACAAACACACACACATGCAGTGACTCCTCCATGACACCGATTTTGATCCTGTGCCAATATAGGCACTGCAGCAGCAATCATTTACATAATAAATATCTCATTACAGAGACAGTAACTGGAACACATTCATTAATCATATTTAAAGCCAATAGAGAGAGGGGGGACACGATGTTCCTGTAAAGAAACAGCTCTCTCTCTAGAAGATTTTTCAGTGTGAAGTACACAGTAGTATATTCGCTATAGCCATGATAGAGAAACAGACTGTGTTATAAAAGCAACAGTTGAATCAGTTCATATTTATAAAAGTCATTCCTTTGTCTATATTGTGTTTGAAATTATTTTCAGTCAAATATTTTTTTTTTCTTTTGGGGCTACTGAAAAATCAATGACAGAATTTGTCTGCAGTCTTATTCATAAGTCCTGAGAGAAGATTTTCTTTACAAAGTCAAAGTGAAGAGGGTCATTGCTATTAGAAAGTACATTTAATGTCTAATTAAACAAGTATTTACATAAAACCTATAACATTAAATGTATACTAACTTATTGGTATATGTTCACATGACTGCTGTTATCAAAATATTTTTAAATTAATATTTATAAAAAAATATTAATATATCAACTTCTCTTATAATATCACAATTACTTGAATATAGGAGTGAATTTTTATTAAATAATAAATCACATCCTCCTCCAGGAAACAAAGTTATTTGTAGCAGAAAAACAAAAGCACAAACATTAAACATTAGCAAGGGATTTTCTGATTTTGTTACACTCTAAAGCAGAAGTGGCCAAACATTTTAATACAAATGCCCCAAAATTAGACTTGCTAGAGGACAGTGGGCCAAAAGTCCAACTATGCTATGTTAAAATGCATTAAATGTAAAGAAATATAAACATAAAAAATTAAATTAAATATAAAATGATGATAAAAGTGTATATATATATATATATATATATATATATATATATATATATATAGATAGATAGATAATTTTAAATTATGATTTAATCAAAATCAAATGTATTATTTAATAGATAGATAGATGATAGATAGATAGATAGATAGATAGATAGATAGATAGATAGATAGATAGATAGAACCCTTGAAAATAAACATTTCCCTACAGCACAGCAGGAATGATTTGGGTACCTTTCATCGCTGCTGTCGCCCTCTGCTGGTGTGAAGGTCAAGAGCACCTGTCCGGTTGGAAACGCTATTAATTTACTGCATTGCAGCACCGGGACGTTGTCACTCATTTTGGCATGGAGTCTGCACAGATCAGATCAGTTCAGGAAGAAAAACAGAAAAAAAACTTATCCCAGTAGTTCGAAATATTAAACATTCGAAAAATACTAAACTTTCTCTGAATACAAAACTTCATAGCTGTTTGAAAATTTAATATTCCATTAATACGTTTCAAAAACTAGTTCTAAATCGCTTTTAAGTCTACTAAAAGAGTATTTTTCCATCTTATTTCTTTTTTGTTTCCCTGCCAAGCAAAAATGAGTCAGGAAATGCAAAGCACAGGAAACATAGATAATTAAAAGAAATTAATTAAATAAAGGTAGAATGGAAGCTTCCATAAATAAAATGAGATTACTGGCACCAATCTGTAGTGCAGGGTACAGTGTGAATCTGGTAATGCAATTACTATTACAGATCTCCTGATACTGTCCTTTTAGTTCATACAGAACAATATTATCTTCATTATTCTTTTTTTCAATTCAAATATATTATTTGTAGTGGGCAATTCCAATCAAATTCCACCTTAAGAACTAAAAGGGAGCATCCAGTGACTATCATCATTTCATTTGTATTGTGTTAAGATTTCATATAGCTTCCTGAATGAAACAAGGGACTTCTCAGTTTAAAGCATATAAAGCAATAAGACCAATAAGTTTAAGACCTTAAGCAACAATTTAAGGTTGGAAAATACAAAATTCAACTGATCTCCATTAGTTTTTACTTCTTTCAGTACTTTTTAATTCATAAAAAAGAAGGCTTGAATAGCTCTGATCCCAATATAGAAATAACGTTAGGTGATCATAAATTAATGAAAGCAATAACTAAACAAATGAATTAATTAATTAAAAAAGGTCTTTCCATGTATTATTTCCAGTACAAATTTCTAAAGCTTTACTTTTAGATTTACATTTACTTAATAGGAAAAACACCAAAAGATATGTCTTGTTTACTGTGAAATTAATCAAAATGAAGTGAGATTATGATTAAAAAAAGAATAAAATATCTGTCTGTTGGCTCAGAAAAATAAACTTCATTCATTGGGAAATATAAGTTTCATATACCATGTTGACATAATTTTGTTGTTTTACACATAAACTTACAAAACTTGGACAAAGCTTACATTTGTCCAGTTTCTGAAAACAAAAACAAGACCTAATTTCTGAAAACAAGACCTAATTTCTGAAAACAAGACCTAATTTGTTTATATTGCACCTCAAGTAAATATATTGTGATTTAAGAAACTTGTATTAGGAGACAAAACAAAAATACTGAGGTAGATATACATTTTTAGCAATGCATCTAATAATTAATGCCATGACAGGATTTTAAGATTTTCCGCTCTGATTTAAAAAACTTTTTTAAGGCTTTAATTTGTGGAAGGGTGAATTTAGACTTTTTAACAAACCTGTATAATATTCACAGAAGAATATTTTTCTTTTAATTTGCATTCAAAATCCACTTGTTTAAAATGTTTGACATCCTCTCGCTCCTGCGCACATGCATAACTCCACAGCCTATCATGGCAATTAGCAGACTGGCCGCTGGCAGTGCGTGTTCCGCATAAAAAGCTCTTCAAAAGTGTTTAAAGACATCGAGGAAAAATAAACTCCGGAACACAATGCACCACTAGCTTTCTCTACCCACAATGCCCCCACCAAGGTCCATAGCACAATCCAGTGTGGTTACACTGTGGTTTAGTTCTGGGGAAAACTGACCTCGAGCCATTCCTGGGTTACAGGAGCACCGGAGCGTTCCACAGCCCTCAAAAAGCGGATATCCGAAAAGCCCAGTCCAGCCCTCGGGGCCTTTTATAGAGAGCACAGGAAGTACAATCAGTACCCACAAATGAAACACCTCTAATTATGAGCTGTAGAGTTGAAGAGATCAGCATTAGCATGTGCTCACTCTATAAATACACCTCTTCACCACCACCACATACTCCAACACTGACAGGATGTTACCTTACTTCCTTATTTTGATATTTCAAGACAAACACCGCTCACACAGTGCTGGAAATAACACTCTTCTTTTCATCATTGGCAACATTATGAATTCAAACGAAAATTGGATTCTGATATAATTAGCAGTAGCACAATGTGGCTTCTTTAAGCTCCATTAGTGTTGTGCTGTGATTAATGAAGGTGCGAAGCGTATTGGCTGCTCATCTCACAAGGCCCATGAGAGCGCTGCTGTGTCATCAAACTACAGCCCCCTGAGACTCGACTATCACTGTGGGCTATACAGCATTAATAGCAGACATTAAGAACTAGAAGCTCTGCTTTCAGAGGTGGTGATGGGGGAGTTTTACCCACAATGCAATTACAATTTCCTCTTCAGGCAAAAACCCATATTTGTAGAAGCTCACCATCAGTTTCCTCAGATGTGGAGTGAAACACTTCCAGTGAGAACCGAATAAAGAACTTTGGTGTTTAAAGCACAAGGGGAGTATGTTTACTGTACAAACTACAAATACCTAAGCATTCTCAAATTAAGACACAAGAAAACTGGCTTAGACATTAAGTCTTGTTTTCTGAAAAATAATCCGAATTAAATTAAGGATTCATTTTACTAAAATAACTTAACTTAATTTTTGGTCTTTTTAAGAAAAAATAAGTTTTTGATGTAAACAAATGTAAAAAAAAAAAAAAAAAAAAAAAAAAAAAAAAACCTTGTTAATTTTTCTTCCTCCATTAATAGAAATTTTCACTGGTTTTAATCAGGATTTACATAAACATATTTGTTGACTTTTTTTTCCAGAAAACAGATCTTAAGTCATTTTCTGTTTTAAACTGATCAAAATTAAGTGAGTTTATGATTAAAACAAGCAACAATATTGAACATAATCTGGTTTAATTTTCTTACTGAAAGATATGTTTTTCTTGTTAGTCCTAATTTAACTTAAGATTTGTACTTTTTTCAGAAAATAAGACTTACTAAATGATTGTTCTTCTCAAATGGATCAAAATGATTTGATTTAATGATTAAAACAAGATAAACAGAGAAAATGTTTTTTTTTTTCTTACCCCATTGACAGATACTTTTCTTGTTTTAATCATTCACTTAATTCCCTTTTTGACATTTTTTCAGGAAACAAAATTCATATCAAGTAATGCTGATACCCAAATAAATGTATCTTTATTTTACTTACTTTCATCAAGAATTTTTGGACACTTGTAAGGGACAATTTGGAAAATACTTAGCAATAAAATCATTTTTGCAGTGTACCTAATGAAATAATATTTGAATATATACTGATGCCATACAAAAAGCATAACAAATATCAAAATCAAGTTTTTGACTGGGATAAACTATTAAAATAATAAATAATAATATTAATACATTTTAGGGTTACCCATCTGAAAACAGGTCTAATCTGACCTCTTAGCTGGTTGGCACTGGTCTGGTTTGATGGGTAGTTTTAGGTAATCAGACTGACCAGATGAACACCAGATTGGAAAAGCAGACCGGTAAACCAATGGTCACGAGTCAGGACAGCAGCAGAACAAAACATTGAGCACATGACTTTGTTTGGGTGTCTAAACAGCATGGAAACTAAATAAAATGCTGGTTTTATTTAGCGGTGGCGAGTTCCTGTCTATAGAAACAACAGCCGTCTTGAACCAATGTCACAGGTCTGCATGTGTATCAACAAACTGCACAATAACACACCTGGAGCTGCTTTGATGGGTCACAGTGAGTGACTCTTGGCAGCATGAACACCTTTGGCATGTGTGTGTGTGTGTGTGTGTGTGTGCAAGAAAATGTATGTGTGATTTGTCTGAGCAGATATTTTAGGAGCGTCTGTAGGAGTTGAAGAATGTGTGGCCACAGACTAGTCTAACGTCTGCTTGGATTGCAGGACGTCCAGGTCCCCTGCGTGACCAACTCAACCAAACAGCCGCCCACTTACCGGCAGGAAAATGACAAGCCTTAGATCACTGAGTTTCCTTCGCTATTCGGCACGGAGAAAATGAGGGACCAAAGATGGTGATTGTTTCCTGTTGGAGTGGGCGGCATCGGAGACGTGTCCTGTTCCTCTCTCCATCAGCAGGTTGGCCCCTCTCTCTCCTCCAGAGGTCAGGAGCACAGCTCCATCTACTGGACGAGACCATGGGCCAATCAGACAAAACAACAGAAGCAGATGGAAACTCACACAAACACAATCTCAGAATGGACATTTGAAGTGGATCAAAAACTTTCATCAAATTGTCCTAAAACCAAAACAATACCTGTTCATCTCTTGGGATAACTTTGAAAATATCTGTAGCTATAAGTAGAAACAGCATCTAACATTATTGCTATTTGTACTTTTTAATGTCTTTTCAAATTTCTAAATGGTTCCTCACACTTCTTTTCAATGCTATCAGTCTAGTAATTGAGATCCAAAAATGTTTAAACCAAAACAACCTTTGACAGATTTTCTTCTCCTGCGAAACTCAAATAGATGAGGGAACCGTGAATTTTCCTTCAATCCCAATTTCAAGCAAATTAAAACTTTAGTCTTAAATCTTTATGTTCTTGTGCTTTTCATATTTTGGTTACACTTTATATTATGTTGTCCATGTTACAGTGAAATTATACGTTTAAGTACGGAGTAATATTAATTAACTACATGTACTTATACAGTTAGGGATAGGATAAGAGTTTGGTTTAGAGTTACTTGCTTGTTATTATGCATCATTTATTGTAAGTACATGTAATGTTTAACAAGGACACCTTAAAATAAAGTGATACCCATATTTTAGGGTTTGCACAGCTACAAAGATTTCTACTCTCTAGTGTTTTTCAGAGCATTGATTTCTGGCAAATTGCATGGAAGTCAATGAGAGTCAGTGGGGAGTCTGTTTGACCCAACACAGAAAAACAATAACCAAAATATGCAACTGTAAATGATAAATACATATTTAAGGTGAAGCATCACATTTTCTGTGCACAGCATTTTCACCGTTCATCACACATCAGAATCTGCTTACAAAGGCAAATAAATATCAAACCTTTCTTGGCTTAATGTTTCTCTGAATTTCTTTATTACATACACATGAACATTAATGTACAGTACGCATGAATACTTCAGTGTTTTAGAGGCCAAAACCACGGTAGTGTGAGTATAAAGTGCTTATATAACGGATGTGATGCAGTCAGCTGACAGAATGAATAAAAGACATCGACATCTCTGCAGATAAATACTGTTGAGCTATTTTCATTCTCTTAAGTCATTGTCCTTCTCAAATTAACCAACATTGAGCAAGTTTATGATTAAAACAAGAAAAAGAAAGAGAGAAAAATTATCTTATTTTTCTTACTCCACTGACAAACGGTTTTAATCATTATCTCATTTAATTTAATCAGTTTTTCAGAAAAAAACAGACTTAGTATCTTAAATCATTTTGCTTCTCAAATGGATCATTATGTGAAGAGAAAAACAAACTGGAAAGTTATCACCTTTTTTTCTTTTTTCTTGCTTTAATCACTCACATAATATATCATTTTGATCCATTTGAGTATCAAAAGACAAGAAAACAAGACTTCATATCTTGGTTCATTTCCTTATTAAGTGACTGCATCTTGATTTAAGATTTTTTTTTTTAAAGGAAAAAAAAAAAATACTATTTAAAAATATATTTTTTTTGCACTGTACTTAAAGGGATATTTCATCCAAAAATGAAAAATCAGACATCATTTACTCATCCTCAAGTTGTTCCAAACCTGTGTGAGTTTCTTTCTGGTAGCCATTGGCTTGCACAGTATTTGTTTCCCATATTTTGGAAGTCAATGGCTGCCATTTAATTTCTTCAAAATCTCTTATTTTATCCTCAACAGAAAAATACAAAATATAAGTTTGAAACAACATGAAGGTTAGTTAACAATGACAGAATTGTCATTTTTTGTTGTTGAGTGAAACTATCCCGTTAATTCAGTCATACGTCTTTCAAAAGCATGACAGGTAAATAATTTACACAATAAAATCTTGCATGTGCTTCAGTCGTTGAGATTGGAAGGAGCCATAAATACAAACACTGGCCATTCCAGATGAACCAACCAGTCTCAGATACACCTCGTAACACGGTCAATCAGAGTTTTTGACCTCATCCAGGTGGTCTTTCCGGTTGATGAAGACACACTGGATGAGGGAGGCCCGCGGGCCGCTCTCCTCTCTGTGGAGGGTGATGATGAACCTGCTGATGCCGGTGTTTGGGCACGGGGAGAACACCTGGCTCATCTTCAGGCCTGCGGGCAGACGGCACTGCAGGTCCTCCACGAGGTGGCGCACAGACACACGGATAAACGCCCCGTGACTGACGATCAGAGCGTGGACAGGAACGTTCTGGACTCCATCATTAGCTAGTCCAGCGATCACAGGCTGGTCTGGTCCTGACGGTCCAGAGGTGGACGCAGAACGCTGGTCGCCTGAACAGTGCTCCTCTAACATGCGCTGATACAAGGATCTGAGGAACTTCTTAAAGCGCGTCTTTACCTGGATGAACAGAAACAGTTTCTTCTGTGTGAGCATTCATCTGATCAGCCAATGGGGACTGAGGTCTTAAAAAAATACTTGAAAAATGACCTCATATTTTAGAGATTGAGATTTTTTACGTTTTTGAAAAACCTAATTTTTGCTTAAATAATACTACAGTTTAAAATAACTTTAATATCTAATTTATTCCTTTGATGCAAAGCTGCATTTTCAGCATCATTACACCAATCTTCAGTGTCCCATGATCCTTCAGGAATCATTCTAACATGCTGATTTGCTGCTCAAGAAATGTTTGTTATTATTATCAATGATGGAAATATATATATAAAATTTAAAAAATCAAAATTATGATTTTATTCATCAAGGATGCACCTTAAATGTTAAAAAACATTAATAAATGTTACAGGTTTTCTATTTTAAATAAATGATGTTATTCTGAACTTTCTTTTCAATAAAGAATTCTTAAAAAAATATTAAGCACCAAACCAGCATTGTGAATAATAGAAATCATTGCTAACAATTGACTACCAGCAAATCAGTATATTAGAATGATTTCTGAAGGATCATGGGACACGGAAAACTGGAGTAATGATGCTGAAAATTCTGTTTCGCATCACAGGAATATATATATATAAACAGTTATTTCAAATATAAAAAATATTTCGCAATATTACTGTTTTTACTGTATGTTTAATTAAATAACTGCAGTCTTGGTGAGAAAAAGAGACTTCTCTCAAAACATTAAAATATTATTATAAAATATATTCCAAACTTGTAATTAAAGTACTTCCACAGCATCCAGCTGCACTAATTTCAGTGTGAAAGCTCCTTCAATTTCCATCTGGATCTATTCTTATTCTTGTGAGAATCCTCAATTTGTACCTGTTCCAGCGTCTCTCCTCCGGGAGGGGTGTAATCTCGGCAGGCCTGACCCGCTGCGTTCGCCATGTTCTTCAGATGCTCCTTTGGTCTTCCCTCTGCCACCCCAAAACCCTGTCCAAACACATGTGTGCATATAAACCAACACAACTGCAATTCTTATAATCAATGCCAAATATATTTATTCATTACATAATTACTTATATTCATCTAATCATACAATTGTATCCATTCTTTTATATTTAATGCTCGGTCTAAGTAGCTGCAGACGGACTGCTTAGAGAGCTCACCCTCTCTCGGAGTAAAGGATCCAATATCATCTCAGCCGCAGAGGAATGAAGGTTGTTTCCTAAAATGATTTCCGCTGTCTTGAGAAATAGAAGTTATATTTTATTTGAGGGGTGCTTCACTCAGAAATTCAAACTCAGTTGAGTCACACACACCTGGACGGCTCTTTGCAGGTTACTGACGAAGACATTGGTGAAATGCAGATCTCTGAGGTACTGTCCGGCTGCCGCTGCCTGCTGGTGTCCCGTGTCTGACAGCGGTGTGTCGATCCCCTGACCTTCACAATGGAGAGAGAGAAAAAAAACTTTCATCCACACACTGTAAAGGTCAACAGCACACAATAAAGCTCAGCTTACACATACACTGACCTTGAAGCAGTTTATCTCTGTTGTATTGTGTTTCCCCACTATGAAACAGAGCATATAATAACATTTAATAAATGAATGACTTAAGATGGGACAGTTCACACGCTATGACATCTATATATTCATTTACAGGTCACCATGTTAAACAACAGACAAAACGTAGGATTTCACAGTTACAACGTAGAACAATTCCATTTGGTGATGTGATTATGAACAGACTTGAACACACATGCAAATAACGTGCATGTCCTCTCTGCCCCCACAGAATCATCAAATAACATTTCAGCTATAAACGAAGCATTATCCTTTTTATGCATGTAAACAAAAGCAAACAGACGGAATACACACGTGGACACTTACTGCCGAACAATCGTCAGTGCAAATGAAAGCATAATACAGATTTGTAGGACTGGAAGAATTGTATGACTTGCGGCTCTTCCTGGTTCAAGAGTCAACAACGTGTTGCGGTTATATGACGTCACTTCAGGGAATGGAAGTCTGTCGCCCCCCGGTGGTGAAGAGCGCCGCTGCATATTGTAATGCTTACAAAGCGCCACATGAGGGCGCTATTTATTCAAAATCGTAATTTGAGTTGCAAATGTAGCTTTTTCCTGTGAATCTGGTTTCTTGCTCTTGTAGTTCTCTAATCAGTTTTGTAAATTGGTTTGTTTTGTATTTCCCTGACACTAACACTAACGTGTCTAAAGTTTTCTTCTTTCATTGACAGCATTAAGATCAGTGTGAGTGATCCTGACGAGGCGCTGAGAAAAGTCAAACATTTACCGTCACAACGCCGTGTATAAATCAAATAAAATTTAAAAATAAAAAATAAAATCAGTGTACCCCGGTCAATTAAAGATAAGATGTAGATCCTGTCTTTTTTTTTTAATTCAAAATAGTAATTCTACTGTGTAATTGGCAAAGTCCGCCACATGAGGGCGGAAGTACCACGTTCTGTTATATCCAGGGGCGCACATAACGTTTATATATATATATATATATATATATATATATATATATATATATATATATATATATATATATATATATATAAAGTGTTATAATACTATTATATTTAAAAAAAAAATAAAAGGTTTTTTTGCCAAGCACTGTGGACCAGTTATGTGCACCCTTGGTTATAGCATCACATCTTATATAATTTTGTGTCTAAACAAAAACCTTAAACTATTTTTTTTTTTTTTTTTTTTAAAAGGTGCGGAAACATATACCCTTTCATTTAGTTTAATTTGATGTAAGCTACTAAAATAACTAAAACTGAAACTAATTAATAATAAAAATAGACATAAAAAAACGTTATTAGTTATAGAAAATTAGAATAGTACTATAATGATAATATATTAATGTAATAAACAGTGACTCAACATAAAAGTAAAAATGTAAAAAAAAAAATAATAATAATAATTAACAAGCTAGTTATTACTTATTAATAAATAATAAGTAATAAGTAATGTTTCTCCAGACTCTAAATTTCACAAAAAATGCAAAGAGAATATTTTAAAATGATTCTCACTTTAATTTATTTTAACGATCTAAAATAGCCTAACTTAAACTAAGAATTAAATAAAATGAATAAAAACCATACAGAAAAATAAAAAACGTATAAAACATGAAAATTACTAAAATATAAGTTCCTAAATACAAAAATAACGAAAATAAAAACTTTTCTCACTTTCATTTAGTTTAATTTGCCGTTCTAAATTAAATAAACTAAAACCGGAATAAAATTAATAAAGACCATATAGACATAAAACTAATAAAAATTACAAAATTACAAAAAAATTTAAATAAAAATGTAATTAATTAAATGAAAAATTGTCATAGAATCTTAGTTGTTTAAAAAACAACAACAACAACAAACATATTCTCCAGATTCCAAAATCAAAATAGGTTTTAGAATTTTACTAAAAAGCATAGAGGATGTTCTTTCGAGAAGCAGACAGTTGCAGTCTCAGCTGTCTTACCTCCCTTTGATATCTGACGATGGTTGCTGATACGCCCCCATGTACGCCCCCCGCCTCGAGCAGGACGGCCCAGCATTTGTGTAGCATACTGAGTAGTAGTTGTGTAGTTGCTGATATACGACTAATCCATGAACCCAGTATTCAAGCACTGAACTCTGGAATTCTGGGATCAATGATTATTTTAGTCTTTCTTACAAAATGTTGTTGCATAATCTGGTCAGTGCAGGTAAACGAAACATCTGGATCTCAAATGTAGAGTGTTATACAGCACAGTCAGGAGGGCGTGAGTGTGTGTGTTTTTGAGTGTGTGTATGTGTGTGTGTGTGTGGGTGGATGGGTGTGTGTGTGCGCGATGATAGTTCTTGCCTCCGTAATTGGCCCGTTTCCTCCAGCGGCGCGGAACACACAAGTGGAGCCAGACACATGCTCACAGGGATTTTCCAGAAAGACGAGGGGCCCTGTTTTAGGGACGCTGAGGGGCTGAAACCGCTGTAAATGTCACAAATGAATGAAGGGCCTCAACCAAAATGCAATCTGATCCAGAGCGGCCCTGAGCAGCGCCGTTTGATCTGCTTCACACTCCACCTCCGAGAGCCAAGACAACAGACATTACAACATCCCCATGTTATGACTTTACCAAATTATCTTCATATGTATCATGTTAAGAGCTGCTTGGGTTTGTTTGTGTGTGTGTGTGTGTGTGTGTGCATTGTGAAGTTTAGATTGCGCTTCCCAACATCATTATCCGACTGATCGGCAGCCAAGCGCTAATTTCACAATCAGATGCTGATGCTTTTAAAACAGGCCTTTTTGAGTTAACATACACACCCTTAAGACCTTTGGCATGAAATCAAAAATATATATTTTTTTTTTTCAGAAATCTTCTGCAGAGTGATTTGCATGATCCCAGTTAACAGTGAACTTTCTAACAGCTTGCACTAACGATTTGGAAAAGTTATGAAAGTGTTCGGAGACAACGGTTATGTGCTAAACGAAAACATGTTAATAATGTACTACAGTAGGCTATATCTTGCTAGAAACGTGCTATCAGTGTGCAAAATCATGCTAGAAACATGTTAAAATATACTGTGTTAAATCATGCTAGCAACATGTTAGGAATAAATCACGCTATCACCACATTAAAATATACAAGCAATGTGCTAAATCATATGAGAAACATGCTAGCAACATACAAAATCATGCTATCAGAATGTTAAAACATACTAGTAAGTGCTAAATGATGCTGGCAACATGTTAGCATCATACTAAATCATTCAAGAAACATGTTAAAACATTAACACTAAATCATTTTAGAAACTTGCTAGCAGTGTGCAAAATCATGCTAGAAGCATGCTAGGAAAAAAATCATACTAGCAACACTTTAAAACATGCAAACAATGTGCTAAATCTGGCTAGAAACATGTTACTAAATCATGTTATCAACCAGTTAAAACATGCTAGCAATGTGTTAAATGATGTTAACAACATGTTAGCACTGTACTAAATCATGCTAGCAGCATGCTAAATTATCTTAGCAACATATTAAATGTTAGCAATAGGTTAAATAATGTCGGAAACATGCAAGCAGTCATGCTAGCAATATTCAAACATGCTAGAAACAAATCATGTCAGCTCCATGTTAAAACTTGCAAGAAATGTGCTAAATCATGTTAGAAACATGCTATCTTAAATCATGCTATCAACATGTTAAAACATGCTAGAAATGTCCTTAATGATTCTAGCAACATGTTAGCACCGTACTAAATCATATTAATTAATGTCAGCATGCTAAAACATGCAATAAATGTGCTAAATCAAGCTAGAAACATGCTAGCAGCCTGCTAAATCATGGTAGCAACATGTTAAAACATGCTACCAATGTGTTAAATAATGTTCTTATAATGTTGAGAGAACACGTTCTTGGAATGTTTTCCGAAAATGTCCTTATGGTGTTATATGTATTTGATTAATGTTCTAAGAAATGTTTTTTTGACCTTTAAATAATGTTCTAATCATGACTAGAACTTTAACTAGAACTAGAACTTTAACATTCTTAAAATAAGCTATTAAAAATAAACATTCAAATAGCGTTATATGAATAAGACAAGAATATTTCAGTATTTCAGAAACATTTCAAAACAATACTTCCACAATGTTTTTATAATTTGTTAACTGGGATGGATCTCTTCAGTCTAAACTACATTTAGATTATCTTTACAGAGTTGTCACTGCATAACTGAATGGCATCTGTGTGCTTTTTCATCAAGATTAGTGTATGTCAACACTGTGAAGAAGTTCTAACTATTGCTTTCATGATTTCCTCACAAAAAAAAAAAAAAAGACTTTGAAAGAGCTGCTAATGTTTCACATTGATTTGACTGCCGCACTGTATTTATTATACAACATTTGCCAGCGTCTCTATCAGCAACTGTGGGTTCCTTTAGCAGATATTGTGATGTAATTCAGCGTGCCATGGGAAAAATCAAAATAAGCTTTGCAAATTTGCTCCTAATTACTAAAAATTGCCGTTGACAACTCTAGCTAACTTGCCCTTTAATCATGTCCCAGAATTCCGTGCAGGGCTGTGAAACTGATGATGTGATTGCAGTGTCATTGTGGAATATGCAGTCAAAATTAGATTCTAATCTAATGAACATACCATTATCCCTTATCATCCAAAAAGTTGTCTGACTGACAAATTCTGAATGAAACTGAATATGCTGATGTGTCTGAAATATAATGCAGACATGCATATTGTGTTGTATACCCAAATATCTGCCACAGGGTTGTCAGCTAAATGATGCGTATGTGTTTATACATTAAACTCAATATTGACCTCATTCAGTGCTTTTTTTATATATATATCCTGACTCACCACTTCTCTCACTTGATTGATAGAGAAATTCTAATTAGAGATTTTAATTAGGTTATTTAAAACCTTTATACAGTGCATGTCTTTGAAAAGACTGTCAAAAAGACTATCCCTCACAGCATGTTTCATCCATCTTAAATTCAAAATGGCATCTAACCAAAGTGAATTATTAGTGAAATTTATTAGCAGTTTCTGTGTAAAAAAAAAAAAAAAAAAGTTTTTGTTAAGGATGCAATGATATAATTCCTGATATGGAACTTTGTGTCCGGAACCGGAGGGAGAAGTTGTTCCCTTTGGGCCATTTCAGTCCTGGGAAGATCTGTTTCAAGATCAGGGACATCTCTCATTTTTACTATTCTTCACTCTCTCTCCCTCTCCTATACAGTATGAGTAGGTCATTTCAGGCCTGTTTTCACAGACTTTCAAGTAATGATATTAACAATGGAAGAACGTCTCTGCTGCTCCTCACTGAATCAGTGGCTGCTGGGAAGGGTCAAGAACATCCTCTGGCTTGACCTTGCGGAGAAGGTCGACAGAGATTTTCCAGGGGCATCAGTTATTATTAGACTATCTGTGAAGATAAACTCAAGCAGTCTGTGTGGGAATGGATTATTTGAGCTCGATGAGTCTTAGGAAACGGTCATTCTCATCAGCTCTCCAGAACACACACCATTAATGCTGACTTTCTTGAGCAATCAGAGAGCGAGACTGTAATGTAGTGGAGAATATGTCCTGCTCTCTGTTAGAAACACTGCAGTATTTTTCACTGAATCATGGGAAAATCAGATCAGCCCATTTTGGTATGAGAAATCTATTCTTGGAGTGTGGGACGGGCGAAGAACATCTATTTTTTTCTGGTCTTATGAGTTTTTTGAAGTGAGACTTTTAAGAAGTTTTTGCTGGTTTATGGCACACTCAGAGAGAAGAAAAGTTGTGTAGACTAGTGCATACGTGTCCTTTTCATTTCCAGCATAACATGAATTCTCCAACCGTTTACAAAATAAAGATCTGAGGATATGATCATCACCTTCTCATCTTTGCTGATCTTGTTCATGTAATGCCTTTTCCTGCTGATAAGACTGGAATGTTTAAATAGAATGAAAGATTATGTAGTCTTTGACAAAGCTCGATACAGAGATATGAACTGGAATGAATGTGGGCAGGTAATGGAAAAAACTGGTAAATGTGATTACTAGTGCTTTAGAAGGAAAAAAAAACTGCATTTAAACAGCTGTAATGAATAGAGTATTAGCTAATTTGTGTTTATTGCATATTTACTCTGAAGTATTTGCAAATACAAGAATTTGTAAGCTCATAGATTTCAGTTTATGACAGACTAAGCATGTTATTTCTTTAGCATGGAAAAGCATTTAGAAAACATCCTCCTCTAAGTGGACCAAAGAAAGGTATTGGATTCTTGCTTTGGAAAAACTGACTTAAGATGCATTTAATATATTTAATAAGATATGTACCCCTTTATGCAAGTTATTGACAAGTAGATAATGTGGGATGAAGATGACTCTGAACTGCATGTGAGATTTTTGTTTATAAACAATAATAGATACCGTACTGATTATTGTAACAATAATTTAACATTAAATTATTAATTTATTTTTGCTTATACATTTTTACGTTTGTATATATTTTTAATAACAATTAGTGCTGTCAAATGATTAATCATGATTAATCACATCCAAAGTGTGTACTGTGTATATTTACTATGTCTATATAAATATGTGTATATTTTTCAAATATGAACTGTATGTGTGTGTATTTATTTTTACATAATAAATACAACAAACACACACATATATTATGCAAAAAAAACTTTTATTTTGTAAGCGATTAATCACGATTAATCATTTGTCAGCACTAATAATAAAAATAATACTTTATTACATAATTACAGACATACAACAATGAAGTTAAACAGTATAAACCTATACACAACTAACCTACTGACAGATTCTGACTATAAATATAATATGTGAATATATAAATGTTTACCTATACCTAAGCTAAAGAAGTACAAACTATACGAATGCTTAACAAAATACTGTACCTATACACAACGAACCTACTGACAGATTTGACTAAAAATACATAATATATAAAGGTTTGCCTAAACTAAAAAAGTACAGACTATACGAATGCTTAACATAATACTGTACATGTGCAAAGAGAACCATCATAAGTCAAGCAGCTGGCTGGGGAACAGTGTAAGGTGATTTATAGTGCATGAGCATGTAAATACATATTACTTCTTTTTTGGGATTATGTACAAAGCAGTGTGTGTGAAATACATAGAGGAGAGTGTGTTACTACAGGTGGTTTGTACAGGCCCACTCACCTGTATGTAGCCCTCTTAAAAAAAGTGTTAAGGTGGGGGGGTTGGAGAAGTGAGATGGTCCATGTTACAGGAGGTAGGGGGTTTGTGTGGGGTTTCAGAGGAGGGTGGGCTGATTTGAGTTCAGGACTCTCACTGCCTGGGGGAAAAAGCTGTTGAGCAGTCTGGCGGAGCGGGCTCTGATGCTCCGGTACTGTCTTCCTGATGGCAAGAGCTGGAAGAGACTGTGGGAGGGATGGGTGGGGTCTTTCACGATACTGTTGGCTTTGCTGTATTGCATCGTGCAAGGAAAATGTCCAGGATGGAGGGGAGAGGGACACAGATGATCTTTGCAGCTGTGTTCACTCTCCGCTGGAGGGTCTTGCGGTCTGCTGCACTACAGTTCCCGTACCAGACCCTCTATGGTGCCCCTGTAGAATGTGTTGAGGATGAGTGGAGGGAGACTTGGGGAGACATTATTTATTTAGTTGATTTTATATATTGGATTTCATATATAGACTTAATAAAAAATAACACAAATAAAATACAAATTAAAAATTATATAAATTATAAAAGTAAAAAAATAAAAAATAAAGAACAAAAGAGCTGAAAAGAGTGGAGTGTGTACGTCGTGTCATGGCAGTTCAAAAGTAACACTGCCTTCTTCTTCATTATGCAGAAACAGCACATAAGTCATGATGTGTAATGTTCTCTTGAAGCTGCATTGGAGTGGTTTGTGGCTGCCGTCAGCACAGTCCAGGGATTCTGCATTAGAATTCAATAAAGCACTAAGCCAATCAGGAGAATTAGAATCTAAAGCTGTAGCTGGCTGACAGAGGGCCCTTTATGTGGCGGAAGGCTGGGGGCACACAGCAGGAACACAGCGCTGGGCTGAGAAACATCTAGCCTCTGTATCAACCTCTGCTGTTTCGCATCGACTAGCTTGATGTCTGTGACTAATCAGAGGTCCACTTTGATCCGAGCGATGTTTAGAAAACAACTGCTGATTTTTGTCCTAGAGTTTGAATGTCAGTCTCTTCCTGGCCATTTCCTTTTGTCCTTCATTCAAGTGATGTTTATTGTGAGACTAAATTCCAAAGTAGTGTATAGAACCAATCAGCTTCCTTGCTACAATGGGACCACACCCACATAGAAGTCTGTGACTAATCAAATCTTTCCAGCTGTACTGTATCCTTCATGTTCCGGACACGAGTGAGGCCTCTGCTTAGAAAGTGAACTTTATATGAGTGCAATCCTGAGACTTCATTTTCAGTTTGTTTTGGTCTGGGTGGAGAGTGAATGCTTAAGTTGTTATAATGTTGTCTAAAAGACATCAAGTGGTAAGAATGCATTGAAGAAATGGCAGATGGCAAATGTACACACTCACTGGAGTGCAGTCTAATTCACATTGTAGTATTTCCTCATAACGTGTGGGTTTCTACTGATCTTCCTCTGTTTGGAGATTGAGGATGTGATCTCACTCTCCAGAAATCCAGCCTATGTGACTCTTTGCTTATGATTGGAGCCAGGCTTGCCTTTATAATGGACACCCCACCCTGTTGCTCTCTCTCTTTCTCTCTCTTATCTCATGCAGGAGAAGCCAATAGAGGCGTATAATGTCCATTCATACTCCAGATGGCATCCCGGTGTGGTTTTATCCCATGAGTGAAAGTGAGAGCATCATCTCCAAAAACAAAAACTCCTTTGTCCCTAAATATTGTTTTAATAATTTACCTAAAATAAATTATGTCACTAATATAAACAAGAGTGTTAAAGTTTTTATTTTATTTTAAACATTCCTGAAATGTATTTCTATTAAAGTTATATTTGTTTAATTTTGTAAGACAAAAATAATTGTAATGCATTTTTAACAAAACTATACAATTGTTTGAGAACCCATATAGAGATGTATAGATCTACACATATCAGAGCAGCACAGCAGCTGTGTTCAGATCCTAACAGAATCATTGTGTTTGAATGAATTTGTTAAGTGAATAATTCAATGACTCTCTTATGAAGACGTGTTTCAATCTTGATTGAATCAGTGTGTTTGAACAAATCTGTTGAGTGAATGACTCACTCAGAAAGAAACAAAATCTCGTATTGTCTGAGTTACTCAATTTGAATTGAATGTACATCATAACCATTAAAAAGTGTCCTATATAGTATGGGTAGTATGAATGAAATTCGGATGTACTACTTCTGCCATGTTGTTACCATCATGTGACCTACTAGCGACAGTTGTATTGTTTCACTGCCATTAATAAATGATCTCCTGTGGTCTCATAGGATAGTAAAGTGTCCATAGACTGTACACTTCAGATTCCGGGCAGAAGTAGTAGGTCACCTACTGTTTTTCGAATACTATTAATTCGGACATACTACTCTTTTGGTTTAATGTTCTTCGCATTCTATAAAGTAGGGAAGTATTCAACATTTGACACAGTGACAGTCACTTGTTCCAATCCTGATTGTATTTGTGTGTTTGAAGGAATTGGTAGAGTAACCACACACAATCATTATACCTGTAGGTAGGAATAACAAAAATACTTTATTAGATGTTCGTACCGAACTGTGAATTTTACTCCTTGCTGCTGCATTGTTTCGGTCTTATGGCAGACATCAATCTGAATTTGCCAGCTGATGTGATAAGACCATAATAAAGTAATATCTACATTACATTAAACCCGCCTCAGACAAGAGACAAACAGTCTGTCTCTGTGTCTCTCTGTGGTCTACTGGCACACAGAACCGGTATGCAGCAGGAATCTTTGGATCAAGGTAATTTCATGCTTCTACACATTTTCCCAGGCAGCTGAGCATTCCTTTACCTTTGTGCCACTTTGGAGTGTGATTTGGGCTGACATGTTGTCATAAGACACATGTATATACACAACCCTAGATGCACACACATAAACCTCTCTGACAGGGACAAATGCATTCAGAAGTCCCATTCTGAAGAGGGTCATGTAAATATTTATGCTTTTATTTTGTTTAATCTTTAATTAAAACAGCTGATAAAACATCACAATAACCCACAGGTGATCCACATGGTTGCAGTCCACCACTTAACATCTTTTGAAACAAATTCATCTTTAAGATGCTTTTAACTTCAAACCAACACTTCTTCTAACCACAATACTGCTTTTTGCAGTGAAAGAATTAATATTGTCTGAATCATGAGAGAAATATGCACAGATCAAGTACCAAATACAAATGATAACAGTCCAAAAACAAATGTTGGTGGATTTGTGAGACAGAAGTGTCTTTTTAAAGTTAAAATGTCCTTATTATCGATGTGATCTGTCCTGATGAAGAAACAAACTCTTGGATGGTTTGAGGGTCAGTAAATTTTCATTTTTGCACACATTATTCCTTTAACGTCCGGCATTCCTCTCCCTGCCAATGTCTAGAGTGCTGAATTGACATCTCTAATTAATTTACAAGAAGAATTCTTTGGGGTTTGAATGAAATTCCTGTATGTGGTTAGACCCACTGCTTGACCAAAACAATTTGTGACTCATTTAGTTCCTGACAGAAGAATATTTCAGTCATTTATCAATTGTATTCAAGTCTATTTGAGACAGCTGTGGATACATAATGTTTTGTATGATAGTTCCTGTTTATCCATATATTTGAGCAATTTGTCTACAACTAAGTCAAGCAAAAGCTTTAGCCCCAGAACTTATAAAACCACACAGAAGTTCAAGCAATGCAGAATTTTTTTCATACATGGAATATGTCAGACAACACAATGGTCTGTTATCTTTGCATCTGTGCACCATTATGACTCTTTTTAGAGATACCATTTACAACGCATATTTCATACTAACTCTAACGTAAACATAAACACAAAAGACACCTTTTTAGCTATTAATGTGGGTGTTACTCAAGACTCCATTTCACAATTGACTTTCACCTTCATCACCTGTCACAGACTGTTATGATCAAATAATTAATGAATATGTGTTGTTTTGTGGGTTGGCAGGCGGCAGCCTATCATTTAATTGTGGTTTCATCTCTCAGGGCTGTAACACATGGTTAATTCGTCAGTTATTTCACTAACCAACATCTGCTTTATGGAGAAAGACAGACAGACAGGTGCGACTAACAAAAATATTGTTATCGGGATGACCAGACATTTTAGATGAAGGAAATCATGTCATATGTTTTTATCAACCTAATCTTAAACATGGCAAAGATACCTTCGATATCTTGTTACAGTTGTCAATTCTAGCTGTTTTCTTGCTTTTTTATTGGTTATTAGTATTACAATGTTATGTAACCCATCAAGCCCAACTTCCCTTCCCTTTTTCGAAGGCTGTCTTTGTGTCATGAAACTTTTTGTGTGATTGGTTGTTCACTACCATCATTATTGCACATATTGTTGTAAGTCATTTTCTGATAAACTGTTAATAGGTCTGTTATAGGGATTCCCACTGTGCATTATAAGAGCTGCTTATTTAGAGAGTTTAAATGCATTTAAGCCATTTATTACAAGTTTCAGTTTTGAGTAATGTACAAATCATGCACTTGAATTGTGCATGAAATGCAGCACACAGTAAATTTACAGATGGGATATTTAGAAGAATGCAAGTACATAGCAGCAGCGAATAAAATGAGTTCATAGGACATGTGCATCTGCACGTGAGGGGAAATAATATTCGGAAAAAAGAGAAAGAAATCATATCATGTGTCTTGTAGGCTTCAAAAACCCTAAAAAACACTAAATGTACTACTTTTGAGGGGCTGTGAGGAGAAGTTTACTTAAGGATTGTCCAGAATGCCATGCATGTGCAGTGACTGGGCAGGAAGGAGAGAATTTGAATATTTTTGCAACGTGAATTAAGGCAGGAGGAGGGACTCACATTGCCTTTTGGGTGGTCATACAGTCAGAAGTGACGTTCTGCTTCCTCTGTGTCTGTAGTTCAGAAGGAAAGACTCATGGCACGGATTGCAGCTCCGTGATGTAAAAAGTGAAAGTTCTAACAGTGCAAACGTGTTCTATTGATGCCTAAGACAACAACACTTTCGTCCTTTTATAGACACAGCCACATGCAGCTGGCACTGTGAGGTGGTTATGTTAGTTAGCATCACTGAGAAAAGCCCAAACATGGAACTTTTTTGCTTGGAAAAGGACGCAATCGTGCGAGCTCAGAGAGATCCCAACATATTTTGCGATGAAAGAGTATTGCAAAGTCTTTTAACAGTGGAGGACAGATATGTTCCCCAGGGACCTTATTTTAAATGTGTCCAGAAGGATATTCAGCCTTTTATGAGGCGGATGGTCGCGACGTGGATGTTGGAGGTTTGTAGTTAAAGTTTTATTATTGGAAACTGTTTGCTTGAACTGTGTTAAAAGTATTATGTAATGTAGAATAGCCTGGGAAGTAGGCTACCTACAGTAAGCTATAGCTTGACTTTGGCATGTCTATTCGTTTTATTAAAATGCAGACAATCAAACTCAAGAAAACATTTGTTCACACCTGTATGCACATAGCAAATATGTGTGTAGCTAATCAATGTGCAAAGGAAAAGTTTGATCAGGAAATCAGCAGGAAATGCAACGCTGAAATCTCCACACTTCACGATTGTATATGTTATTGTGTTAATTTAATAGGAAACGCTTCAGTATTTTTCTTCAAAGCATGCTTTATTAGACAGATGGGGGTATTTTCTTTATTTACATGCGTGTTATGAATGGTATTATACATTTGTGTAATTTTTGAGAATTTTTAAAAAAGACTCATCCTTCGAGTTGCTTGGTGCGAAAGTGCAGCCATGTTAAGAACCGTCTATTTAAATGTACTATTTCAGTTAATCAGCATAATAATTGTTGGATATAGTTTAATGCGATACATATGCTGTCACTGACATTACTTAGATCTTTTTCTTTTTTTTTTAACGTGACGAATCACCAAAGCAGTCATGTGGGCGTCAATGGTTTTAACAAATTAATGAAGATCTTTACCGCTGGAAATTTCCTCTTTCTCATGAAAAAGTTAACAGTAAGCACATATTGTACAAGCTGCAAATAGTATCTATAGATAAAAATAATTACACATTTATTAATAAATACAAACAAAATCGAATATGAACAAAAATGTAGGCTATGATTAAGAGCTTTGGGCTAACAACAACTACAGAAAGTTGTAGCAAGGACATACAAATGTTAAATAAATACTAATTATTAGACAGCCTTGATCATTTAAATTGTGAATGAATTCTTGTGTGACCCTTTAGGTTTGTGAAGAGGAGAAATGTGAAGAGGATGTCTTTCCCTTGGCTATGAACTACCTGGACAGATTTTTAGCTGCAGTTCCTACAAGAAAATGTTATCTGCAGCTTTTAGGGTCCGTGTGTCTCTTCCTGGCTTCAAAATTAAAAGCATGCCAACCACTGTCGGCCAGGAAGCTCTGCATGTACACAGACAACTCCATTACATCTCAACAACTGCTGGTAAGAGCTGATGGCCTTGATGACAGAAAGAAGTCCTCCAACTGTTGTGAATTCTATATTACTCAGACCCCAGTTGTATTATAGAACTAGGCTTGTGATCCTCTGATTCATCAAATTTTTAATATTGTGAAATGTAGATGTTGGGGAAGTGAATTTAGCTTCTTTGCCTCCTAATGGTTGTTTTTGATCTTGAACAGTCTTCTGGGTTGAGCTGTGATGAAATGCACTTTCGATTTTTAGCCTCTCTGATCAGCCTGAGAATGTTTTTTTTTTTTTATGATTTATTACGGTTCCCATAAATTGGCAAGGACTCTCCCATGTAAGCTGGTAAAAACCTGAAAGTTTCTAAATCAAAATTATTTATAGAGCTTTTGGATCTTATAAAGAGAGAACAGAAAAGATAATCGGTTCACCTGGGTGAAATCAAAAAGCTTTCTTATGCATTGCAGTAGTGCTTCTTGAATAAAACAGATGCATCAGCAAACGGAAGCAATCGGGGGAGGTGATTTTAGAAGTCTTGACCTTGCTAATTTGGTGTCACTTGTCAGGGACTGTCCCTTCTCGGCAGAGTCTTCACTTACTTTAAATCTCTCTTACTCTCTCTTCACTCACCAACACACACACAAGAGGCGTGTTGAGATTCTCACTTTGGGCTGGTTTTCCCCTCATATCTCTGTTCTTAACAGTTTCTCAGAAAGCAGCTTCATCAGGCGAAACAAAGCCAGCCGAGCACGTGCAAGGAAGGAAGTTGAGCGTGTGCATGGAATGCAGCATCTGGTTGGTGGAGATCAAAGACAAGGGGTGGAGCTTTGCATGATAACCTGATTTATTTCACAACTGTGATGTCCCTTTGGGCAAGACAGATCCATATTTAAAGAGCAACTTGACTAATTTCTTCCCTTTTTTGTAGAATCACAAGTTTTGAGTGACATAGAAACCCAACCTAGACTTTTCAAATGCCAATGTCAGTAAGGCATGATGATTTATGTCACAACTTCTGTTTTAAGGCAATACGTGTCTTTGCATTTTTGAGCAGTTTAATCTGGTGTGAGTATGGCATGTGATCGGCTTTTACAACACAAGCTTGACACACTTTGCACAGTTGAAACAGTCAGGAGTGATTAAGTCAATTACATTATCCCTGACAAACACTAGTGGAGTGTTAATATCAGATGATGATACACCGTCAGAAATGGGGTACAGTAGGAGTCCATACCCCATTTCTGTCCCCAAAGGTACAATCTACACTAACGTACCCCATAGGGCTTATTATTGGACTTATACTTATATTTTGAGGGTCAGAAAGGTACATATATGTTCCCAAGCCTATGCCAAGGGTACAGCCCCAGTGACAAGCCATTGTACTCCTAAAGGTACAATTATGTACTTTATTTTAGTGTACAATGGTATACAATGTACAATGGTACTGAATATACATATACTATGGTATTTACATGATATAGTTTGTCAAATATTTTTGCAGACCCTTTTAATAGTTAAGTGCATATTCACTGTAAAAAAAATATTTTGGAAGATGATTGGACTATGTTTTACAAGAAAATACTTGGTGTTACTTACTATCAATTTCTGAGTTTAAATCCTTGACCAGTCAATATGCATGAATAGGCTTGTATAAATTCCATAGCAGATCTAGACAGGTGGAGCTGGTGGAGGTGGAGGGTTTTAGGTGTATCCGCTTACAGCAAACCCTGAACTAGACTATTTAAATGTTGCACACAAGCCATCTCATTGGTTGGAAAATCAGCCAATCATCTTATAAGTCCTTAACTGAGATAATAACCAAACCTTTCTGCATCCTGTATGGAGGCAGAACTAAAAACGTGGATTGTTGGTTATATAGTAACTTTAGTTTACGGTCTTCTGCCACTCATATTCATTACTTCTTGTTTGGTTTCTGTCTTTCTCGGTCTCTCTGTTGGAGTGGGAGTTGGTGGTTCTTAGTAAATTGAAATGGAACCTGGCGGCCATCACCCCACTTGACTTTATCGAACACATCCTGCACAAACTGCCCTTCCCTGAAGACAGACTGATGCTGATCCGCAAACACGCGCAAACCTTCATCGCCCTCTGTGCAACAGGTAGGACCTGAGTTGAGTGACAGTGCACTGACTGCATTCATCAGAAATGTGTCTGTGTAAGCAGATATAAACATAGCCATTACTGTGCTAAAGATGTATGATGTGAATGTGTTAGGATGCTTTCCGCCTTGTTATTTGTGTCTATATAAAAGTTTTGTATATTTAACTGGGTGTGTTTCTGCGGCCCTGCATCTGTTCAAGAGGCTGAGGCCTGAACACAAGCCAAGATGGAGGAGCCTTTTAGAGCGATTGCAAATATTTTTGTCATTGCCTTTAAAAGTTTTCTTAAGTCAGGAATGTTGGTTTGTTGCACAGCTGCTGTACTGTGGGAGTCAGTCGAGTGTAGGGTGTTTATTCAAGGATGACCGTTGCGTCCTGAAATAACCAGCACGCTAACACCAACAATGCAGATGAAACGAATGACTTCCAGCATGGAATAGCTGAGGCTTTCCTCCTTGACTGAAATCTGAGGGCCCGTTTTCAGGATGTCAAGGCAGAGGAAGAGGAGGAGTAGATCCTGGAAACCTCAGAGCCGTCTGAGAGATGAAGGGAGGGAGTAGGAGTAGAAGGAAGGATCTTCTCACTTTTCATTCACTGCTGCAGGATGATTTAAGGGAGGTGGTGATGTTAAAACAGGTCTGAAACCAGAGAGCGTGTGAACCTCAGGTTCAGGTTTGCTAGGAATTCAAAGCAGATGTAAGATGCAGTAAGACTCCTCAATCATACTGCATAATCACAACTGTTTTCTGGGAAGTTGTTTTGAAGTTTCTCACAGGTGAGTAATGTTCTAGGGAACGTACTGACCAGGTCACTGATGTTTGGGGATGTGTGTGTGCTTGTTTTTTCCTCAGATCACAGCTTTACCATGTACCCTCCCTCCATGATCGCTACAGGATGTGTGGGGGCAGCAGTATGTGGCCTGCAGCCCGACCAGAGCAACCAAAATCTGTGGGGGGACAGTCTGACAGAGCTGCTGGCTAAAGTCACCCACACTGAGGTGGTAAGTGTCCAGCATCTTTGTACTGTAATAAAAAGAAGTGAAACAAAATCTCAGTAGTTACATAGCAAATGACCATTTAAGATATAATATAAATCAGGATTAGCCCTAGTTTGTTTAGTTGTACAGTAATCCATCCTGTGACATTTTATTAAAGAACCATTTCCTGATTACCCATTTTCCTTTCTGTATTTCCTATTAAAGGGGTCATATGATGCAATTTCAAGTTTTCCTTTCTCTTTAGAGTGTTACAAGCTGATTGTGCACAGATAAGATCCCTGAAGTTGCAAAGACTAAAGTCTCAAACCCAAAGAGATATTCTTTATCAAAGTTAAGACTTGTCCACGCCCCCTAAAATGGCTCATTCAATCACACCCCCACATGTCTACTTCACTATGTGGAAATATTTGTGTAATGCTGTCAGGGAGATGTCTGTGTATCTAGGTGAAAGCAAAATCACTTTATTTGGCCTTCTGAAAGTAGATGCATTAAGGAATCTTTAAGATTACTTACAACAGAAAGCAACACATTTTATGGATGACCGTTTCATGAACCTAGGAGAGGAGGTAATTCTGACCTTGCTATGACAATCTGGCGCTTCTGAATCAGCTACTGCGTGTTTTGATTTTAGTTTAAGTATTTACTATTGAATGTTCAAATGTGGAGATTTGCTGAGGTTAAGAAATACAGTGCTAGAGCCTTAGAGCATTTATTAAATTATGGTTTAGCATTGTCAATTTTCAAGTGAGTTTTCAATACTGAATTAAATTTGACTGTGTCAAACGGTGGATATAGCAGACGTGTGTGTGCAGGACATTCATGCATGACTCTATGGAAATGGAGAAATGTGTCATTTTATGAATGAATGTTTGTGTGTGTTCACTGCAGCAATGGTGAAGTGTTTTCAGAGCTGAATACTTGTGGCGAGACACAGGCCTCTCAACCACATCTGTGGATTAAAGCACAATGTTACACACACATACACACACACACTCAGGGCTCTTACACAAACTTACA
This sequence comes from Carassius auratus, assembly GCF_003368295.1. Classification (NCBI taxonomy): domain Eukaryota; kingdom Metazoa; phylum Chordata; class Actinopteri; order Cypriniformes; family Cyprinidae; genus Carassius; species Carassius auratus. The sequence goes on from NC_039246.1 coordinate 10,972,916, forward strand.
CATCTTGGCTTCAGGCTGTTTTGAAAGTCTCACAGTAAAACTTTTTTGAATTGGACCCAGAGAGTGAACGCCCCATTTAAACTCCTAACATACACTCAGAAGGTTTAACACATTCTTTTCTCTCTCCTCAAATGTAAAGTGTTAAGTTTTTTCTACATCTTAAGTTCTGGAAAAAACACCACATGTCGCCGTTAGCAACTATTCCTTCCTGTGCCTGTAGTTGTCAGGATAACAAGGACTGTTGTTGCCGTTTCATTCAGTTTTGGGGAAAAACAGGTTTTAATTATCCTGAGAGTTTGATACAGGATCATTCCGTCAGACCTCCCACATCTCTGCAGAAAGAGAGACACAGATATCAATGTTTTTATTCTCTGAAAAATAAAGGGGTTTTTCAGTGATGCCATAGAAAAACTATTTTTGGCTCCTCAAATAACTTTTCAGTAAACGGTTCTTAAAAGAGCCATTATTCTTAATGTGAAGAACATTTAAAAAGCTTAAGAACCTTTTTCTGCTATAAAGAATCTCGAAAGGTTCTATGGATGTTAAAGGATCTTCATGGAACCGTCGATGCCAATAAGTAATCTTTAAGAGTAAATAGTCCTGCATTGGCATTAAATCTGAAACAGTTTACAGCTTCATTTTGGCTAAGAACCGCCTATTTAGACAGGAAACAATTTGTCTGACCAACATGAGAACAATAACGGTTTTAATTTATGTGGGGTTTGGGGGCGAGTGAATCTGAAACTGTAAACATGATATATATATATATTTTTTTAAAGATTATTGGAGCAAAAGAAAGCACTAGTTCAGTCTTTCTATCTCAAAATGTCATGTTTTATTCAATGTTGCCTGCAATTTCTTTGTAATTAACTATGAAATTGACTAGCAATTTCTGATGAAAAAAAAAGTAAATCCTACACCCATTTTTTGAGTCTACAATAATCATGGACAAATCATTGAAGTAATTACACAACAACATAATTGTAGTATTTAGAAAATTATGCACATCTCTTGTCTAGAGTCTCATTAAAATAACCCCCCCCCCCAAAAAAAAAAAAACTGTGTTAAAAACATTTTTATAATCTAAAGAAACTTATCACACAACAAAGAATCACTTGTGCAATGGGAGGGCTTTGGAACCTTTATTTTTAAGAGTGAGTATCCAGGACCATCTGGGGCTGACACTAGTGTGCATAGTCCTTACCTGGGTTTCTTCTTCTTTTCTCCCTTTCTTCTAGGACTGTCTGAAGTCGTGTCAAGAGCAGATCGAGCAGTTACTGACCAACAGCCTGAAAGAAAGTCAACAACAGCATCAACAGCTACAGGAGGGAAGGGCCAGCAACAAAGGGACGCAATCTCAAAACCTGTCCTGCACCCCTACAGATGTCCGTGATGTCAACTTATGATGTCGGTTCCTGTTCCCATCCACCTCCTCAGCCTAGAAAAGATTCAGTTATTATTGTTACTGTATTTAAGTTTAGTTTCAAAGCCACATTAGATGGTCGTATGCGCATAACACAAGAACACAAGCTTGATGTTTTATAACGGAGCGTAACAGCTGCTGCTGCCGTCTCATATCCGCAGGCGGTGGTGTTTTACATACTTGAATTAAATTGAATTGGCCTCAAACCATGATTAAATAATGCAGTATATTGTATATCACTTAACAAAGACCATACATCTGTCTTGGCTATCAAATACAACTGTTTTATAATTAATATTATAATTTATGTGGTTATAATTATAATACTTATTCAATACAATAATATGATGCTTTTCATCTTACACAAATGTATTTGCTTAGTAATTCCCAGAGGCCATTTTTTATATAATATAGGATGCATGTGATCCCATGGAAATGCTACTCTACTGACTGGATAGAAACATCCATCAGACCTTTCAGTGGGATCTGCTTGCTTATCACAGAGATATTAATACAAAGATCTGATGAGTTACTTCTCAGGTACAAGTAACTCTTGTTATTGGGATTATTTACAGTGAATGTTATTGCATGAAATAAGCATATATGAATATTTTATATGGTTTCTATCCATGCATGGTGATCGTCACAGCTTCATGAGCTTGCAGGACAGTTTCAGATGGACACTAAGCATGTAGCAAAGCTGGAGTAAAGGTGAGGTAGGGAAGGAAGGAAAGAGGCGAATCAAAGAATACAGATTGAAAGATTTTGCACGTGATTGATATATGAACGGTTTTAGACAGGTGGTTACTGGAACGCTCTATAATGTTTGTAATGAATGAGCGTGATGCTGTTTGCTCATTTGTTTTATTTGAACACCACTTATGGGTCAGGGACACTCGTAATGCTGGAGGGATTGAATCTTTGGGGGATCCTTCTTAGCAAAGACATGATACAAAGGCACTTTCACATATCACCTCTCGCTGGTTAGCCATGGTATACAAGGAGGGAATACCAATCATTTCTAAGGTTTTTTTTTCTTTTGCATTGTTTTTCTTAAGTTATTTTTGTTTTGGGGCTGGTTTCCCATATTAGGTGTGCTTGCGGGTTAAAGTTTTAAATTTAGACCAATAAATTTAGACCAATCTAAACTGATCAAACAGTCAGCTGCCAATAGAAATGGTGAGGTTTGACATGCCAAGATTGGTTGCGTTTTACTTTAGTTGTGTGGAATTCATGTCAGCATAGATAGGACATCATCAAATTTAATTAACTCACTTTATTTTAGTAGTCAATTTTATTTTCTCAAAATATCTACTTGAACTTTTCTCATAGTTAGGAAAAAGATATTTTGAAACATTATGCCATTTTCTTTTCTCTTTCTTCCTTAGTTTGTTCTTGCACTTTTGAAAATTGATTGAGTTCCAGTTATCTTTATATCAGTGGACCTAATAGTAACTTAGGTAGGTGTGAGATGTTTGAGACGTTTACTTCAAATATATTACTTGTGGTGCTGACACAAATGTGCCATTCCAACACATCTATGCAAATAAACTCCATGTTATGAGTGATTTTTTTTTAAAAACAATTTTCATTTTCAATGTTCAGACATTTTCACACATTTAAGTTTTGAGTGAGTTTGTGTGCTATATTATATACTTAAGTTCATTTTATGTTATTCCCATTCTTTTATTTCTGTATAAATGTTTGAACTTGTGTTCCAGTGCTGCTAAAAGAAAAAGAAAAATGAAAAAGAGCTAATGCATATCTTAATTTCGGTTTCCATGTTGCTGCTATATCAGAATTATTGAACGTGTTTTCATGGTGGCTGCATTTCTGTTTTCTGTTTGCATTTACACTCAATTATTTTCACGCATGAAGTGCCTTGGCGGTTACTGGCAGATATTTGCATGAACAGTCTTGCCTCATTTGTGTTTAATGTCATCTAACTTGACTGTTGTCTGACTTCTTCTAGCTATTATTTTACTTTGTGAAATGAAACGTCTTTTTTGTTTTCAAATATTGTTCCTGCCCACAGTCACAATACCTCACAGTTCTTCAGTCAGAAGTTTATAGAAGAGTAGTAGGATTAAAAAGAGGCGTTGAAGCTACCGTTTAAGCCTCCAGGTTTGTTCTTTTAGTAGTTTGTCAGACACACAGTCACCAAACAGCTGTAAAAGCATTGTATTACCAGGTGCATGTAAGACTGTGGCAACGCATCGTTTAGATACAAAATATTGTCTTTAATTTTGTTTAATTGTATTGAAGCACTCAACCTTTTTTCCACCTACACGCCAAAAAATCTCCAAAGACGTGGCATTTCAGCAATACCCTCATTTTTGTTTTTGCCCTAGGACACTTACCTCATTTGGACCTATCAGATAATTAAATTATTCAATTTCATTTCAATTGAATAAACCTCAATTAAAAAAAATGTGTTAAGTTTTTTTTTTTCTTGAGGAATGACACTCTTCATGTGAATCAGACCAAACGTTCTTTTGTCACAGCTGTGGGAGCTTACTCTTCCAACTCAAAAATTTGTTATTCTCAAATGGGTTATTAGTTGGGGTTGAACAGCGTATTGCTGACCTCTGGTGCTTAGAAGATGGGTTGCAGGGAGTTTTTGGCATTATATTAGCCTCAAACATCATGTAAATATTTATATCGTATATTAAATTATAACTTTTTACAATTATTTTAATTAACACATGATTCATTTAATTCATGCAAATAAAACCATTTGCATCTTTATGACTATGTAAAGGGTCCATACATAATTTTTGTTTTAGTTTTTCGATCATCTTAATTCATTACGAAATGAATAGAAAATAACACATCTACATGTCGGGGAAAGCATCTACGATAATACCGCATATTATTGTCTTAGTTTAGGGGTGTGTGGCTGTGTAATGCTACGTGAAAAGATCACATGATAGACTTTTATTTTGAAACGAGTTCGACAGTTCTTTACTTGCCGCTTCCGTTCACTCTGTTGATATTCTTTAGAGTTTCTGCCTTCACACCAGGTATTCAACCGCGTTCATGGAGGACTGATGCAGGGGAAGTATGTATCAAATCATTTTTAAAATGAATTTGTGTGGAGTATAGAAGCTTTTTACCCTTAAAAAAACAATATATTATTGCATGTTTTATTATCTGTCGAGTGAGTTCTCCAGCTGTCTCAGTGTAGAGATTGCTGTGCAAGTGTTTCTCAAGTGCACATTGCATGAAAGCCTCATATAACGAGACATTACAGCTGGCTAACATGGATTATAATACTAATAAACTGACAAAGTGACCACTGAGTATGGTACAGTTTAATTCTCTTTAGACACGAAAGCTTTGCAGTCTTATTGGACCCATTCGCATGCTTATGGATCCTTTATGTGGCTGCTGATATTATCTGCTGATACTTTCTGGTTTGTTATGAAAGCTTATGGTTTGGTAGAGGATAAAGTGCAGATATGACACCATCAAAGGAAGGCATGACCTCCCTCATCGACAAGACCATAAAGCTGAGGAAGGAGGAACAGGCTCGGCAGGTTGTCCTGGCATGGGCCGTGTTAAATATGTCTCTGGCTGGGATGATCTACACTGAAATGTGAGTTCAGACATGCCTTTTATAATCCCTAATGTGATTGTAGTGTCTTCTGAACCATGGCTAACCAAGTCATCTTGTCTTTTAGGTCTGGGAAGCTTCTTAGTAGATACTACAACATAACCTATTGGCCCATCTGGTATATTGGTAAGTGTATAATAAGAGCTCAAAACGTGTGGGTGATCTACGAGGTTGCTTTTCATCTGACTGGTTTTGTTGGACAGAGCTTGCCCTGGCTTCCCTGTTCAGTGTCAATGCGCTTTTTGACTTCTGGAAGTATTTCAAGTACACTATGGCCCCATCCACGATTACCGTCAGTCCAGGACAACATCAGCTTCTTGGGCTCAAGGGCTCAGGTGAGTTAGATAATCTGGAATTAAGTCTTTTGGGTAAAAACAATCATGCACAATGCTATTCCTTGAGGCACAGACAATTTTTGCATACGTTATTGTGTTAGTTTACTCAAAAATGTGATGTATGGTTCTAAAAGTAAAAATTTGACTCATCAGTATGATGCTAAATCTAATACTGTTTGTCTTGGTTGGTTGTCACATACAGCTTTGATGTATATCCAGTATGAACACTTCCAACCAATACGAGAGAGTGAAATAAAATTAATTAAAAAAATGGCCGATCTGGACAGATTCCACCATTACAAAATTGGCCAGGTTGGCCACTAATTAATTTTAGTGATTAGTGAATCAGACGAGCAAAACCAATTAAAAATAGATTGATAAGTACATTAGAACAAGCTATAAGTATGGATGCCTGGATGGACTGAGGCTTAGATGAAGTGACTGTCATCTTGGCTTTGTGCAATATAGTCTTTATTTTGACATTTGTAACATCTGGAATTTACTTCATTGAGAACAACATTGCTTGTGCCACAACACAGTTGCACTGCCCTGTATCATAATTGCTGAATAAAATTCAATACTTGTTTCTTAGTCATTTTGAGGTGCTGATTACAAAAATTGTAGCTGTTTTTCTCAAGCATGTTGCACTTTCTTTTGTGTGTGTGTGTGTATATATATATATATATATATATATATATATATATATATATATATATACACACACACACACACACATTAATACATACAGTATATATGTATGGTATGTGTGCATGTATATGTATGCATGTATGCATGTACAGTATGTATGAACTAATCAGGTTTGCTGTGTTCACAGGGATTCAAGCCTCTCCGCCTCAGAAACAAGAAATGAAGGAAGCTCCAGCCTCCGTGCAGTCGTCTCCTCTGCAGGGACAGAATGTTCTCAGTTTTAGTCCTGCACGACCCTCCAGCACCAGCCCCAAGTTTTCCCCCAGCTGTGTGTCTGGGTTCAGTCCTCCTCTGAGCAGCCATTCTTCAGCAGGAGGACCCTTTTCGCCCTCCATGGCATTTGGCAAGGTTGAGTACTTTGAAATGTTGAAATGAAATTGTATTTTTGATATTATATTCTGTTCACACACCCACTGCTTTTTATGTCTGAAGGTGTTGAACTATAGTCCATCTCCAAGTTCTTCTCCATACCCAAGCAATCTCGGACCGGCGGAAGGCAGCAGTCTCCGTGCTCGGTACCGCACATCCCCGTCAGTCTTTAATTCACCCGGAGGTAAGGAGGAATACATCGATGACCTGAAGACTTTGGAGAAGTTTTTGCGTACAGAGGAGGAGAAAAGCCACCGCAGTCAGCTTGGTAAGAGTTCTGCTTGGACATCGAAGTGTGAATCAAATTGTGGCTGTGCGAAGCAGTGGCCAATGACATTTTTCTTTGCAATATTTCCTTGTTTAGGGAGCCCAGAGTCAACATCTCCAAGACACAGTCCATCATTCTGGAACTACAGTCGTTCGGTGGGAGATTATGCACAAAGCCTGAGGAAGTTTCAGTATCAGCCAGCCTGCCGTTCACAGGCACCGTCTGCCCATAAAGACGACACCGAGCTGGGCTCTAAACATGCTGCTGAAGAGGTGAGGATCAAATTAATAGCAGGATTTCAAATCATCTTTAGTAAAGAGAAGGAGAGATCAGTACAGAGATTTTCCCACTTATTACAGGTCTGGGCAAGAATCACGACGAGTCGTGCGGTGACTGATAATATAGACAGCTGGACTGCAAAACTGAGAAATGTGAGACCATTACTTTTTTTTTTTTTTTTTTTATGTATGTATTTAGATAATAGAATAATGCATTTGTTTTTTTTAAAGTTGTTTAGTATTTACATATTCTTTAAGTAATAATAATAATAATAGAAATTTAAATAGTTAAGTTAAATGTAATAGTTATTTAAATTTAAGCATTATTGTTGTTATTATTTTGTTTTGCTAATTTAATATTTATGTATTCTTTCCTAATTATTAAATTACCAATAATATTTAAATTATTTTTATATTATATTAAATTGTTATTATACATGGTTTAATTTAAATATGTATTATTTAATTATCATTAATAATGTTTTTATTTAACATTTTTATTGTAATTTTTAATTTAATTAAATATTTATTTTAATACAAAGTCAATCTTTCTTATTCCAGTGGATCAATGACACCATTCTAGTTCATCTGGTCAAAGAGATCGACTCAGTCAACAGTCAGCTCAGGAGGATTGGTTGTCCTGAGCTCCAGATCGGAGGTAATCTTCTTTTCTGACAAAGATATTTAGCTGTAAAAGTTTTCATTATGTCTTACATCTGTTGCCCTTGTTTAATGAAGAGGCCAGCATCAGCAGTCTCAAACAAGCTGCTGTGGTCAAAGCTTCTGCGATCCCCACCCTCAATGCTATCGTACTGTATCTAGATGTCACACCAAACCAGGAGTATCTCATGGAGAGAATCAAGGGTGAGCAGAATATACACACCTGGCTGGGATTGAGCATGATAAATATTTTGACTTTCCATGGTCCTATATCATGAACAGAGATGATGCTGCTTTGTGTTTGTTTGTATCTCTTGCAGAATTAGCCCACAGTGGCTGCATGAGCTCTTTCCGTTGGAATGGAGGAGGAGATCTCAAAAACCGGAAATGGGACACAGACCTTCCGACAGACTCTGCGGTGTGTTTCCATCATTTATTATCATATATTACCAATGCATTGCAGTTTAGAGGAGATCATTACAAATATAATTGACGCAAACACTGACAAACACAGATCCTGATGCATGTGCTGTGTACATACCTGGACTCTCGACTCCCTCCACATCCTAAGTATCCCGACGGAAAAACCTTTACGTCCCAGCATTTTATACAGACACCAGATAAACCAGGTATACAGAGACAATGTGTTGCAGTTGCAATACCAGTGTTATGGTATTGTATGGTGCTTTTGACATTTGTATAAATTTTTCTTTTTTTCTTTTATTAAATCAAGCTAAACTAAATAAAAAAATTTTTACTTTGGCAACTACTTGAATATTATTTTTTGTTTTAACTAACTATACCTTTTTTTTTTTTATACAGCCTGTTTAATCTATGACTCTGTGAATTTCTAACAGATGTGTCCAACGAGAACCTGTTTTGCATTCATCAAAGTAGCACAAACCCTCCTCATTATCAGCTCGTGTACCAGGGCCACATCTACAGCTTGCCAAAGGTAAGAACGTACTTTCCAGCCGTAATTACAGTGGAGTGACTTTCTGTGACTCATGCTTAATTGTGTTTCCACAGGGCAGAAATAACTTGTTTCATACCATCCTGATGTTCCTCTACATTATCAAAACCAAGGAGTCTGGCATGCTGGGGTGAGTGTAGATTCATCATGTTATCTGTGATTTGGTTGGTTTTAAGGAATTTTGTTGCTTGAAGAGCTGTTTCTATTTTGGATCTTTGGATCTTGAAAGTATGTGTTATGTTGAAGTACAGAATAGAAGAAACCTTTTGCCCCCATTTTTTTGTACCAGGAGAGTGAATCTGGGTCTTTCAGGAGTGAATGTACTCTGGATCTTCGGCGACTGAGATGTCACACTGCACAAGCCTTGGGATGTGATAAAGACTGATTTTTTTACCTTTACATTCTTGTAATGCTGCATGTTTTTGAGATGCATTGTACTGTCACATTACTTGCAACCTTAATGCAAATACAGACAAACCACAGAGGTCATTTTAGCTGAGGAAAATGTTTTTAAATTTCAACACTGACATTTATTACTTGAAACTGTCAAAATGGATCTTGTTCCACTGGTTTTTGTATAAATTTTTTTTTGTATTTATCATACAAGAAAAACAATGTAATTATACATTAATGTAAATTCTTTATGGTTAGTTTAGATGGGTGGACACTGCAGGGGTTATAATTTTATTTTTCCTTTTTTTTTTTTTTATCAATTACTAAGCAGTTACTGGTAGCTTTTCTTCATGCACTTCGAATGACATGCAACTATGAACAAGCATAAGTCATATTTACTTTTTAAACAACTTGGTGTAATGATGTTTACTTGCTCTCAGTGATGGGCTTTTCTTATTTTTCGTCACTGTTATTGTGACAATATACAGAAGAGCTGGGATGACAGATGATCCCGATCTTGAATGCCAAATTACATATTAGACAAGAAATGTTAATGTTTGTATTTTATACTGTGTCTGAAGTGAAACTTGAAATGGAATGAGCTTCCATGTTTGTCTTCGGTTTTCAAATTAATAAATTCCCAGCATTGTTTTTTACTCTGTCTTGAACTCTTTTCCCAGTGTTAACCACTGGATGGTAGTGATGCACACCAACAAATGATTATAAACGGTAAGAATATACGTTTTATTTTTAGATTTTATCCAGTTTTCGCTGGAACTACAACTTAAATTTCCTAGAATGCTATAGAATCCTGAAATGGACTTCTGTTTAAGCACAAGGCTCAAGTAGAACCATGATATTTCTTGAAGTACCTTGTCAATATATGTATGATAAGTATTCGGTACCATCTGTTGCAGTATTTTTGTGAAGATATAGTTGACGGTGTTTGGTATATTTAAAAAAAACGAATATTTTTTTTAATACAAAAAAATAAATAATAGAACGTAGTATTCGAAAGATATCCGTTACATTTAAGAAGTTTTATTACCGTTTGTTATTATTAACCAAGCGTAGAATAATACGTAATGGACGCTCTGGTAACGTGAACTGCATGTCCCATGGTGCTTTGCGCAGCGCGTCATCCCACCGTGCGTATCTGTTCGTGTGTCGGTTCTCTCTGTGTCGAAAAAAAAAAAAAAGCACCGTGCGGTTCACAGCGATGTCAGTCCAGGCTGTGGCAGCGAAAATGGCTGAGGTCGAATTAAAAGACGTGGCCGGTAAAGACGCTTCCCCCGCCATATCTCCGCTGACACCGAAGGCAGAGGAGAAGAAGAGTGAAAATAACTCAAGTTCGTCGACAGCAGCGGCGTTGGAGCCGAGCCCGGTGACCACCGCTCCGAACCCCGTGAAGATGCCGCAGGCGTCCGCGATGAAGCGGTCGGATCCGCAGCAGAACGGCGGCGAGGCGTTTATCAACTGCGACGGCACCGTGGCCGAGGCACCGCGAATGAAAAAGGTAACGTGGACCGAATGTGATGAGATCCGTAAAATCTGTGACGGAGCTCATTTTGAACCGCTGTCGTGTGTCATTGTGCGGCGATGACTCCTGGCCTATCAGACCTGTACTAGCAGCGAAACAGCTGTAAATTCACGTCCCTTTTCCAGCAGCTGTCCGGACATGATCGGTGACAGATCTACCGAGTTATTTTTTGACGGGGATTTTGGCCGGATCACGTTGATTTCGAGCGCGTGAGCGATTGTTTCTAGTGATTGAAAGAGACCCGCAGTGCGCGTGTCGTAGCGCTGCATGCGTTTATCCGGGTCAAAACATAACGTGCTTGATATTGTAACACTTTTATAATAACTTTAAACAGGAATGGATGCGCTTATTACGTAATGCTTTAGATAAGCAGTTGTATGCATTTCATTGTGTTGCACTTTCATGGCATTGTTTGATTGTACTAGATTTAAGCAAGACAAAGTATTTGATACTGATTTTAATGACAGGTGTTTTTCGATTTTAATGTTAGTTTTTAAATAACCCAAGTGTTTTAATTTTATTTTATTAAATGTGTTATGCAGTCCAGTGTCAGTAAACAATTTGTAATGTGATTGTCAAGATAAAAAGCTATGTGAGAAGCCTACAAAGATTGTGATCAGTTGTGAGCTGGTGTTACAGTGATTGTTTTCATTCGTTTTGGTTGCAGTTTCTTCTCTTATAGCATTATAGCACAAGTCTATACTTCCTCTGTATGCAAGTATAAATATCTAGTTTTGATTTTTTCAGTTTCAAAGGGGAGAAAGGTTTTGTTTGAGTATATACAGGTCAGTTTTGTGGCATTTTAAGTTAACAGTATTGGAGTAAGGCCAGTAAAATGGTTGAAGTTGATTGTTTGGGTAATTTTCCAGTTCTGTTATGATTTGGTTGCTTTGTCCATGTGTCCTGATTGACGATTTGTTCATTTGAAACCCTGCTATTTGACTTTTCTAAAATAAATGTCATTTCTGTACCCTATTCAAAAGCATTGCCAGTTTTTATAAGAGGAAAGAGACTTGATATAACTTGAGTGATGTCGCTCTTCTATTATGTGTCAGTGTGAATAACACTGTGCCAAGACTGTGACCTCTCTCTGTTGTGTGGCCGGGGCTAGATTAGCTAAACAGAGCGCTTTAGGTTTGACACTTATCTGTTTGGATGGTTCTTTGGAAGGACTTAACACAGACTGTTCTCAACTTAACACAGACTGTTCTCAATGACTCTCTTATCAATAAAAGGATATCGGCTTTATCTTATCTTAGCTGACAAAACAAAGATCGTGTACAGTTCAAGGATAAAAGGTTCTGATAAAGAAATTTACATTTTTTATTATTGTTCTCCTTAACCAAGGATTTTATTCAGAATGAGCCAAAACATGATATATGGATATGGCTATCTACTTATTCTTTAACATAATAATAAATAAAAAAATTCCAATCACTAATTCATAGTTTGGTCTGGAAAAAAATATGATATACAATTTTTTTTTCTATTATTACTAATAGATTTTTTTTTAATCCACGTGTATAATTTTAGTTCTTTAAATTCTCTTTTTTATGTTTTAATTAAGAACCTATATATATACACGTTGGTTTATGGTCTTAGATTTAGCTCACAATAATAACTTTGCTTATGTGTGTGAACTATGGTCCTTTTCTGTGGACAGTGGCAGATGATGAACCATGGTTGGTTTAGGGATGATCTGTACTGAAGTGGGTTTGGTAATGTTCCAGAAATCCTTTTAGCACAGACACTTTTTTTTATATGCCTATCCTAAAGGTGCTTTTGTCATGCTTTCCATGCACTGACTTTTTCTGCCCCGTTTTTAAGAAAAACTAAATTCTCTTTAGCCATAAAGCATGTTTACTGTTCCTCTGTGTAAGTGAACATCACACCACAGTGAGCATCACACTGAGCAGGATCTCAGCTCTGGGTTTGTCCATGTCATCACTTCACGTAGGTGCAAACGGCCTGTAGTTTGACTAAGGATTGCTGTAACCTCAGTGAACATTCACAGCCCTGGATCTGAGGGTGTAGAGGGTGATAGAGGTGTTCACGCTGCTGTTTGGCATCAGGCCTGAGCTCTGTGCATACCTTGCTCTGTTGTGTCGTTATGTCACTAAACTTTGGTTCCCAGGATGCTTAGACATAACAGGCTTATGACATGATGCAGATAATATGGGGGAAACCCTGTACGTGACTACTGCATATGGTACAATGTGGGGAATGTTCCAGTTAGCTATATATAGGCTGTTTTTTATAGTATAATAATGCAGCCATAATAAGTGTTAGAGGTTGGTGATGATATTCAGAATAAGGTAAGAAAAGGTTTTTTAGAGCAGAATAAATGTAGGCAATTTCCCAGTTGACCTGTGCTTTTCTCAGAAAGTAGGCCTCATGTTTATCGTATATAGTCTAGTGGTCAGGATGGGGCTTGTGGCAAGCAGCTGCTGATTCACAGCTTAAAAGTAACAGCTGTAGTAAGCAGTGTTGGTATTTTTCACCAAAAAAAAAAAAAAAAAATCAGATGTACTAAAATAAATTAACGTTAATTTTATGAAAAATACAAATAACAAAATTACTAAAAAATATTTATTTTTAAATATTATAATAGTATATAAATAATTGGTTTCTAAACCACAAGTCATACATGCTGAGTCAATTATATTCACTTTAAAAGTGAAAATATATTAGAATCCTTGCCTTGGCAGCCAACTAAAATAAAGTTTAAATTAAAGTATAAAACTTATTCAAATTGAAAACTAAAATAATTAAAGCTAAATTGAAAAGACACACAAAGCATAATAACTCAAATAAATAACACAAAAATAATTACTCAATGTAAACTGAAACTATGAACATAATGAAGGCAAATTTTAAATATGTATAAATATTATAATAATATATAAATGATACTAACACTGGCAGTATGTTGTGGAGTTTAAAGTGCTAAACTTACTAAAACTAAAATTAAATAAAATAGTGTAAAATATATATTTTTTTAAAGTGAACAATAACAACAAAATTGCATAAATCAAAAGATGAATGTCAGATTGACAGCCGCCATTAAAGCAAACTGGTTTTGACCTGTTACAATCTTCTCTCCTCTGTTTCTCTTTCGGGAATGCTTAGAAATTTTTGCTTTGAAATCCGGGTCAAGGAGACCTGTGGTACATGTGATTTTGTTCATGTCTCCAGTCCAGTTTGCTCTGTACCAAGTTCCTTGTTGCTCACATAACGTCTGCCGAGATTTCAGCGAGCAGTTGACAGGAAAATATTTCTCACCATAGTGTGAAATTCGGAGACTTTGATTAATGGTGGAATGAAACCAGAGGGACTGACCTATATGTTGAACCTGCCAGTGTTTATCTGCACCTGTAGGGGGTTCATGTGTGAATGATAGCATGCCTCTGGGAAGGTCATATTCTGTACATGCCACTTAATGTCTGAAGAGCTTAAGAAAGAGGACCACAGACGTGTGATTAAACCGAAATGGATGTGCTCTCAGGTAAGTGGTGGTCATGCAGACAAGGGAGACCATGAGGGAGTGATGCTTTGATTAAATTGAACTGCATGTTTTGTACCGAAGAAGCTAACTGATAACAGTGCACTCACCGATCATCTTCTCTTCCTCTCAAACACTCATCCTTGACTTTGTGTCCTTGGCAGCAACCCTAATTGTGCACTTAAACACTTTAAAGGGCACAGCTGAGATTTCTCTGTCCCTCAGGCAGCTGTAACCACACTGCAGCAGGTCTTGTATACCTGAAATCACCCAGAGTCTTCTCGAGTGCCTTAAAGACTCGGTGTATAGCAGAGGCAACAGTGAGAGCGAGCCGGCCAATAAAAAACACACATCTGTCAAGAATGTGTGAATGTGTGCCAGACCTCTTTATCTAGCTCTTATAACCTAGGACCGATAGATTTTGCGCTTTCACACTGCCAGTGATGACCTGGGATATGTGTGTGCTTTCACACACAACCCTAAAGATCCCATAACGACACGTGACATCAGGGCGTGACGTGTAATGTACGAGTCGAAAACGTTAGGCACGTTATACTTTCACTGAAGCAAGCAGACGATCTCTGCATCAGTGCGGAAAGTGAGAAACAAACTGATCTCTGCTTCATTACAGTTTGCACATATTTTTTCGTCGCGAACGTTGATCCTCCTTCATAACAGCTGGTAAAAGAGTCGCTTATGAGTCATCACTTCGACACAGCATTAAGATCTGGCTTTTGTTCACACAGCGCTCGTCCCAGGTCGAACCCGGTAATGTTACTAGGTCCCCCGACCCGTGTTCAATGCCGGAATCAATCCCGGAACGTGGTTGCTTTCTCACAGAAGGCGACCCGGTAATGTTCCGGCAATATGCCGGGTCCGACGTGCAGTGTGAAAGGGGCTTATGAAATCGGTTTTATTTTTTCCTGAATTCCATTTTAATATTTTCCCAAATTCCAATTGAACTTTTTTTTTTATTAATTAATTTTCTGGGTTTCATTTTAATGGTTAGATTAGAATTTAGTATTCACTTTTGCAATTTATTAAACATTTAAAATTTTTTAATTTAAATTTCTTTTTTTATTTCAGAAATTCTGTTGTCGGTTTTTTTTTTTATAATGGTTTATAATTTAATAATATATATATTTTTAATAAAAAATAGTGGTAATCAAATTAAGATGGAAAACATTAATTTACTTAATCAGTAAAAATGTATTTAAATGAAAATGTAACAGTTGTCTTTTCTGGCAAAGTACTCCAGAGCAGATGTTTACTGTTAAAATAAATGTAAATTTATTTTATTTTTTATAAGAATTTATTATTTTAAGAAGTTATTTTGAAATCTACTTTTGAAAAGTACATTTCACTGTAAAATAGTAATATATTTCTCATAGTTTCTTAAGATCAACTTAAAATCAAGATCTTTTATTCTGACAGGTTTTCATTGAGACCTTTGAGATTCAAATTTTCCAAATTCCATGACAATTTCATTTTTATGACTTTTTCTACATTGTGAATCATAGGGCCATGTTTACCTTCTCTGACTCTCTCCTGTTCTTTTTTTTTTTTTTTTACTTAAAAGCATTTTTGTTTTACTCTCTCAGAGTGTGTTTTTGAAGATGTTCTGCCATATGTTGCTTCCATTTCCCAGCAAACCTGCGCAAGCGATAGCTGTTTTCGTACCATGGCCTGATAAGCGCTGGATTGGATCTCTGACTTGCTTGTGTTGCTTTTTCACAAGTAAGCTTTATAAAAGCTGTGCTAGAAGAGTCAAAGTATACATAATGAAGGCAAATCTGTTGGAGGCTGCCAGATGTTGTCAGATTGTAGGCCTGTCGTAGGATACAGGAACACCAGGTCCAGGATGTCTACATGGCAGTTGGTTATTTATTCTCTCTTTTTGCTCAATATTATACGTTAAGCTTTGCTTTAGAGAGATTGGGAAATACAATCCTATAAGAACATTTTAATCCCGTTGGTTTATACATTTGCTCACTGAATAAATTCGGATTTGCAGCACTGTTGAACGAAGGAGTGAATTCGCATCAATTGTGCAAGTGAAAGATTAAGCCACCGGTCAGGCGTTAGCCAGGAATGTGCTACTGAATGAATGAACAAAAGCTTTTCCATCGACCAAATTGGCCTTCTGTTCACAAGTGAAGGTTCAATTGATTTATGCTGCTGGAAATTAAGAAGATGATTTCTGATGCCATTTGTATTGTATTGAGGCCTCAGGTTTTTCAATTAGTTAACCGTGGAACGGACACACATGCAGGATCCACGGCTAAGGAATGCACCCTAGACCCCTGTAGCAGCCCCTCACAAAGAACCTTCATTGTGTTCAAAACCGCTGCATCACAAAAGACTCTCTCAAAAGGGTAAGGAAAGCCACCCTCGTTTCTCTTCCTTTTCCTTTCTGCCAGCTCAAAAAAATAAAAATACAGCCCTCAGACCACAGCTGCTGTTTGTGACCGTTACCTTGATTTTAGTGGTCTGGCTCTCCTCAAACTTCACAACATTGTGTTGAATTTACCAGATAACTTAAAGAGAAGCTAAAATTTTTAACATCAGTTTTTTTTTTTTTTTTATTGAGTTCCGATAAATGTTCCACCAACAATGCAATGGGAGAACTATTTTTGGTTCTCCAAAGAAGCTTTCTTTAAAGAACAGTTCTTGAAAGTATTTTTTTTTTTTAATTGTGTTTTAAAAATCGAAAGAACCTTTTAATTATAAAGAACTTTTTTGTGGAACGGAAAGGTCTCATGGATGTTAAAGGAGTGTAAAGAGCGTGCAAAATTTCTTCTGACCCACACAACTTTTAAATTTTTGTGCATTCATGAAAAATCATAATCTTAGCCAAATGTCTTGTGCTGTGGCTTTAATTGAATTTTGGTACAAATTGGAAGACTTTAAGCATTGACTTGCATTTTAAGTCTCCAACATTTGAATTGAAGTAAATAGACGTCAAAATCGCAGACAAACGGTTGTGTTTCTTAATAATTTAAAAGTGAGCCAGAAATGAGTCAAACCTAAAAATGACCTTTATGGCAAAGTGTAGTGTTCCTAATTGCATATTTGGTTGAGAAAAATATATATTCGCAGCAGGCTGTCCACACAAACCTACAATTTCAGCATACCCTAGACTTACTTTGTAGTGGTGGGTACGTATTCCTAAATTGCAGTCCATCATTTTTCTTTCGGACCACAACCACCTCTGCACATCAAAGAAGTGGAGCACAGTTACTGTATTTGATGCCTCTGATCTGGTGCAGGGTTGAAAATCATTCAGTGTTGCTGTGGCTTGTTACTCCTCTTTAAGGAGGTCACACTTTTGGTTCCGAACATTTCTGATCGGACTGCTCAGGACAGGGTGGTCATTCATGCTTTCAGAGCGTTTGGTTTCATTGACTTCCATCGACCAATGACCCAGAACATTACTTCTGAGCTACATTTGAGGTCTGATTGATTAGTTGATTGTTCATTTGCTCAGGATGAACATCAGTGGGCTTAATGTCATCCTTTATTCTGGACCATCCCTATTATCAGGAAATGTGTCAGCAGTGCAGTGCATCATGGGAAAACTGCTATGAGATTTTTTTGGCCTTCTGACTCGGCGTACAGGTAACAAGCTTAATGCTGCAAATGCTAAACCATGACGTGGTTTTCCTCTTGCCAGTCATTGGACCTCATTCATGAAACATTTGTAAATATAGGTGTACATTTTTTGTAATTTGTGCGTAAAACAGACCTTCCCAAACACTCTTCTCCGGGATTCAAAAACGTTTCAGAAACGTCAGATTTGATAGTTAAATATGTGTATGTTAATGAATTCCAATCATTTGTAAATAGGTCGCTCATGCATGCTCATTCACAATTAGCCAAATCCCACCTATGAGTTACAGCTACGCAGATTGCGTCTCCAGGAACACAGTGGAATATTCTGGTCTGCTTTCTCAGGTTTGGCTTAAGTATATTGCATAAATGCAAAAAAAACACATGAATAACAATAAATAGGCTATTCAATTAATGTGTGTCCACCGAAGAGTTTTTAGCCAGCTGAAAAAATGTCAGCCACTCTTCCTAAAAACAACGCTTTGATTGCTATAATTTGGAATATTCACGACAGTAACGCATTACTTCCAGTAACTCATTTTGAAGAATATTACTGATTATAACAATGCAGTAAACAGGATTAACTTCTCTATTGTTGTTCAGTTGCTTTACATGTAGAATGATTGGTCGGTGTAGTATTTGCCCCGCCCCTCCTCCACTGATTGCACGGCTGGATAAAAAGTGACAGTCAAAATTGTCCATTTTACCTAAAGCTAAACAGTAATCAACTTTCAGCTACAAAAAATAAATAAATAAAAAAACTGCGCAAGTGAACTTGTAAAATATTATGATGGCACTGGATCAAAATTCAGTGTCATCAGTTTGCCAAAAAGAACACAGAACATTTCTACGCACAATTTACACCTGGTAGGGAGCAGGTTTACATTTCTTTCGTACCAAACTAACATTTTGAACACAAACACTTTCATGAATCCGAAAATGCATGTCAGAACAGCTTTACGAATGATTTACACAAATTTATTCTGCTCGTGTTTCATGAATGAGGCCCATTGAATCAAGCCCATTTTTTTTTTGCAGCAAATGCAGTTAGCTGAAGACTGTAATTGTTGCATGTACTGCTCATATGCCAGAGTCGATAAATCAGTATGGCAGGGCGTCGCTTTCCTATTGTTTCTGCTTCAGGGTCTTGCTGCACTTTCATGCTCATCTTGTGGCCTAGTAGCTTCATTTGCCTACATAAAACTGAATGAGGTTTCTTCCTCTTCTGCTTCACTGCTCTTCCTCTTTTTAGAAAATGAGATTAGATAATGCAATGGATGGATCTGAATGAAGTGCATGCTTGCGTAAACAGTAACGTAATTATTAAGCACCTCTGTTATGTACATCTCATAACACTTATTTTTGATGTTGCTATATTTATATCGAGAGAGGAGTGGAGTCCTTCTTAGGGTCATCTTGTTCTTGAAGTAAGTCTCACTGGCCTCTTATGAATTAGGAATCAGTAACTGGCTTGAGTAATAAGATCCTTCTCATTTTCCTCTCTCTCTCACGTCTCTAAACCCTGAGCTGCTATTTGTTCCTTATGAGGAGCAACAGGAATTATTGAGCGTCAGACACATTGATGATACTAAAAAGGCTGCAGCCATCTGCTCTCAAGCCAGAATTAGCGAGGCGGAGGCCCTGGTACACTGAGAGCTTTGAGCCTTATCTGAAAATATTGAATAGCTATAATATTGGCTGCAAGTCACTATTAAACTACAATTGTTCTTTGCTTCTTCTTAAAATTACTAGTGGATGTGATTTAAAATGGTCCCTTAACGTATCCTGATTATAAGTTTATGTAGTGTGTTATGTGTTATGCCTTATAACACAATAGTGACAGCATAGATATTGCAATATTGCAAGATCATGCGTGGCAAGTAAGTCTTGGAACATTGTTTTTCCTGCACCTGCTGTTGTTAAAAATGCACTTGATTTAGGATAAGTTTAACAGGATAAGTGGAATACCTAACAAGCTCAGAGTGGATTCGTACATCGGTGTTTGTGTCCACCAAATCAAACTGTTTCCCGTTCCCGGTCAGAGTGAAGTCAGATGGGTGGCGTTTGCTGATGGTAGTCTAGGGGAGCTTTATTTATTGAATTCATGGTTGTTGTTGAAGACAGGAGACAGGCAGATGTTATCTCATCGGTAAATTGCTTGTTTCTTTGTCTTGGTCTTTTTCAATGCATAACATATGACAATCGGAGTACGGTGTGTATAGTTAAATATTGTGTTAAACATTCTGGCCCGGTTTCACAGACGGGGCTTAGACTAAGCCAGGATTAGATCATAGTTCAATTAAGACATTTAAGCAATTTTTACAAATGTGCCTTAGACAAAAAACATTACTGGTGTGCATCTTGACACAAAATAAAGGCACTGATATATTTTAAGATCAGTCAATGCAAGTTTCTTTCAGATGAAACAGCTCAGATTTACATTTTAGTCTAGGACTAGGTTTAAGACTTGTCTGTGAAACCGGGGGTCTGTGTTTAGCCAGCAAGGCTATACTTCTGCAATAATATCAGATTCAGGGAGAACAGATAATGTGTCCCGCTGAGAAAACCCAAACATACATTGTTACAAGGAGGTCTATAATGACTGGAGAAAGTTAGCGTTCCCATTCATTTCAAGGGCTGTTGCACAACTGGAAATATTTGATTTAAAGTCTTACATACCTTTATACTATATACTATAGCAAAATAAAATTTAAACACATTTTTTCAGAAAACATGCTGATATTGAATGGCTGTCATTGGAGTAACGTTTTATTTTCAGATTATTCAGATTGTGATGTTTAAAATGACCAGCAGGGGCTGAATTACATACGTTTAGACATCCAGGCTGATTTTCAATGCAATAAATAACATCTCACCTTTATTAGATTTGTTTAGGGGTTAGATTTCTGCTACAGATGAACTGGATGGAACAACTACTTGCTAAATAACTATTTTTAGTCTTTGAGATCTGCCCTACCCCTTTCCTTGCCTCTAGAGCCCACAGCAGTGAAATGTATTCTTATTTTAAAATACTATGTGGGATGATTTTCTTCTTTCCCCTCATCGCTTCAGAATAAACACACTGTGAAAGAACATGCTGGCAATCTGCATTAAACCCAAATATGAAGAGAATTGAGAGAACATCGCTCTCTCTCTCTCTCTCTGTTTGTGCTTAGTCAGAAGAACACCATCTGGCACATAAATAGAAGCCTTTTATCCAAGGACCTCTAGACAATGATTGCCGCTCGTCACTGCCCCTGGAAAAGGGAAATTTCCACAGTGGGCTTGCAGGAACAGGTTCATACTGTGGAAGAACACTTAAAGTCCAAAGGACTGTGTCTAAATTCAGCATCATTATGCCAGTCTTCAGTGTCACCTTCAGAAATCATTTTAATATGCTGATTTGGGTGTTTTTATTTAATACATTATATCTCAGTTTCCATATTTACCTTTACATAACTGAAAACTTAAGCCTAAATTGACTTGTAGCATTTTAAAACCATCTTTTAGTCTTTTATTTGTAATGTATTTAGACAGAATTGCGTCTTTGTTACAGATGTTGACCATGACTATAAATTTATCACCTGTATCAGTTCAAATTTTAATATCCATGCATCTCTAGTTCCTGCACCATTCCCTTTCCAGAAGTTAAATATTTTGAAGCAATTCGGAATCTATTGTTTTCAAAATCTGTTTTTGGTCCCCATGTTTTATTACCCGAGCGTGTCTGTGAGGGTGTGTTCACTGCAGCCACATTTTTTTGGTGGGTTTGCAATTACAACCACAACTTTCACTGTGTGTTTAAGAACCTCGTCTTGAGCAGAGGGCATGAGAACAACACATCTTGCTGGCTGATATTGACATTACTGCATTTCTATTATTTATTTATTTTTGCTCCTCTAGTACAGCTGAAGCCTCCCAAGGTGCTTGTCTCAGAAAGCTTTTGTTAATAGCAGGACATGGTATCGAATGGCTCCTCCAGAAAGAATCTGAAATGGCCATGGGGTCTAACCCTTTGCAGCTGAGCTCTCTGCGTAGGAGGATTGCTTTTATACCTTCACAGAACAAGTGCAGAGTATGAAGACATTTATTAAACCGAGTGAACTCTTGTTCATGCTTTTGATGAGATGAAATGGTGGTGTTGTGTATTAATCATGAACTTTAAGGAGGCAGAGAGCAAGAAAACTACTTTACGATGAGTTAGAATACTATACAATTCTCAGTAAATTTCCATTAAAATCCTTCTGACTGACTTGTGTTTACCGATACTGGCAAAGTCCAAACAGACCCTTTAACATCAGCTAACCTCTGTTCTTCAGAGCGGAAAAATCTGCATCAAAGTTCAGATGCTTTGCACTGCTTGAGTGCTTTTCAACACTTCATTGTAGGAAAGGTCAAACTCTTTGCCAAGCTCAGTGATATACTGGCCTTATAGGAATACAATCCTATTATTTTGTGGCTGAAGGATATGAGGAAATAAATGAAGGGGCTGAATTTTTAAGAAATTGTAATCAAATCTGTCAGGTACGTTACATGTTGGATGCCGAACACCTGAGCGCACGTCCCACAATGTGATCCGTCATCCGAGCAGGAAGCAAATGACCTGTCACACCTTCCGGTGTTCCTTGCCACACGATTGCTGGTGTTGGATCGGCCATTTGAATTATGGATATTCTCCGAATAGCTTCTGTTAAGCCTATGCGTTTAATTAAAAAGTTTAGGCAGGAAGATTCCCAAGAGCCCATACTTTGACTTTAGCCTGGAGCTAATTTGTCTGATTTACTATCCGAGTGAATGGGCGTTGCAAAAGCTCTTTCTCCGGTTAAGTGCCCTGAGATGATCCTTGGTGTCTTTTGCACCAGGCTCTCTTATTTCTGGTGCCATCATTAGTCAAAGCGGGCCGACATCTTGTATCACATTACAAACCCTGTCTGTTCTGACAGTAAAGTGTAGTTGCTATGGGCGCCACTTTATGGCTTGTAAAGCTTGTGAAAATGCCAGGATGAAAACAGTCTATGAAGCCGTAAACTGCCCTACAGTAAAAAAAAAAAAAAAGGTATTAGGCTCTTAACAAGTGAAGCATATGCGAAAGATCTGTTGTCTTACACAGTAAAAAAAAAAAAAAAAAGACCTCTCCAACTCAAATATAAATTTTTCAATTGCCCAAATTTAATTAGTGTGAATTTAATTTTATAAATTCAATTTTAAAAAATTTAAAATTTTTCAACATTTAAATGTAACCAGTCAGAGGTTTTTATTTTTTACAGTGTAAGTTACCAAGATCTTTGTATTTTATAATATGATATTAATTTAGTTAAAGTTTTTATCAATATTTAGTACATCTATATATTGCTGGTCGCTGCTGATTAGTCAACTAGAATTCTGATATTGTGTAGCTTGTCAGCAAACTACGGCTCTGTCTATTAAGTGACGCTCTATTTGAAAGTTGGTGATGGACATTTACCGCTAATCACAGAACCGGCTTTACTAACGAGCGACGCATGACAATCACATGCGATTAATCGTGCAGCCCTAATTCATGTACACATCTTTCAGTACAGTTTTCTGCCTGTAAAACTCTGTTGTAATGAGTTCTGCAGCTCATCTCGATGCAGGTGCTATACAGAACCTGTGAAGCTCTTTACGCACATCTTTCCACCGAGAACAAATTTAATGATTCTCCAGAGATGTTCAGGACCTCAGGCTGATGTTGCTGCAGCCCTGTAATGAAAAGCTCAGGGGGTGAGAAAAAAAAAAGATTTTTTCCTCAGGAGAGCTATAACTCGTTGCTCCTTTCTGCAGAAACGATTTCAATGTTTGACACTCAAATGACTCCATTACTGTTGTGTGCTCAGAAGTGAAGAATGTCAGGGTGGCTACATGGTACATTTTTCTGCTGTTTGGCCTACAGTTTTAGATTTTTATCAGTTATTCTCCACTTCTCCTCTCCTGTTGGCATGCATTCCTGCAAAGAACAAGCCCATCTATACATTGGTTCTGACATCCCTGGTGATATATGTCCTTGTTCCGTACTGTGATTATGTAAGATTATGTGCGCATGTACAACCTTTTGTCCTGAAGTAAAATCCAGACTATCATATCTCGTGAAATTTCCATGACGAGTGTCCTTGTTTATTGTCTCAGAGCTCAGCGTGATGATAGGAGCTTTTTGAACCGTTGTTTGCAGCTCTACCCTGCAGAGAGTTCTGTGTTTCAAGTAGAAATCAAGGAGATTAACGCTCCTAACTGCACTTATTAATGAAAGCCTAAACTCAAGTCTCGCCTCATTGCAATATGCTGCTTTGAATGCCCTTCTGCCCAGTGCCACTGTTATGCCAGTTCAATTACCAACTTGTATCACAGCAGTCACACCAGCCATGGCTTTCATCATTGTAACAGGAATCTAAAAAATGGGGTCTTGGATGACCCCACCTTCTATTTTGGCTTCAGTAGGACGGGAACTAATGATGTAAGGCTGTCACTTTACATTCATTATTCAGTTTTTGTTTGCTTCTAAATTAGCATACATCCATAATGTATACGCTGGAAGATAATACAGTGAGGAGTTGGGGAAAGGATTGTACTGAGTGTTTGGTATCTTTGTTATATCACTAGCGTTTTGAAGACTAATGATTATCCTTGAATAACAGTTCAGTTCAGTTCATTTGGAAAGTGATTCAGCATTTCAGCAAATGACTGATGAAGTCAGCAGCACCCTGCAGCACGGCTGTGTTTGCGATCATTGCGCAAGCTCTCAACGTGAAAAACATATTAGAGCTGCACTGTGAACACCTGGACATCCATTCGCAGGAAATACGAGCGTTTTCCCCCGCTCTGTTCTTTAATCATCAGCTCTCAGCAGTGTTACTGAAATGTACTGTTAACTTGATGTGAGCGTCTCTCTCTTTCTCTAGTTCTTTCTGTCTTTCTTACATAAGTGATCTTTTTCATAGAAGTGCTGCTCATGTGGCCTGAATCTCTTCTCCGGTAACATACAGCCTTTGTGTCATTCTCAGAAATGGAGCTTTTTGCCTCCTGTTTAATACACAAATCCATTCATATTACCTTTGAAAGATTAAAATAGGCTACCTCACTCTCTTTTGTCAAAATGTTCAGAGGACATAATGGCACACAATGTTTTGTTTCAGTACGTGATTATCCTAGTCTTTATAATTGGTTAGTGACCTTTTCATATTGCGTAAGTTTTTTTAGACTCCTTTTCTTAGATATTGTTTCCATGAATTTCAATTTGTTTGTTTTTTGAACTTGCTGCCTTTACAGTGAACTTAGATGCTGTAGAAAGATTTGGATAGGAACGAACGTAATGCAAAACCACAAATCCTTTTCTGAACTCTGTGAAGTGAGTAAGTTTATTAGTACACATGTAACGTCTTAAAAGGACTGTGTCTGCTAGGGCAACAGTATAATGCAATGCCAGTTGCGACATGCGATGCAGCAGCAGTCGTCATCAATATTTATCTGTTTGGTAGATGCTTTTATCCAAAGTGACTTCCATTGCACCCTGGGAATACTTGTGTAATTGTTTATGCATTTCCTGGGAATTAAAACCCATGACCTTGGCATTGCTAATCCAATGCGTTAGCTATAGGACTACATAAACTAAACCATCTTTTATAGACATTTCAGTCTTTCAGTTCTAATACATAACTAATCTTGTTAGGTTACTTGTTTATAGTAAACCGCTGTGCATTACATTTGGCTTAATGCCACAAAGATTTGAAAGTTAGACCTTTAGTTTAGACCGCACATTTGCAATGCTGTCCAAGAATTTGCATCTGTATTTGCATACATGTTTCTGGCCTTTAAATAAATATGCGGCATGAAATTTACATGAATGCATTTGGCAGACACTTTTATACAAAGTGAGATAAATTTCATTCAAGGTACACTGTTTTTCAGTTCCCTGGGAATGAAATCCATGACGTCATGCTCTACTGTTTGAGCTACATTGAGGCTTTAAGTGTATTAGTCCATTTTGTTGTGCAAATTACATCTGCTAAATGAACAGACTCACAAAAGAATTATATTAATTCTCAAATATTTGACTTAATCAACTCCCTAGATAAAGTAATGTGTGATCCAGTTTGGTCCATGTGAAATGTATAAAGTCATACTGGGAAAAATTTTTCAAACCACACCTCTGATATATTTCACAAAGGAGCTCACAGGAGATGTGGACCATCAAATATTTACAGGATGACCTACTGCTCATTGTCACTGTTTTAAAGATTGGATCTTCATAAAACATCCATCAGCAATTTGTGTGCTTTACAATGTTGAAGTGTTTAAGTCGTGTCACGTTTTACTTGCTAAAGGCCAACAGTTGATAATCAACAAGCTAAATCTGCGTTCATCAAGGTGAGGTTAAAGAATCAAGAGCATGCCAATGTAATTGTCCCTCTGGTACTTCCGATCTGTCCCCTTCTGCTTGTATATTCTAGGACCAGAAAAACACAAAGAGCTCTTTGTCAGGGCCAGTGGTGGCAGTTTGTGAGTATGAGTCTTGGCATGTTTCATTATCTTGAGCATGAGACGCAGTAATCACCTTCTAAAGCACCCCTTCTAAAAGCCTCCACACACACACACGTTTTGCCAACTCTGACCAGAATCGTTTCAGCCTCTAAACAATTAACAGTTAAAAGAGAGATGCACAAAAACTCCCAAAGGGAAACAGTCTAGCATTGTGCTGCACAGGCCATGGGATCAGTTCAGACTGGCCACGTGTAAAGCTGGTATAAAAGTCCACTTCCTCTTTGCTGGTCCCTTCCCTTTTGCCTCTCTATTTCTTTCTGTCTCTCTTCACTTTCATGTGTGTCATGCTGAAGAAAAAGAAGGATGGAGAGATCTCTGAGCCCTCAGTTAAGAAGGTAAGAGGGGAGAAAGCGACAGGGTGGTCTTAGGGATTTCCTGAGGACAAAGCTTAACTTTCTGGAATGAAAATAGTCCAGAGTCATCTGTGTGCTCAGTGTGGATTAGCAGTGGGCAGTGTGTGTCTTCTGCCATAGAGAGCGAGAGGGGGTCCAACGGATTTGAGCCTGGTGCAAATGCAGATTCAGGGTGTTTTCACACATGGCTCATTTGGAACGTTTGTTTCAGAATTTGGTCCATTTCCTTCCTGAGCTTGGTTCTTTTAGGCAAATATGAACTTGACAAACACACTTGGATCTGCACCAAAATCGGTCCAAGATCACCTTGACAATGCAACCAACTGAAAATAAACTTTGGAGTGGTTTGGTTGTCCGACCCAATGGACAAAACAGAAGTTTAGAGAGGTTTTTTTGCCTGAACCTACAGACAAAATGAGCTTTGGACCGGTTTGGGTATTTGACCCAATGGACAAAACCTCTGGAGAGGTATAGTTCTCCAGCCCAATGAACAAAAACTCTATAGTGGTTTGGTTGTCCAATCCATTTGACAAAACAAACCCCCTGAGCAGTTCAGTTATCTGACCCAACGGTCCAACAAACAAAGCTTCATCAGAATTCATAATGGGAAATTTATTGAGGAAAAAATCAACAGTGTCTGATTCTCTGGGTGATAACAGTAGTTATCACAGTTAAAAGCCAAATAGTACCTTTTCATCTTCGAATGTTGTATAGCAAAAATGCTGTCTTGACAAAGCCTTGATTGCCACTCCAACTTTGAAATTGAAATGCCCTGAAAAAACTGAAAACGCCCTAAGTATTTTGGTTAAACCTAGATTCTGATATTATTTTACCCAATATTTATGTGCGCAATGTATTTGTTATACTTGGAGAACCAAGCTGTTAGCTTTGCTAACTTTGTTGATGTCTCTTTGCAGAATTGCTGTCTTTTGTAGAGCATTCCAAATCAAACATTTATGATTCTAACCAAATTTTGGACAAGAGTAGTAGTATTTTTAGATGGTGAATCCTAGAAAAAGTTTATTATTATTATTATTATTTAATTTTTTTTACTGAATCGAACTCTCTGAGCTTTATCTTATCGGATTAGTAACTTGTTTTTCCAGTTTGTATGTAATTTGGAAGAATGTGTTTCCTGTACAATGAAACCTTCCCAGTACAGTCCCTCTGCCCCTTTGTGCCAAGCGTTAAGAGACTGAACAGGTGCCAAACCGAAGTTCACAGAGTCTGCAGGTGTTTGTTTCTCTGTAGCATTGTTGTGGCAAAACCCCTGCGAGTGACAATAGCATTGCTGTCGCAAAACCCCTGTGAGTGACAATTGCTCAAGTGCTTTCAGGCACAGCGGTGTGTTTGTGTGAATCAAGGTCTCTGTAATCAGGGCCTTAGGCTTGTCTGCATAACTGTGTTTTACTCATGGTCTAAAAGCCATCCATCCGTCCTGGAAACAGCACCTCCTATAGCTTCATCCTAAAGCCTGAAGATTAATCACTGCGATCACTCAGTGGTCGATTGAACACTGGAATGGCACAGGGTTATGTAATAGTCGTGCTTTTAAAAATCTCTTGATGGAGCGGGGGATTTGAGGCTTCTGCTGACTCTGATAATAACGTCAGCAGGGGATGACTGCACCGCACCGTAATCTTCTCACGGTTCATGCTGCGTGATCTTCTCTGCAGACAACAGCTGCCAGACCATTAATAGTAGCGCAGACTTTCATTGAGCACAGATTAGTGGTGGCTGACTGAATTTATAAAGGATACTTGGAGTTATCAAGGTTGTGATATCGAAATGATCAGGTCAAATTGTGTTTAAGATTAGGACAGATCTTAGTATTAATAATTTCCTTCTAACTTTCCAAGTAAAAACGTATTCCTAATATTCAGCTTAATATGTGAATTGGAGCTTTTGTGCTGGGACTGATCATTGTTTACATTCTCGTTTGTCACTTCCTGTTGTAATAGGCATTATTTGATAGGGAATTACAGCTCAGCAAGTATGTACATATATATTTATATAAATAACAAAAAATAATTTCATGCATAACAAGTGGGTAAATTAAATCTTGTAAAAAGAAGTTAAATTATAGTAACAGTGAAGATTTTTTTTCTGTTACAAGAGATTTTCAAAGAATAAAAATAAAAAGTATCACAGTTTTCACAGAAAAAAAAGCAGCACAGATATTTCCAGCATAAGAAAAATGTTTCATAAACACCAAATCAGCATATTAGAATGATTTCTGAAGGATCATGTGACACTGAAAAGTGATGGAATGGCTGCTAAAATTCAGCTCCTCATTACAGGAATAAGTTAAATTTGATAATTAATACAGTGTTACTGTTTTTACTGTATTTTTAATCAAATAAATGTAGCCTTCTTTTAAAGTCTTTCTTTTTTTTGTCACTATAAGGTTTCTCACTCCGGTGTTTTCTCTCTCTTGCCCTGACTTCCCGCCCATTTTCATGACAGATCCAGTTTGCAGACCAGAAGCTGGAGTTCAACAAACGTCCCACCAAGATCGGCCGCAGGTCTTTGTCTCGCTCCATCTCACAGTCTTCTACAGACAGTTACAGCTCAGGTATGGCATTGTACAAGCACCAATACATACAGCACAGTCACATGCACACGTCCTGTTAAACCTCAGTCAGGTGGGCTACATTATGTGTTTCTATACATCAGGGGTCTAATGTAGGTTGTCAGGTGAGTCATGTGAACAAAAGCCTTCCTGTGTGGGTTCTCTGGCAGGCCTCTTTAAGAGGATTACATTGATAAAAGGAGAGTAGATTGTAGGTAAGAAAAGTAAAATCTACATTCCTGCAGGGTTTTCTTAGAAATGTGTTCATGGAGAAACAGATACACACGTCTACATTTTTCTTTTTTTTCTGTTCTTTATTATTCCCTTTTTCAGCTGCCTCATACACTGACAGCTCCGATGATGAAACCTCTCCCCGTGACAAACAGCAGAAGAACTCGAAGGGCAATGCAGACTTCTGCATCAAGAACATCAAGCAGGCCGACTTCGGACGCAGGGAGATTGAGATTGCCGAGCAAGGTGGGAAGAGTTCCTTTGTGCCGACAGGCTATAAACATTTATGAGCATGACGGCTTATTGTGCAATGCCGTTCTCTCTTTGAGTTGTCCTCGGGCCTGTCAACATATTAATCCAGTGGTATATGTTTATGTGTGAAGTAAAAGTGTGTTTGTGTGAGATCAAGCGAAGCGTGTTTTGGTGTTCTTCCTGTGCATCTGAGGGGCCGTATGTTCAGTGTGTACTCCCCTTCAGCTCCTCATAACCACGTGGCCAAATACTCCAGTGTGCACTTACACACAGCCTTTGTCTGTTTATCAGCTTTAAAACTGTTTCACATTTAAAGCTATGTTCTGCAACTTTTTTTGTTAGCAAAATATAAATAATGAGTCTTAAATCCATCTTCCAAACAATGGTTTTGCCTTAAAATCACTATGGGAAACCTATAATAAATTATATTCATGAAGAGGTGTCCCAGGATTTCCCAGGAAACTGCAAACTTTGATCATTTGTCCATGTGTGCTTACATCACATCCGTAAATAAATGATTAGTCAGGATACTACCATATGCAGTGGAATTGACTTGAAGCCACAGGAAAAAACTAAAACAAACAAAAGCTAAACTTTTTATATCACAATTCTATATTTCTGAGAAAATTGTAAGATATGAAAGAAATTGCCTTTATTTTTCATTCCATGGTGTAATCAAAAAACAGATTTGTGAAAAAAAGTTGCTTACCTGCTTGAAGGACACATTTTTCAGATATCATCTTTTGTTATATTGAGATTTTCAGTAGTGACATTCAGACTGATAAGGCCATCATTTGTACCCATGAGCACAGCGATGCGCCTCAAGCCATCATGTTCATCGGTGAAGCACAACACACACAATTATCAAAAATGTTCCTCTGCAAGTAAATTTTAGTTTTATGTTTTAGCTGCTAAAAGTTGCACAGTGTTGCTTTAAGTCAATGATTTTCAAGTGAAAATATTGTAGCCATGTTTTTTTGTGTATTTCTGCACTGTAGAGATGCCTGCTCTCATGGCTTTGAGGAAGAGAGCCCAGGGAGAGAAGCCATTGGCTGGAGCCAAAATTGTGGGTTGCACCCACATCACTGCTCAGACTGCTGTGAGTTACTGTACACACACACACGAAAATACACTCAAATACATAATATTAACCTAATTTGTTCTTAAATTAAACTAATTACATTAAATTACACTGTAATTTCAAACACCTTAATCCTAACTCAACACTTTTGGGCCATTATTCAGCCCATTTACTGTCATACTATATTTGTAAGGATGTTTTTAAAAGTAATGCTCTTTTTTTGAGAGCAGACGGACATCTGTGTTTCAGTAATGCATTGTCAAGTGTGTGTGTGTGTGTGTGTTTTTGCAGGTGTTGATGGAGACCCTCTCTGCTCTGGGCGCTCAGTGCAGGTGGGCCGCCTGTAACATCTACTCCACTCAAAACGAGGTAGCAGCCGCTCTGGCCGAGGGAGGTAAATATTTTTCTTTTCTTATTCATATTTCCTTTGTGTTCTCTCATATTTTTCTGTCCTGAATGACTCCTGTGTGTCGTCTCTGGCAGGTTTCTCAGTGTTTGCCTGGAAGGGCGAATCGGAGGATGATTTCTGGTGGTGTATCGATCGCTGTGTTAACGTGGAAGGCTGGCAGCCCAACATGGTAGCCGGACTGTTTACATCTAGAAAAGTGAAAAATTATGACAGTTCGGATTTCTCAACAGCTTATGTCTTATAGATTTTAGATGATGGAGGAGATTTGACTCACTGGATCTATAAGAAATATCCCAACATGTTCAAAAAGATCAAAGGCATCGTAGAGGAGAGCGTGACTGGAGTTCACAGGTGATTACGGTCATTTGTGATAGATATGAGTTTGTTAAATGCATTAAAGTAGTGTTAGATTTTTGGTATTTGCTGTGGGTTAAGTGTAATTGGACTCAATGTGGCGACTGCAGTTGTTTTTTCCTATCAAGAAGGGAATGTTTCCATCTAGTGGTAAGAAGTGGAACTGGCAAATGGGTAGAAATAGAATAAGTAATAAGAAATATTGTCATAAGCTATAAACATTATATACATGTATGTATTCATGTATAACATTTATGATAATTAAGGACCACATCAGCATATTTTAAGGATTTCTAAAGGATCATGTGACAGTGAAGACTGGAATAACAATGCTAAAATTTCAATTTCGCATTACATAAAATGCACTTTAATCAAATAGAAATCAGTTATTTTAAATTATAAATAAGCATTTACAATATTACTATTTTACTGTATTTTTATTAAAACATTGCAGCCTTGGTTTAATTTTTGTTTGTCTTGAGAAAAAAAAAACATAATAATAATCTTAATTATTCCAAACATTTGATCTGTAGTGTATTTATGTGATTAGTGATTATAAACATTAATCATTCAGAATTAGTATTTTTATGTGTTTTTTTTTTTTTTTTTGGCTAAACATCTCTTATATTTAATTTTCTAGGCTTTACCAGCTGTCAAAGGCTGGTAAGTTGTGTGTTCCCGCAATGAATGTTAACGATTCAGTGACCAAGCAGAAGTTTGACAACCTCTACTGCTGCCGGGAGTCCATCTTGGATGGGTATGTCTTAATATAGTTTTCCCAATCAATGTGTTTAACACAATATGTGTGTAAATTACATGTACTTTTCAGCTCGACAGGAATTGTGTGGTTAATATTGGCATGTGGTTTTACCGAGCATGTTTGTGTTTTGTGTTCAAGTCTAAAGAGGACCACAGATGTGATGTTTGGAGGGAAGCAGGTGGTGGTGTGTGGATATGGAGAGGTGAGATCGTTAGATCATAACTAATAACTGTTTCTTATAAGAACCTCTAGAGAGTTGCATTTAGATCTTCAGAATGTTCTTGGCTTTATGTAGACTCATTTAAATCTTTTTTTTTTAAATAAATTTTTTTTGATGGACTGGTATCTGAATAATCCAGTCTTGTGAAATATAAATAATGGTGAAATAATTTCCTTTGTGTCGGATCAGCTATTTTACATTTTAGAATATTCAATTTAATCTGTCTATCACTTTAGCTGACACACCTCCACTGCCCAGCTGCATTACTGCATTAGTGAACAGATACTAGATCTGGCCACTAGAGGACAGAAAACCCCAGGAAATACCTCCACATGTATTTCATTTGTTTTCTGCTAACAGAGTCTAACACCCATGTTTTTCCAGGATTAACAAAGGATCTTGATCTTGCCCTATGTGTCAATCACATAGGAATTGTGCTACAAACAGTATATATTTTTTTTACAGTCAGGTACATTTAAGTTTTTTGTTCTGAGTCATTACTGTAAATCCTGTTGTGTGTAATTAGGTTGGAAAAGGCTGCAGTGCTGCTCTCAAAGCGATGGGCTCCATCGTCTACGTCACTGAGATCGACCCCATCTGTGCCCTACAGGCCTGGTGAGTCACAGCCGCTTTCACTGATTCAGCGTTTCCTCAACAGCAGCGATGCCGTTAAATTACACTTAATGTCATTCTAATGTGTTAATACATAGTGAACCAGCATTTGAGCGGTGAATGAATCTCCACGACTGTGTATTCAGCATTTTTGCACACCTGATTCAAATTCTCATAGTACTTTCCTAACTCTTGTAAATGTTATGCTAGGTTCTCATTCAGAATTTAGTCTCTTGACACATAGTTTTTACTCATATTTTGTCATCACACAGCATGGATGGCTTCAGGCTGGTAAAACTGAACGAAGTCATCCGACAAGTCGACATTGTCATCACCTGCACAGGTATTTTGGAATCCGTTTTTTGATTTTGTAGTAAATTTTAGAGGTTTATTATTCTGATTCAAGCGAAGAAAAATTACAACCCCCCCCCCCCCCCCCCCAAAAAAAAATAGTTGTCAACTTTTTGCATCCTTTTTGAAACTTGAAAGCTTTATTGTTTTATTATTATATTATTTTTACGTTTTTAAAAATATTTATAATATTATTTTTTAAAGGCTTTTAGTCGAACATTAATAATAATAATAATTATTATTTTATTTACATATTTGTATTTTATATTTCAAGTAATATTTATATTAAAATATATATTTGTAATATTTTTAAAAATAAATTATTTAACATTGTTTTTAAATGAGGTTATGAAGGATTTTAATCACTATTATTATCATCATTATTATTATGTATTTTAATTAATAATTTTAAATAATGATTATTTTTGCATTTTTGAAAGTGAGTCTTTAACATTGTTTTGAAATTAGGTTATCATGAATAATTAACAGACTGTTTAACAGACACTACACTGCTGCAGAATCATACACTGTTATCTAGCTGAGCAGAGTTTGTTGTCTGTATAACTGCATTCTGACTCTCACTGCACTATCCAGATGCACTTGTCATTAGCACAGTGATTCTAGTATACCTAAAGTTAATTACATCTGAGACTTCAAGTAATTATGCCTGAGCTGCAGACAGTCTTGAATTTCAGTTAAATGTTGTTAGACAACTTCTGATTATGGACCAATTTCTAGCCGTTCCTGTAAGATATAGTATGAACAGGACAATTCAAGAATCAAACCTGAATTACAGTTCAGTCTGCAGGCAGCAGAGTTGCTCGTGGATGGAATTACTTTTGGTAGTAATTGCTTTTTGACGTTTTGGATTCATTTAGAGGTTCTGTGGGGAAAGACAGGTGGAGAACGAGTGGCTCTTTGAGTCATTTTAGATCAATTTCTTTCCCGAAGCTCCTTTCATCAACTAAACCAAGAAGCCTTCAGGGTTTCTCGTCAGCATTCATCTCAGTCTTGTTGTGTGTGGTGTCTGTAGGCAATAAAAACGTGGTAGTACGAGAGTACATGGATCGCATGAAGAACGGCTGTATTGTCTGCAACATGGGCCACTCCAACACTGAGATCGATGTGGTGAGGAGGCTGCTCTAACCCTTAGTTTATTGTCACTTATGTATTTAAAGAAGTGTCTGAAGGTTGACAGTCGTCTTCCACCTTTTCAGGCCAGTCTGCGAACCCCTGAACTGACCTGGGAGCGGGTGAGGTCACAGGTGGATCATGTGATCTGGCCGGATGGAAAGAGAATAGTTCTGCTGGCAGAGGTTAGACTATTTAGATTAGAGTCAGTCCTGCCGGTATTTCCCTGTTTATTTTTTTATATTTGTTTTTTCATTCATTCATTTGCTTTAAAAATGAATAAACTGAACTGATTCTTATATAGATACACATTTACTGGTTTTGATGGTAATCAATTTTTTTATTATTTGTTTATAAAAAGAAATATAATTAGATGAAGCACATTTTCTTTTACATTCACTAACAGCCGACTCTGTTTAAGTGAAAACTTGATTTTGATGCACTTTTTATTGTATTCGTCTTTATCAGACTAATGTGTTGAGAACTTTTAGTGCTGCGTCTTATATGAATATTTTGCAGTTAAAATGGTAAATTACGCAATTTCTTTTTGACAATTTTGATGATTTTGCATTGTGCTAAATTACAAAAAACTGGAGGGGATGTAAAATACATCTTTATAGGTAATGTCTTAATGTTATCACAATCACATTGCAGTGTTTATTAAATTATATTTTATTTAATTTTTAATTTTTTTATAATTTCAATTTCATTTTAATATTATTTAAAATTTTGTAGTGCATTTTTGTACATTTATTCATTTTTGTTTTATAGCCCTATGGTTATTAGATTACATTTGTTTTTTTTTTATTGGTTATTTTTTGTACATTAAACAAAAATGAAATGAAGTCTTGGCAACTAACTGAAATAAAAGGCTTTATATATATATATATATATATATATATATATATATATGTATTTTAGTTAATTCATTTAATTGAAGCTTTTTTTTTTTTTTTTTAACCAGTTACATTGTATTAAATATCCATATATAAATGCAAAATAGTTTATATATATATATATATATATATATATATATATATATATATATATATATATATATATATATATATATATATAGTGTGGCTTAATATCTGGGAAGTATCTTTCTGTAGGCAAGGCAAATTTATTTCTTTAACCAGTCGGATACATCACAGGCATTATGAAGGAGAAAAAAAGAAAATAAGACTAAAATGGAACTAAAAACAGAGTTTGTTAGAATTGTATTGTCTTGTCCAATCCATATACTGTATATATTTCCAGGGTCGCCTCCTAAACCTGAGCTGCTCCACTGTTCCTACCTTTGTGCTGTCCATCACTGCTACTACCCAGGTGAGAAATAAGAGTGAAAGAGTGAAAAATGAACATAAATTACTTTATTAAATGGGGAATGTGCTTTAGTGTGCATGCAAGGAGAATTTGACTTCATAGTCCAGTCAGAGAATTGGTTGCTCAGTCTGTGTGTTGTGTAAGAGTACGAGCCTCAGGTACATAAAGTGTGTGTGTGTATGTGTGTGTGTGTGTGTCACAGCCTTGCTGTTGTCATGGTGACTGATTTCTTGCTCCTTTCTCCCCAGGCACTGGCTCTGATAGAGCTGTACAATGCTCCAGAAGGCCGCTACAAACAGGACGTCTACCTGCTGCCTAAAAAAATGGGTATGATGCATTGATATAAATACATGCATATAACCTGCCCTGTCTAAATGAAGGGTTATGCATGACCTGGAATGAACTATTTGAGAGCTCTGTGCTGCTTATCTTCCATTAAGACAAGCGTCACATGCAATAAACCCAGCATTCAAGTGAAATCCTCAAATGTTGTGTTTATATTATGCTCGTCTAGGGGTGAAATGGTTGTAATTGTTTTAGTCTGCTCCATGCACTGATTTTTTTCAGCTTGTTGAAAGATTCAGTGTTTTCTGCAGCACGCATTGTAGACAGTTTAGCCATGTGGCATCCTGCGCAGACCCCGAGGAGCAGGAGACAGCTGAAAATAGGTCACGCTGTCACAAACGGCTGCCACTTCTCCCTCCTCTATCTCTCATCCTCTCCACCGCTCTGCAGCTTTTCCTTCCAAACCTGCAGCTCACGCTCTCAGACACGAAAAATAAATCAGAGACTGAATCCCAGACGACCTCTTTAAGAAGAGGTGGGGAGATATCAATTGGTTGTAGTCAGTTAAGATGCGGTCACATTTACCTTCGGTCTGTGACATTTTGTGGGTGAAATTGAGTAATTCCAATAGGATTTCATACGATTGGAAATTTTGCATGCAAGTTCTGCAGCAAATGTCTCTGATTTCAAGCTGACCATGTGGTGGCTTCTGCCGATGCTGTGAGGAATCATTCTCAAAGTCTTGGAGTTTTGATGCCAGAATAATAGACTTTCATGCTCCGAGAGATAAATCAGTTTAGAGATGAATGGTCTGCAGAAAGTCTGTGGCTGAACAGTCTTTTATACAGTTTTTTTTTTCTATGAGGCGTGTTACATACATTTTGTACATCCTGTCATTGTTTACCTTTTTTTGGCTATGCCTCCGATCTGTTTCTTGCAAGCTGACAGGAGCTCCCAGTTAATGTTACGTTAAAGGAAGAGGCTCCGTCATATATTTTTTGTCTCATGTCAAAACAGGATGTGCAGCTTTACCAGAAACTGTATGTCTGCACATTCCATTCTCACCTTCACCCTACAGTATGTCAGCACATGCTGTTCTCATGCAGGATTCTGTACACACAGGCAAATACCTGATTATAATAGTAAAATACCTTGATACGTGAATGATTATATTAACAGATTATACTTGAATAATTCATATTTTGAACAATAAAAATCTTCTACAACCAATAGAAACCTGCTGGGTTTAAAAGTGAGTTGTGCTTTATACTTCTCTCTGCTATTGCCAAGACAATGCACCTCTTTTTGCCCAAAAAATTTAATTGTCCAATCTTTTTTCGGATTGGAGATGAGTTTCCTTGTTTCCCTGAATCTTTGCATCTGAAGTAATACATTAACGTTTAAAGTCTTTTGTTTGCAAAATATGATTTTTCTTTTTCTTTTTATTATTTCTAAAGTTTGTGAGCCAGTTATGCTTTATCTGTGCACAATTAGATTCTTTACTTCTTAGTTGATTTTTATGAAAATTGTTGATGAAGTGAAGCCAGATAAAATAAAAAAAGAATCATGTGACAGTGAAGTAATGAAATTCAGCTTTGATCACTGGAATAAATTCAGTTTTAAAAATATATTTCAATAAAAAATAGCTTTAAAAATATAGAAATAGTTTCAATTTGTAAAAATATTTTACTATTACTGTATTTTTGATCCATTAATTGCAGCAGTATTTACTTGGCACTGAACTGTGGTGCTACATTATAGACAATCAATCAAAATATGACTTTTCTTGATGGACCGTGTTTAAAATGTGCTTAAAAATGGCTAATCTGCTTTTTCTGCAGATGAGTACGTGGCCAGCCTTCATCTCCCTACTTTTGATGCACATTTGACTGAACTGTCTGATGAACAGGCCAAATACCTCGGCCTGAACAAGAACGGACCCTTTAAGCCAAACTACTACAGGTCAGCAGCTGCATGATAAACCTTAATGACTCAAAACCTCCTGTCTGTTTTCATTAAGTTTAATAATTATTTGCAATGTTTCATTTTTAGGTACTAGACCCATTCCCCGGTGGGAAACGAAGACTAAAGAAATTACCAAGACTCCATAATTTCATACAGACTAAGAGCTGTGTGTCACAGCCTGCATTTGGAGGGGAGGGAGAAGCCCTGATCTGATTGGTTGGGTGTGAAGGGCGTGGCTAATTATCGCTACGGCAGTGTTTATTTATTTTATGCTAGAATAACATAGCTAACCTTTTATGAGCTGCTACTGCCAGTGGCGAACCTAGCAACGTTTCCATGGAAATTTCGCCATTTCATCTTTTCTTAGCTTCATATGTTAGTTGTACGTAATCCATTTAGAGATCTTTTATTGTTTAATTAAAGTTCCGGTAAAGATGAAAAAAACAATGTCCAATCATACCTGATGATTTAGTAATGGACATGCCACATTGTCCTGTTCTCTTGTTTTCTACATGTGATTTTTTTTTCCTTTATATAATATGGGGGGTGGGGCAAAATTACAGTCAGGCGCAGGGTTTCAAATCATTATTTTTAGTTGATCACACTATTCTGTTGTTTATTTTTTAAATATTGTATTAATTTTTACAGCAAATTTTAATTTTTTTGCGCTCTCGGTCCTAAATAAAAGCTGTTAAAATTTCACTGGATTGTGAAGATTTGGGGGCGGGGCTTATCCCCTCCATTCAGTCATACTGGAATCTCATTGGCTGAGGCATTGGCTTTTCAAATTTCCCTTTCAGACGCAACATCCTCCTAAAACACTGTTTCCAACAACGCCAGTATTGATGTTTGAGATCGAAATGCTCAATCTATCCACATTATTGCTGAAACTCGTCAGGCTGTGTAATCAAAGGGGGTATATAAAGATATTTATACAATTATTATTTTTTTTTTCCTTCTCCTTCTGCCATCAACTTTTGTTCCAATGAACTCATCCTCCTCTGTCATTATAAAAATAAGCAATTTAATGTTATAAGATATTCTAGTGTAATATGAAATTTAATGAAACCCTTGTTTTATATACTGTGAAGTAGAGCCTATTTCAATGAGATACCAAATGTACAGTTAATCCGGTACCGAGTTCCTATCCAGGTCCTCTGCAGATTTAGTCTGGAACACAATGGGAGAGAAATGTGTGTAAACTGAAGCCAAGACCAACTGTGTACTCATTTCAGAGGATAGAAGGTAGTTTTGCTGTTTGCAGGCCTGTAGAGCAAAAGCTGCCTTTGTGACTGGGATATTCAAATAAAATAAAATTGGGACCTTTATTTTGCTACACTTCTGGAAATCTTTATGGCAGATATTTATCTTCTCTTTGTCATAAAGGGAATCACCTACCTTGTAGGTTCCCTGTTTAATGTGGCGTCTCTTTCCTTCACTCAGGACGTCTCATGTGGATGTGTGTGTCGTGTAGGTGTCGATTAGTCTGTGGAATGTTTGCAGCGCTAAATACTTTTCTTCGATTGTCCTGCCCAAAGTATACTTTGTTATTTATTTAATCAAAAGTTACGAGTCTTCAGTAGTTTGTTGTTGTTCTTCTGTCTCGTCTGTTTATTTTCCAAAATGTGAAACAGTGGCCCGGGCGTTTCCTATGCAAGCCTGTTTCAATCACAAAATAAACCAAATTAATTGCGACTCTTTCTCGCATTTTGGAAGTTTTTTTTTTATAAAATAATTTTTTCCCGAAATTGCAAGATATAAACACACAACTCATCTTGCAATTCCGAATTTTGCGTTTGAAATTAAATTTTTGTAATTCTGACTTTAATTCAGAAATTCTTAATTAATTCAGACTTCTTAGAAATGTGAGTTTATATCTTGCAATTATGAGTTGACATCTTTTAATTTTTTTCTCAGAAATATATTTTTACAATTCTACATTTATATATTGCAATTATGAGTTGACATCTTTTTTTCAGTACTGTGAATTTTTAAAATTTTGCATTTATATCTTGCAATTTTTTTTTTTTTTAACTTTTAACTCTCAATTCTGACATCAGAATTTCGAAACAAACTTCAAATCGTGAACTTTTGTTTTGTCAGGATTGCAGATTTTTTTTCATAATTTTCACAGAGGTATATCATTCTTTTATCTCACAATTCTGACTTTTATTTTGTGCATATGGCATATTTATATCTCACAGCTCTGTCTTCAGAATTGTAAAATTAATTCATCTGGCAATTATGACTTTTCTCAGAATTGCAAATGATCTATCTTTAAAAAATTATTCCTACAATGAGTTTACATTAAAAAAATAATAATAATAATAATAATTTTTTAAAAAAAATTTAGGATTGTGAGATCAGATCAAGTTGTAATGACATTTTATTCTGGGTTTTCATCTTATGTATAAACTAGTAAAAAAAAAAAAAATTTGAAGTGCATCTGCGAACTGTGAGTATATTAATTGTGCGGTTAGAAAAATCGGGCTAAATTATTTTATATGCATATGATGACTTTCTCTTGTCATGTGCTTTCCACGTACTGAAGTATACTTTGGGCTCTGTGGTCCCTGTTGTATGATAAATTATTACATTACAGGGACCCTTTAAACTCCACGCTGCTTACATCAACTTTAGAAAACCCTGAAGGCGTATAACGGTGTTACCTTTTCTCCCAAACATTTGCTTTTACAAACAGAAGGCAGGTTAAATGATTGTTCCTCTTAAGTTGTTGGTAGGCTTTATGCTGCTCGTGTAGTTTGTGTCCAGAGAGTCTACGTTAAAAAATGTAAATGTGTTGTTCCCCCACATCTCCAATAACCCTCCTGTCATGTTTGCATTTACTTCTGTCTTTATCTGCTTCCACACAGTTGGTGTACGTCTTGTTCAAATGTGTTCGACCCGTTGTCTTAATTTGATTCCATTTTTATTTGCAAGGGTGTGTGTGTGTGTGTGTGTGTGTGTGTATGAAGGGGCTCGTGTGCACAAACAGATGCTTTGCTGCTGCTGTGTGGCAGTAGTCGGTGGTTCCAGGCCTGGGATTTTTCCGGATGCTTTTAGAACCACATGGAGCGAATTGGGATCAACACCAGCACCTGAGAATGAGCGTTGATAAAAAGAAGCTGAAACATCTGTATATTTATTGTTGTAAATCACTACAAATAAGAAAGTGTTTAATGACGAGTTGTCAACAATGTTTTAATATTGCAAGTGATGGTAGATGAGCAATAATCTGTAATCTTGAAGTACAAAAATAAAAATCACAAATTTAAACATTTTTTGCAGGCATTACCAACTGCGCTATAATTTTTCTTTTTTTGCGTCAAATCAGGTTATTTCTGAAGTAGTCTGTCATATGCATGATTGACTTGATTGTTTTTTTTTTTTTTTAAATAGCAGAAGTAATTTACAATAAAGACCACAAATCCCTGTTTTACAGGGATGTTTAAAATGTATACAAATGCTAAAGTAGAATATTTAAGTTTTTATTTTTATAAATTCATATTATGTAGTTATGTTGTTTTCAATTTTAGTCATTTTTTTATTTAGATATTTTAGTACATCAAGTTAAACAAAATGAGAAATGTCTTAAATATTTAAAATGTTATTTATTTGTTTTATTTTTTACTTTTCAAGTAATGACATTTTTGATTGATTTTTATTGTTTTGGGTTATAATATCCCTGGCTTGATTAATCATGATGTGATGAGGAAACTGTGACTGAGCGCTCAGCTTCTGCTGGCCTGTCATT
This sequence comes from Carassius auratus, assembly GCF_003368295.1. Taxonomy (NCBI): domain Eukaryota; kingdom Metazoa; phylum Chordata; class Actinopteri; order Cypriniformes; family Cyprinidae; genus Carassius; species Carassius auratus. Next base: position 11,014,799 of record NC_039246.1, read on the forward strand.
TCAGGTATAATTTACAGTCTCCATCCTTTAGGAGATTTAAATACTAGCTACGTGCATCCCAGTGTGTTGATGAATTAACCTGTTAGGATGCCTTTAGGAAAGTGTCTCAAACTTGAGAGTGCCCCCCCACCCACACACACAAAAAAGGTATTTTAATGCTATTCTTGGAGTGCTTAGTCACTTTGTATATTCCTGGACACTGAGGTCATGGTTTGGAGGTGTTTATTCTGGACACATGATGGTTTGAGGTGTATGTATGTCTGCAAAGACAAGAACAGCTGCTGTTGTCACTCACACCTGCAGGTTACATGTACAAACACACTCGCTGTCAGTTATCTTCACTCTGTGTTTGTGTTTATTATTTCAGTTGCATTTTTTATTTGTACAGCCACTTGAAAAAGATAAATATTGCCCTGTCTACCTTAAATATTGAATAAAAAAATAGTATGAAATGTTTTAATAGCATTATATATTTATATATTAAATACAAAAACATTTATATATATATATATATATATATATATATATATATATATATATATATATATGTACTGAAAATTTAATTTTCACATGTAATTTTTTTTATAAATAGAATTTCATGTAAAGTAATATAAATTAAGACAGTAAGGGTATGATTTATGTGATTTTAATATGACATCAACTATAATTAATCATTTTATTTTCATTTTTATTTATTTGATAAAAACAGCCCCAAAAGCTGATAGCACACTCCCATATAAAATCAGAATATTACAGTTCATTATTACATTATTATTAAGCAATTAAAATGAACATGTATAACATTTATTACAATTATTTTGAGAGTAATACAGGCAATTGACATGTAATTGCACCCGCATATTCGTGTTCATATGCGGTTTGGGAGTGGCTTATGTCAAACCACGCCCTCATCAGCGTGCAGCAGCCAATCAGCGGCGGGGACGGGTATTATTCTGAACTTGGAGTCCAGCAGCGTCTGCTCCAGTGTGACTGTGACAGTGTGTTTCTGACCGTGCGGCGAGCAGAAGGTCCAAACCCTGACAGATGCAGCAGCAGACCGACGACATGGAGGTACCTTTACTTAATGATTCTAACAGTAACAGACAGAAGTCTCAGGCTCAAGAGAGAGATGGGTTCAACCATCAGCAGAAGGATTCGGAGGTAATCCGAACACACTGACAGTTTGCAGGGGTAGAGGGGTGTGTGTGTGTCTATATGTATGTGTATGTAAGGTGGCTTGTTGCTGGGGGCTTTAAATGCATCGAGTTGTTATTTTAGAAACATGCATGGCGCTAAAAATACCTTGTCTTTAGGAATTTGATCCAGTGTGACCTGCTGATGGGTTTCTAGAGGATATAAATATGCGTTTGATGTGCATGCATGCGAAGGGTAAAAATGAAGGATGCATTTGTTTCTGTCTTGAATTCCCACTTCTTGCACAGTATATGGATATATATGCACATGCGCATATAAAATGCTGAGCATGTATGCACTTGGCTCATTTTATTTACATGCGTATTCCTCACATTAACCCGTCAATGTCAGTAGACACACATTCCTATGCATTAAAATACGTATTCAAACCCAGTTATTTATTAAGCTTGATATCAGCCTGATATTATGGAATATACATTGTCATATTGGGGGATAAGAGGGTCATCTATCTATCTATCTATCTATCTATCTATCTTGTCTGTCTCTATTCATCCATGAATGAACTGAACTGGAGTGGCAAAGACTGCAGTGCATACTATTATGTGCTCATTGCTCTCTCAAACATATGAACTTATTATTTATTCAGTCATTAAAAATAAAAGCAAGCAAATGCATATTTAATTCTCTTCTTGGCACAGCGCAGCCCAAATTCAGTCTTCAAGGACAGTAACACCTATTGTGCTGAAAATATGTCCATCCTAGTGAAGTTATGGCAATGAATTCCTCAACCATGATCGTTGAGCATATTGAGTGTTTTCTTTCTTTCTTTTTTTAGAGGAATTAGAGCGTGTTTTCCTCCTGCAGCAGATTTCTTTCTAAGACAGTGATGGGGAGGGGAGGTGGATTGAATGTACACAAAATGAGTCAAAATGTAGTTCATGGCTGGAGTGTATGGCCAGGAGTGAAACTCAAAGGTCAGATATGTGAGTGATCTGCCATTGAAGCAGAATATACTGAATGTGAATCTCTGTGCTTGGTCTTTTGGTATGTGCATGGTGATGAATTATTGAATCTGGCTGCATTTAACGAGTAATGAATTTTAAATGCTGAATTTTGACTGATATTTTAGTATTTGGTCCAGTAGCTAAGTGTTGGCACAGGGCACATTGTGCCCTGTTTTGAGCTTTGAGCTTTACAGATTATTCCTGTTCGTTTCATAGGATAGAAAATACTTCAACTCTTGTTCAGTTGCAATGGTTTGGTTGGGCTTCGAGCTGAACTTTGGACTTTAGATTTGAATTTAAATTTGATGTGAACTCTATAATGTATGGAAAAATGAAATGTTAAGCCTGACATATTAAATAATACTTATAAATGCTTATAAATAAATGCTTTTTATCATGCTTATATGGTTCATGTATATGAAACCGAAGAATATAGCTTACAACAAACTGAGCATAAATATGCAATTTGGTGTAGTTGCTGATATTTATATGGCCAAAAAGTAAGCTGTAATTCTGATAGCTTGTAAATTAAGGAGATCTATATAATGGTATAGCAGACTGTTTACATGAAATGCATATCAGTTGTCACTCTTTGTGCATTGTCACATTTAGTAAGATGATATTTAAAAGCTTAATTTTATGATCAACGTTCTGTACTTTTTATTGTGGGGGCAAAACATATGGCGAATATAATGATGACTGAGAAACAAATAAATGCCTCTCAAAAGCCTGATGGATCATATTTGATACTCACATTTTAACATGATTTTTCTAAAAATGATATATGGATAATCAAGTAAACCTAAGTTGCTTCAGTTCAGTATGCATTCATCTTGCATAATACTAACAATGTAAAAGTTATTCTTTCAGTTGCTTTATAAAAATTGATAAAGATTCACAGGAAAAAAGACACATGAATCATGACCTGAAGGGGGAGTTTTTACAATTATATTTAAAGGCCCTTTATTTGCTAAAAAATATGAACAGTTCGATTGCAAAATGCATGTAGTAGCTTACAACAGATTTTTTAGTACAGATGTAATCATGTTGATGGTTTAGAGTCCTTAGAAATTTGCTGATCAAATATGTGACCCTGGAGCACAAAACCAGTCTTAAGCCGCTGGAATATATTTTCAGCAATAGCCAAAAAAAAAAAAAAAAAAACATTGTATGGGTCAAAATGATCAAATTTTCTTTTATGCCAAACATCATTAGGATGTTAAGTAAAGATCATGTTCCATGAAGATATTTTGTAAACTTCCTACCGTAAATATATTGAAAATTCATTTTTGATTAGTAAAATGCATTGCTAAGAATTCATTTGGACAACTTTAAAGGTGATTTTCTCAGTATTTAGATTTTTTTTGCACCGTCAGATTCCAGATTTTCAAATGGTTGTATCTCGGCCAAACATTCGTTCCACCTTAACAAACCATAGATCAAAGGAAAGCTTATCAGTTTAAATCAAAATTGTAAAAAAATGTACTCTTATGAATGTTTTTTTTTTTTTGGTCCAGGATCACATATGATAGTAAGCTCTCATAATGAATCACTCATGGTTCATTAGACTCCACTACTGAGTCAGTTTCTTCAGTGTATGACGTGTGTGTGTGTGTGTGTGTGAGTAATCAGTGTCATGATTCACGGCAGAAATGTGTATTCTGTTTACAGGAAGTTGTTCTAGTTTATAAATATCATAGTTTGCCTTTGTATCAGATGTTTCGGCCCTTGACCTGCCCTTCTTCTCTGAAAGCATCAGTATCTGGTGCTGGTTTGGACCAGACATGAGTGTTCTGCTTCTGGGAGATCAGAGTGGGAGTAACCTTTAAGGAAGGTGTGGGAAAAGCTGTCAGAAGGAAAGCCCATCTCTCTCTCTCTCTCTCTCTCTCTCTCTCTCTCTTTCTCTCTCTCTCGCTCTCTCTCTCACTCCCACACATCTCTCAGTTAGAGCTTCCCACCATGAGAATCAATGCCATCTGCTTCTGAGGACCAAAATAAAATGCTTCTGACTGTGCCACACATGTCTGTGAGTTAGGAGGGAGAGTGAGACTGAGAGAGGAGAGTAAATCATTAGTTTAGTGTGCACATGCATTATGCATTAAGTATGTGCATTATGATGAGAATGTGCATGTATAATTTTCTCACATTCATTACACAATGTATTTTTTGCCCATAATCCATATACAGTGCTAAAAAAATAATGGCACGATGGTGCAAAATACAGGGAGATACTGCAAGAAAGCTGCCTGCTGAAACGGCTTGAGAGAAAGTCCAACAGAACAGTGAGGCCAAATTAAGGTGAATGTCCTGCAGAAGTGCTTCATCTGTAAATGAATAAGCACTTGAGCAAGAGAACCTGGTCCTCAGGGGGAATGAAGAAAGTTCATCTTACGTAATTTATTCTTCAACTGACAGCACAGAGCGTGTTCCCCAGATGTTAATTGGGCTGCAATTAAATCAAAACGCCTCCGAGGACCTGCCACTTCTTCAATTCAGGCAGACTGTGAAAGAAAAGTCTCAAGGTTTAAGAGACTGTTTAGAGATATTAGCGTATACAGTAGATCAGCACTGATGTTTTGAAACCATTAACACTACATTTGAGTGTGAATGTTCACAGTTTAGAAGCTCTTTGAGAGAGTCGGCTAAAAGACAATTTGCTATTCTTTAACATAAATGACTTGGCCAACAGTGAGCAGTCGTTTATGCAGCAAATATCCTTTGAGGTGGACACACACTGGAAACCAGTGTTACAGTGACACGCTGTGGATCAGTGAAAAATCTGTGGAATCTACTGTAAAAAGTTGCCAGTCTAGAACTAAGAAACGTAATTATTTACATTAAAAACTGTCATATTAAATAATGGGGAATGGTAGTTGAACGTTTTTAATTGTAAATTATAAGATGAATTGTTGTTTTCACTTTTAAAAAAGTGCTAATTTTATAGTATTTTACTGTACAATTACACAAACTGTCCTGTCAAATTTCTTACAGTTTTTTTTATGTATATAATAAGGATTTTCTGTTAACCAGTTATCAAGGTTTTACAGTAGCATTTCACTGTCTTTTTAATATTATAATGAGCATTTTTACAATTAAAATGAAACTTTTTACAGTACACCCCATCAGGGAATTCTAGGACTGTCAATTTGCTATTTATGGCCTCTTCTTCGTTTTTACAGTATTTTACTGTAAAATGACATGAAATGTCTCATTAGAGTTACAATGTTAATGTTAAATGATTTTTTAAGTATATTACAGAACCTGCTAACTGCATTAAAATAATTACTTTTCAATTGTGTATATATTTGTATGTATACTGATATATATCATACTTAGCAGTGAACAGTTACAAACTCTTCATCTCTCAAGTTTATATATAGGCAGTATTATCCCAAAAAGCATGTAGATGCAAACTTACAAAATCCACAAAAATACAGCACCAAGTCACTCTAGACTTGTTATTTTCAGTGTATTATAATTTGAGATGCATTCATCCTAACTTCACATATTATTTTAGAGTGAATGTGTATGTGTAATTTCCGAGCGCATGTGGGGTACTGTGGTGATCGCAATGGTAGTTAATTCATGCTGACATATTATTGCCACCCATATTTTCTCTACATTTCCCAAGCTATTGTCCTTGAAGTACTAGAGCAGTGTGACCTGGCTGAATTTGCATAATTATCGGAAAATCACGTGCTGCAGAAATAGTGGAAAGACCTGAAATGCAGTCGGCAAGTGCTCCAGGATGTTAGACATGTGACACTTTTTGTTGTGGCAGTGCAGTTATTATTTGCCTCTGATCTGCAGGGGTCCATGGAGTCCCCAAACCTGGAGTTTGAATATGGAGACATGGACAACTTCACTGCTGAGCTCTCAGGTGGGTCACACACACACACACACACACACACACACACAAACATATCTAGGGATGAAAAAACACTGAAATTGGGTGAACAAAACTTTGTGGAAGTAGCGCAAGAATCAGATCTGTTCAACCATAGATTTTTTAATAAAATTAATTTAAATTCATAGAAGATTAGATGTGCATATTTACTGATGTCATTTTTATGTTGCAACATGTAACATGCAACGTGCCAGTTGATGTTTAATGAGTATGAAAAACCAATGTCATGTGCTTGTCCTTCTGTCTCTTTCTCACACAGAGCTGTACAGCTACACCGAGGAACCAGAGTTCAGTCTAAACAGGGATTACTTTGAGGAAGACTTCAAGAATCATGGTAATGTAGCCTCCAGTGCTGGATTACAACATAATACATATTTTCATAATTGCTACTTTTGGTATTAATTTCCAGTATAAATCTTAAAACATACTTCAAATAGAATAAATTCACTTCAGAAAAGTTTTTAAGATTTTTTTTTTAGAGCATAACCTCTCTAAATTTTGTATGAATATTTAGAATAAGAGAAAAAATTGACAATTGGAGTAAGAAAAAAAAATGAATTCTTAAATGAAAAATACTTTATTAAATATATGTACTCTACAAACAATTTATTGTGATCCAACAGTTTTGCTTTTTTAATTTAAAGCATGTTGAGATATTGTTTTTTAAATAGAAAATGAGAGAATATGTATATGTGCAGTGCCTCTTCACCCAACACATTACTATAGTGCTTAAGAGCTGTTGAGTTTGTGCTGGGATTGCATTGTGTTTAAGAGTGAGCAATGGCTTGGAGTCCTGGAACAGAGAGACGGCTGATTAACTGAACGCTCCCGGGTATAACATTTCCACCTGCGTCTGAGAGAGAACAGAAATAAACCATCAGCAAAGTTGCACAGTTCTCTTTCTGTGAGAAAAGGAGAACTCTAATGAATGTTTATGTGGTTCCAGTGTGTGTTTGTGTGTGTATAGCCTCAGGCTTTACCCTGTCTGCTGTGTGCACAATCTGACCTCGCCAGACCTCTGGCTTTCTCCGTGTGTTTGCCATGCCACTGCAGCTCTACTAAATGGAGAAAAGCCAAGAGGCTTTTGCATGTTTGTGTGCGTTGATTGTGAAGCAACTGCAAATCACATGTTTACAAGTTTGCTGCTATCCAAAGGGTTCCTATGTTTTTAGTTCATTTTCCCCTGGTGTCCATTTCTAATGTAACACCGTAATTTTTCACTGTCTCTTAGGCTCTCAGATTTTATGCTGCTGTGCCTTTTAAAGAAATAGTTCACCCAAAAATGTATATTTGCTTAAAATGTACTCATCATAAGGCCATCCTAATGGATTATTTGTGGGTTATTGTGATACTTTTTAGCTGTTTGAACTCTTCATTCTGACGGCACCCATTCACTGCAGAGAATCCGTTGGTGAGCAAGTGATGTTATGCTTCATTTCTCCAAATTTGTTTTGTTGAACAAACTAACTCATCAACATCTTGGATGGCCTGGGGTTGAGTTCATTTTCAGTTTTGGGTAAACTCTTCCTTTAAAGATGTGTTGTGTTTGTATATATAAACTCTTCACATTGAAATGCAAATGTTTCAAGATCTTACAGATCAGATCAGATCAGAAGATCAAGGAAATTCTGATTCCTTATGATGTGACTTTAATAAAAGCATCAGTCCCGTAATAATTCCAGTGTCAAGCCTTCAGCGTCAGATGAATATGACCTCAGAATTTAATTTTACACATGCCTTCCACTGAAAAGACTTGAGGCTTTACAGCAGAAATCTTCACAAACTCTCAAAGCCTATGCTGGGTACCAATATTCAGACTCCCGAGGGAGGTTTGTACAGTAATTTGTACTCATGCATGTGGTTCACTGAGAGGTCAGTGAGGTGACTGAGTGTTTCACGGGTATTTGAGCAACACAAATCCTGACTAATCTTTCTCACGTGTGAAAAGTGAAACCAGTTGAAGAATGGCAGAAATGATATACAAGGCCAGAGGTATAATTCTTCTGTGCTCTGCTCTCAGTGAAAGGTCGGAGGTGGATGGAGTTGAATATGGAGGAGCAGAGGGTGTATGTCATGAGACTGCTGGACGCTCTGGAGGTCACCGATCGAGACAAGAGGCTCAAAGTGGCCCGAGCCATCCTCTATTTGGCACAAGGTATAAATATAGTACATAAAACCAATTCAGTGGGTGAATCTCATGAAACCATTTCAACCCCCAAATCAAAGGAAGAAAACAATAAAATCTATTATGAGAAATTAAGTCTATTTTAGGATCATTAAGATATGTTGCTGCTGCATGTGACTTATTTATTTTTTCATATTTAGGTTATCTATAATTTATTATATTTAAAGAATTATTATGCACATTTCCCTTAGTTTTCATTTCATTAATAATGATGTATTATTTAATTTTTTAATTTTTTAGAACTGCCCTTAATTAATTTTTTACCCTTATTAACCCTTTTTTGCCCTTATTAACTTTTTAATAATAATTATGTATAGCAGTTTTTGTTGTTAGTAAACGTAAAAAATATGTAAAACTATAAAATATTATATGCTCTAATGAGAATCTTCATTGTGCATTGTGGAAATGAGAAATTGGACTTTAAAGCGCTTAAGTGGCAAGAAAATAATGTGTTTTCTTAAGAAAATTTTTATTTCTTATTTTCTTTCATAATTTCTCTTTAATGACGCATTATTTATTTTGTAATTTTATTTGCAGTACTGCCTTTATACAAATGCAAAAAAAATGTGTTGCAGTTTTTGTTTTGGGAAAAAAATATTTTAAAAAGAGAAATATATCAAATGATAAAATATGATTATTGCAAAAATTCGAATTATTATTGATTGTGTATTTGGACTCAAATAATTGGCATGAAGATTTTAATTTAATTTAGTACTTCCTTTAATTTATGCATATTTAAATTTATTTTATAAGATATAAAGTATTAAAATATTTGTTTTTAGTAAAAAAAAAAAAGATATATATATAAAGTGAAACAATAAAATAATTTTTTTGTTTTGTTTATTATTGGTCCTTAAAATAGTCTTTGCTTAAGCAAATTATAATTTGTTCATTTGTCTTGTTCTTCTGTGTATTCAGGTGTGTTTGATGAGTGCGACACAGAAGCTGATGTCCTCTACTGGTCCAGACACAACGTCTTCCTCCTTTACGACATGGGCATCTTCACGGCTCTGCTGGAGCTCCTCAGCATGGAGATCGAGTAAGTGTCTTCATTTCCCAAAATGCCTCAGTCTCTGTGTGGAGATCTTTGACAGAGGACAGACGGATCTTCTGCCGGCGAAGGGTGAGATACTGAAAGAGACAGACAGAGACTGAATCTCCAATGGAGGAAGTGTTTAACAGTGCTGCTATTTTTACTCTCCTTCTCCTGTGGGAGCAGGTTAGAAATGGCTCAGTCATGTCTGTGAATGTGTGTGTGAGTGTGTGTGTGTGTGTGTGTGTGTGTGTGTGAAACAGTTGTGTATTTCTGTGGATCTCCTGGGTGCTGTACTAATGAGACGAACGGCTTTCTGTTTTCTGTTTCTTAATGCCCGCTGTCTATGGTAGCAGCTGCCTGGGTGGCACAGTGAGCCACTTCTCCATTTCTCTAATTACCCACATTAAGTACACTTCCATGTTAATGGATCTTTTTATTTTGTGCAGAGAGTGATATCAGTGCAATCAGATATCACTCTTATTATTGCACATACTGTACCAACATAAAAATTAACGTGCAAAAAACTACTCAGAACACATTAGCAACCACATAGAAAATGGCCTGCCACCCATTCATTATACCTCAGCACTGTGGTGACAACCTCTGCATGTGCAGAAAATGGGAAGACCTACTGTATTTTCCGGAAAATTTGTCATACACCCGGTCAAAACTGCATTGTTAAGAGAACCCCCCCCCATCACATTTCAGAAATAAAAAGTAAAATAAACGAAATGCTTAAAAAATATTAGAAACACTATACACGTCTTTTATCTCTCTTATATATTTTTTATATTTTATTTTATTTTAGTTATTAATTTTAAAGTATCAGAATTGTTTTATGGTTTAAGATTTAGTTAACTATAATAACGTTGCTGATTTATTCATCATAAACAAAATTTATTTACTATAAACCATAAAAATGAAAAAGCAAAATTGAAACTACTAGTGTGTGGGAAATGTGTTATTAAAATAAACATTACACATGTTTTGCGTGCTTCACGTTAATTGTATCAATGTGAAGCATGAAAAACATGATTGAAGTAAACTTTATATCGGTCGCTTTGGAAAATTAATTGCAGTTGCAGATGATTAAAAAAGTATTGCTTCTACTGAAGAAAATATAATAGCTTACATTTAATATATGAAACACGATTAAGTCCATCATATTATTTTGTGTGCTTGACATTGGCATTGTATAAATCACTTTGGATTGGAATATATATATATATATATATATATATATATATATATACATATATATACATATATACAGTATATATATATACATATATATACATATATATATATATTACATTTTTTTTACTTATTCCAGAAAATAAACCATGCTTGTATTTTGCTTCATCATATTCTTATGAAGTTAATATAAGCATCATAACTTTAAAAAGCTTAGTTTTTTTGTGGATCCATCTCGTACCTGCTGTCATCTCTCCATAATAAGACGGTTCTTTATTTCCTGCACCAGCACGCTCTCTCTCTCCATGTCCTCCCGCTCTCTTGTGTTAAAGAGAGCCACAGAGTGGTCCGTCTGTGATCTCCTCTTCAAAGGCAGCCTGGCCACCATGCCTCTTCTCCTTCAAGCCCCTGTCTGCCTGGGGGATTTCATGTCTTTATACATGGTCTCATCAGCCCACACAGCAGAACTGCTCTCAGGGAGACTCTCTGCCTCTGCTGTGGTTTACAATGCCATGATTTGCTCTCTCCGAGCATTGATTCATATTCAGCTGAGCACATCTGATTCAAATGATCAGGCTTTTGGTTGACAGCTAGTGTTTGTACTGAACAAGGGTTTAGACTGCATGGCTTGTCTGCCTCTTAAAATCTCTTTTGTATTGTATTTTGTGAAATGATAAAAAGGTTGACTGGTTGTAATGAGCCTTTTGCAGTCTTATTTTAGTATCACTGCGATAATAGTGTAGTCTTTATCACTATTTTGAATTTTATTTTATTTTTATGTTTTCTGTTTTCTTTTTTTATATATACAATGAAATAGTTCTATTTGTTTTACATTAGGCAAACTAAGAATAGAAAATACTTTTAAACTATCTCTTAATTTTGTTTATATTAATAATAATATTAATGAACATTACATAATGCATTATTAAAATCAAAACTAGTATGTTCTTATTCATTAATTGACCTGAGATAACATGAAATACCAATCAACCGTTCTGTATTTATTAACTGAGATTAAAGATTAATACATACTGTAGCAAATGTATTGCTGATTGTTGGTTAAAGTTAGTTAACTTAGCATTAACTCATATTTACTAATGGGAAATTACTGTAAAGTGCTACCATTATTTTAATACATAAAGTTAAACTAAATGAAAATTAGAAATTTTTCCTTGGCATCTACCTAAAAACATTTATTTTATTTAATGTAACATACATGGTTTTATTGTTTTAGTTTTGGTTAACGTAAGGATGTTCTCTTATATGTGCACTTGATTTATTATCTTTCCCTTTTTCTCCAGTAATAACCAGGCGTGCAGCAGCGCAGTCAGAAAACCAGCCATTTCTCTGGCTGACAGCACTGAACTCAGGTAAGATGCCCACTGGGACCGATTCGTTTTTTTTTTGTTTTTTTTTACTCTCACATCATTAGACTTCATCCAACCCGCAATCCACTTCTCAGATTTACATTAAAATGAGAGTGGAGGAACCCTGGGCTGACACAGAGCTTTCATGTCTTTGAGTGCTTTGCGTCAATGCACAATACATATGTATGAATGTTGTCTTCCTGTAAGGAGTAATACTGCTGCAATAGCTGATTTTATAATGATACTTGCCTTTGGTTACAATACACAAAGACTCACTCTCATACTAACACACACACTTACACTCAATAACTCCGACTGAAAGTAAAGGCGTTTGCATCGTGTTCTGAAGGGTTCTTCTGAGCATCATGTATCTGATGGTTGAGACCATTCGAGTGGAAACGGAGGGTGACAGTCCTGAGAGGAAGGCAGCCAGAGAGGCCTTCAGAACCGAGTTGGGTGAGAAAGACTGTGAGAGAATGCTGTGGCCTTTAGTCTTACAGATATACAGTGTTTGTGTGTGTGTGTATGCAGTGGTTGGCTGTTGACCTTCTCTATGGCGCAGTGATTAACCTTCCTCCTCCTCTCAGGTTCACCCCTTTATAACGGAGAGCCCTTTGCCCTCCTCCTCTTCACCATGGTAACCAAGTTCTGCTGCATGAATGCGCCCCATTTCCCCATGAAGAAAGTGCTGCTCTTACTGTGGAAGACCATACTGGTCAGTCTCAATACACACACATCACAATCACTGCTCATATGCTCCATTTTAGATAAATCATTTTGATACTGTTTTGTTTTATAGATCTAGTTTATTCTGTTCCACAGATAGCATTACATAACATTATATTACATATACTCCTGTTAAAAAGTGTGGGGTCAGTAAGATGTATTTTATAAGGATATTAATACCTTTTAATCCAACAAGGATGCATTTAGTTGAACACAAGTGACAGTAAAGACATGTATAATGTTTCTACTATTTCAAATCAATGCAGAATCCTACAGAGATATCAGTTTCCACCAAATATTAAGCAGACAACATTTTTTTTTTTCAACTTTGAAAACAATAAAAATGTTTTTTGAGCAAGAAACCTGCGTGTTAGAATGATTTCTGGAGGCTCACGTGACATTGAATACGGTAATGATGCTGAAAATTCAGCTTTGAGATCTAAATTCCATGTTTTAAATATATTAAAATAGAAACAGTTATTTTAAATTGTTAAAATATTTCACAATTTAGCCGTTTTAATTGGATTTTCATTTCAATAAATGCAGCCTTCAGAGCATAAGATACTTTCAAATTTGTATTCTAATCTGGATTGACTGAAGATTTTATTCTGTTATATTTTCTTTAATTATGCTACATTCCATAGAATCATTTCTGATTATTCTATTCTATTTCATCAGATAAAGAGAGACATTTTTTCAGAATATGATTTTTCAGAATATGAACACTGTTCTTATAACTTTCAGCTCTAGTCAACATCAGAGCTCCGTCCATTGATTTCGGCGTGTTTGTGCTCCTCAGTTCACTCTGGGAGGTTTCGAGGAGCTGCAGGAGCTGAAGGTGAGAATGAGAGAGCAGTTGAACCTGTCGCCGCTCCCTGAGGACAGCATTAAGGTGGTGCGACACATGCGGGCGGCTTCTCCTCCAGCCTCGGCCATGGAGCTCATCGAGCAACAGCAGCAGCAGAAGAGAGGACGCAGGAGTCGCCGGGTACGAGAAACACACACGCACTAGCATAGAGAACACACACTCTCTCATGCGTCTGAACCTATACAATCAGTATATGAATTATAAAACGCACAAAAAGTCTGATCTGTGCTACCGATTACACAGCCCTGCATCTTGAAATAAATCATTCAATTTGTTACAACATCGTGGACCAGTCACAGCAGGTTTCACAGTTTTTGACCTTTCTCCTTCCTGTCTCTGTAAGTTTTTCTGTAACTCTTTCTCCTCATCTCTCCCTCTTTTCTGCCCTTTTCTCTCTGGGTTTTCGTTGTCCTGTCGGCTCATTCCCGTCTCTTCCTTGTGTCCCTACAGAGTGCCTTTGTTGATAGCTTGGAAGGAGACAGTCCGTATGCCAAGAAACAGGTCTTTACCCCAAACCCCTTTTGTGCATTCTCTTTGTTGTGGGCTGGCCTTGCACTCCTCCACTCTCTTTTCCTTCACAGCAATTTGTTTTTCCTTAACTTGATTTGGGGAAGGGTTCTGAGAGCTGCAGCTGGCCATGGATATTAGCAAGACTCTCTGTCTTTCCATTTGCACATCTTTCCACATATTCTCGATCAACGAGATCCACATAGACACACTCCGGCTCCCACTAGCTAGCAGAATGGCTGCTTCTCATAGGCAACCAATCACAGCTCTGCTCATGGCCTTTAGGACCGCCCACAGACACACTCATACATTGACTGCACTGGAACCAACGATGACGCTCCACTAATGCACCTCATGCCTGATGCTTGCTCTGAATCTTGCCATTCATGCGTTTGCACAACACTAGAGATGTGAAGAACTTGCTTTTTGTGCGTTTGTTGAACCGAATCAGTCCCTGTTTTTGTGAGACTTATCATTTGCAGGTTTATGGAACGGTAAGTTTGTGAGCAATGGATGGGGAATGTAATCTGAAGGCTAAAATCCCAGAAGAACCTGCGGAAAAACCCCTGATATGAGTCTTGTATTTTTTCGACCTGATACGAGTCTTTTCAATTTGGTTAGTTCAAAAAAATGTAAAAAATAAATAAAAATAAAAAATAGATAATGGAATGAAACCAAACTTCATTCACACCTTATGAATGATGTTTTAAAATAGTACACCTAAAATGTGGATTTACTCATCCTCAAGTTGTTCCAAACCTCTATGAATTTCTTTTTTTCTGTTGAACACATAAGAAGATATTTTGAAGAATGCTGGTAACCAAACAGTAGCCATAATATTTTTTCATACTGTTGAAGTCAACAGTCAACATATAGGTTTGGAACAGCATAAGGGTGAATAAATAATGATTGTTAATTTTTGGGTGAGCTGCCCCTTTTAGAATTTGGGCATTCTAATGAGACTCAATATCAGGGTCCATTTGCATCTTGGTCTTAGATTCTTTCTCTCTCTCTTATAGCCACTGGTCAAACAGGACAGTCTGGACACTTACAACGAACGGGACCCTTTCAAAAATGATGATGCGCGGGATGAGGAAGATGACCCAGAGGACGTGGACAGTGGCATTGAGGGAGAGGTCGACCCTCTTGACAGAGATGTTATTATCCAACCGCCTCCACCGCCACCACTGCGGCCCCCAACCGAGAGAGTGTCCTTTCCCAGGGGACTGCCGTGGGCTCCCAAAGTCAGGTAGTGTACAAGGTCGTTATCAAATGTAATGGCCATAAACTGTGCTATTTGGATTTATTTGAGATCTGGGGTCTCATTTATAAATGATGCATATGCACAAAATGGGTTTAGAAATATGCGTGCCCAATTTTCCATGCACATACCTGGATTTATAAAAAATAATGTTCAAGCAGCTGTCTGTTGATAGCAATCCAATCCTAAACCGAGAAGATTCTAAAAGAATTCCATGCAGTCAATCCCTTTCTTCTTTCTCCCACAGAGAGAAAGACATCGAGCACTTTCTGGAGACCAGCAGAAATAAATTTATCGGCTTCACCTTGGGAAAGTGAGTGTCTGATCAGTTCTCCCAGGTTCTGAATCTGTGAGAAATGATAATAAAGGTCACCTTCATCATCATTAATTTAGCATACTCTGTTATTTCTGGGTCACACTGTATATTCTTTCTTTTTTAATGTTGTTTTACAGTGACATCGATACTTTGGTTGGGTTACCCAGGCCCATACATGAGAGTGTGAAGACTTTGAAACAGGTAAGCATGGAAACATTTTAGTTTTCTACTATTCCAGTATTCTTCTAGAACAGCTGGAGGAGTAAAAAAATCATATGCATGAATACTAATTGCTAAAGAATTCTCACCTGCTTCAAATGTTTTGCCCTTTTATTGAAACAGTAAGTTGATTACTGTATATATGAATTGGCAGCTGTTGTGCCACAGATATGCACTGACGTGAATCAAGTGGTCTAATGCATGCTCTATTGGGGCTCTTTCAGCCAATCACAGTTTAGATATCTGTCCTCGGTCACCAAGGCAATTCTCTCTTTCTCACCCCTTCTCTCTCAAGCACAAGTATGTCTCCATAGCGGAGGTCCAGATCAAGAGAGAGGAGGAGCTGCAGCAGTGTCCCATGACTATGGTAAGTGACTCAACTTTGCTGTTATTTTGCATTTATTATTGGTTCATTGAGCTGTCAGTCAGAATCACCTCTTTTGATTGGCCAGGGGGAAGAGGAGGTGGAAGAAACACCTGCAGAGATTCTCTATTTGGGAATGTTGCCTAGTCTCTCGCAGTATGTAGTAAGTGTCTCCTTCACTTCGTCTTTTTATACACCCAGATACTTGGGAATAAAAACATTTGCATTTTTGATCAAATTACAAATTACACATCCAAAATACAATTTTAAGTGTTTACATTTTTTTTCCAAGGGTTATTATAATTAACTAAAACTGAAACTAAAATTAAAACCATAAAAAATATTTTCATTACTTGAATAAAATAAACTCAAATTATTTAATTAAAAAACGTAAATATATATTTAAATGTATCCATTATAAAACTAAAACTGGAATAAAAATTAATAATAACTATTTCATATATTTTACATATTTCAAATAAAACTACAAAAAATGCCACAAGCATAAAACAAATTAAAATAAAAAGGAAAGTATAAAAATAAAACTGATTCAAAATATTATAAAAACTAGTAAAAACAAGTTGTATCTCATTGATACTAAAATAATACTGTTGTTGATTTTCTGCTTTATGTAATGATAAAAATAGATATCCAAAATCCCCTCTGTGAAAATCTTTGACTTTAATGTGTCAGCAAAATGAAACAAGAATTTTGAACCTGGCTTTATCCAATATTCAGATTTCTGTTCTGGAAATCTATGCAAATCAGTGCACACATTTAAAGAGCCACACAGATGAGAAATCAAAAATTACCTGTATTACAGTGTATGATGTAGCTGTCCATCAGTGTAAACAATGTGCAAAGTAATTAAACCAAAAAGTACACGATTTATAAAGTTATTGGCTTCTAAAGTAAGGAGTCGACCACAATACCAGAGCAGTACAACAAATCCCTTTTGTTCGGTTCACAACATTTCACTGATGACTGCTTTTCTAATCTCAGTGAGTACAGCGGGATTTTCAAAGCGTTTGGCCATAAAAGAGGGTTCATTACCAACTTTATTTAGACCAACGAGCATCTCCGAATCACAACGCGAAGTATGATTATGAAGTTATGTGTTTGTTTTCTCCCGAGCGTCTCATCAGTATGTGTGCTGTCTGCAGCCTTTCTCTGCGCTGATCGTCATGTACAAACACGTCATTAAAATGAAGTGTAACTCCGTGAATACTCAACTAAGAGACATGAGAGAGATATCTATAGAAAGCTTGACATGTCTACTTTAAAACTAAACAAGTGCTGCCGAAAATATTGAATATATGAAAACAATGCGATGTCTGTTTTTCATGTCTCCCTTCGATATATGTGACCACGCCCCCGCGCTGAACGCGCTATTCACATTCAAACTGAAGCGCGCGGTTTGAATACACCCATACAGAAGAAAAAGCAGCGAGACAGTTCAAGTTTTTTTATTTTACTGTTTGCTTCGCGATGAGAGGAATAAGACATAATTCACCCCAGACAGATGCTAACGCATAGTTTACCGTGGAGGTGTGTGCGGAACAACCAATCAAACCTGACTATGTTAGTTGACCAATCAGAACACAGTATGCTACCAAAAGGTGGGGTTTAAGGAAACTGAATCTTTTGAACAGCTTCGCGCGAACCGTTTGGGGATCACTGAGAATTGAGGTAATTTTAAAATGATATTTTGACAAAATGACAATGTTTTTTAACCTTGGATGGATTTAAACCTAATGTACAGGACTTATAAACAATGATAGGAAGCTTAGAATTTTCATCTTACTGGCTCTTTAATTAGACAGTGACTCATTTGCATATTTAAACATAACATTCTAGCAAACCTGTAATACAAAAAATATATAAATAAATACTAATACTTAATGGTGTAGTGGTTAATGCATGCATCTCTTCAGACAAACCTGGTAGGAATGTTGCACTAATGTCAGTCTCTTTATAGATTGCTCTACTGAAGCTGCTTCTGGCTGCAGCACCAACCTCCAAAGCAAAGACAGACTCTATCAACATCCTAGCCGACGTTCTGCCAGAGGAGATGCCGTAAGTCTTATACAGCAGAGACTCTGCATGCGATGTGTGCATGGCGCATTAAAAGATCAGTGCGCTTTGTTTTAGTCGCACAGCAAACATTTCCCGTGTGTTTTGGAAACAGAATCACCGTCCTCCAGAGCATGAAGCTGGGCATTGATGTGAACAGACACAAGGAGATTATCGTCAAAGCGATTTCTGCTCTCCTGCTACTGCTGCTCAAACACTTCAAACTCAACCACATATACCAGGTCAGACTCTCTTTTTGCTGTCTCACTGTCAAAGCACCATTCATCACCAGAGAGAGCCAGGGAGAGACTACGATGAGACAAGCACTTAAACTAAAAAAGGATACTCTAAATGCATAAAAAAAAGTAAAATAAAAAATAAATCTTTCATATTTCAGATTAAAGAGGGGGTTTACAGACTACTTTCTACAGCTGGACTCATGCAGTGAGCCAGAAATCTCTACTTCAGAAGTGCTTACATTCACCAAATAGTTTTTATTTCTTATTTATATTCTGAAGATTTATGGGTCAAAGACAAATAGGGGTTCAAGCATCAGTTTAATGACTTAATGCAGCTTACATTTTTTCATTACATTAGAATGTGTCCTTTTAATGTGATTTTCTGAGAAAAAAAATGACTATCATACATTTTATTTTTTTAAATACAGATGACCTTGTCAGGCATATTTTTTAACTATTTAAAGAATCACACTGAAATCCCCAAATAATAATTAGTAGTAATTAAAACATTGTATTAATCTGTTTCACTATCCATCAAATCACTAGGTTTTACCCATTTGTCAGCAAAAAGTTTTTTAACATTTAAAATATAATCAAATTGATATGATCAATTTTACAGAATATGATGTTTAATTTATACATAAATATATCTGTTTTGTTAATTTATTTGAATATGATTTTATATTCCCAAAAACATGGTAAAAATGTATTTTTCTGGCTTTTTTCTGATTTATGAAGTGATAAAAATTAGATATCCATTCTTTAAAACCCTTTTGACAAACCTTGCTTTGTTTAGAATTATTCATTGGAAATGTAATACACATTTAATAAGGGAATGCCTTGTTTGTATTTAAACATAAAACATGATAAAAATGTATTTTTCTGTCTTTTTTTTGATTTATGAAGTGATAAAAATTAGATATCCATTCTTTAAAACCCTTTTGACAAACCTTGCTTTGTTTAGAATTATTAATTGGAAATGTAATACACATTTAATAAGGGAATGCCTTGTTTGTATTTAAACATAACATTGTAGCAAAACTTAATGTGTTTGCAATTTGTGGCCTTGCCTCATATGCTGTAAAATCTGAGAGTTTCTCTCCTCCTACATCAAATTATTAAAAAATATTAGCAGAGGACGAGAACAAAATGTTCTAAAGCTTGATGTGCTTCATCTTGTCAGCACAGTGCAGACTAATCGTGTGTGATGCGCGTGACAAATTCTGAAAAATGAACATGGCGCCCTCTATTGGTGGAGATAAAAAGCACTGCAGTGGGAACTGTTTTATAACACATGTATTTTCATTTTACCCTTTCTCACACTTGACTTAAAGGTTCACTGAATTAATACGGCACTGAATAATCAGTTACTAAAGTTTCCCTCTTTGTTTATTTCAATTACTCATTCAATCACTCAATCACAAGAACGAGTGTGAACATTGCTTTAACATTTTTAATGAGTTTGCTCATTAACGTCTAAAGCCATGATAAATGAAGAGGAACTGGAAACCAATCACTCTTCAGTATGCATCTTAGTCTCAGCTGAGAGAAATGATGAATGTCTTGCAAATTAAAGCCTAATGAAAGCTTCAACTCATCAGATATAGATGGAAGTTTCCAGTTAATTATAGATATTATGGGCAAAACTGACTTCCTACGCCACTGGATTTAAACGGCCATTCCTCCTTACAATGTTCAAATGCTGGAGATTTTATGAAGTGCTTTATATAGGAACATGATGTCTTTTGTGTTTTGGACAGTTTGAATATGTGGCTCAGCACCTGGTGTTCGCCAACTGCATCCCACTCATCCTCAAATTCTTCAACCAGAACATCATGTCTTACATCAGTGCCAAAAACAGGTAGACATTTGTATATATGTTAATTCAAACCAGCTTCTGTGTCAGTAAGTCTTTTAAACATATCGTGTTTTCTGATGCCAGCATTTGTGCCCTGGATTTCCCTCATTGTGTGGTTCATGAAATGCCTGAACTCACAGCTGAAAGCCTGGTAATGATACAAAACACCACAATTTTCTCAGTTTTTTACCCCAGACTTTATTTTATAGGTAATGTAGGTGACTTTTTTTTAAAGAAAGAACATATTATTTTTGTTGGTTGTTAAGCTGCTGAATGTCTGTCTCTGTGTGTAAACAGGAAGCTGGTGACAGCAATCAGTTTTGCTGGCGTAATCTCTTCTCCTGCATCAACTTACTGAGGATCCTTAACAAAATCACCAAGTGGAAACACTCAAGAACTATGGTGAGAGAAAGAAAAGTTAATTTGATAGAATACCAGTATTATGCCACCCCTTTATACTTAGGCCTTGTTTAAGAGAAGTATGATTGCATTTCTGTGAATCTATAATTCCTACTTAGTTTTGTTATTATTTTATTTTTTTATGCCTGCTGTTTTTGCTGTTTTTCTACATAACCTTGCCTGGTTCTCTGTTTCAAAATACATATCAGTGTGTATATATATATATATATATAGCTAAAGATATCAATCAGTGGTATCTGTATTTGTTTAAATGCAATCTGTTCATGTGTCAATATAAAAGGGGAACATTTTTTTATACATCTGTTCATAAATGATTGAATTCTATTCTTTGAGGCAGTTCATGTATGAATGGTTTTACAGTCAATTTTCAGTGCTTTGTGTTGGATCTCTTTCCAGATGCTTGTGGTGTTCAAATCTGCTCCTATCCTCAAGAGGGCGCTCAAGGTTAAACAAGCCATGATGCAGCTCTATGTACTCAAACTTCTCAAGATACAAACCAAGTATCTGGGCCGCCAATGGAGAAAGAGTAACATGAAAACCATGTCTGCCATCTACCAGAAAGTCCGACATCGGCTCAATGATGACTGGGCGTATGGGAATGGTAAATATCAGGGTCGGGGGCGGAGCCTGTGAGAAAAACAATCAACTTCAAGATCCTGTAGAAGGTGTACTGTAGGATTATCTTCAGATTCAAATTTAGAATGTTTTAGAATGTTTTTTAAATTTTGAATTATTTCCTGGGTGAAACATGGGTCATAAGTTGCAATTTAGAAGCTGCATCTTTTAAAGGTTTTTTTACTCTACTAAAGCATAAAAATACTGTTATATGTTTGCTGATATTTAGAAAGCATGCTTAGTTCACATACTTCATTAAGTTCACAAAACCTCTACATCCAATTATTGTACTATGAAATCTATGTTGTGTCGGAATGTCTGCAACAGAAACAAAAGCTCTCAAATATTTTGAATTTGTAATGCAGTACCCGTTTCAACCACTAGCTGTCAATATAACATACTGCACCTTTAGAGGCTGCATTTAAAGACCAATGCATCACAGTAGTGTGTGACAAAGGCTTTCTGGAGGCTCCTTCACATCTAGCCTCGACATGCATCTTACAATTCCCAGGCCATGAAAGATTCGACAAATGGATTCCTTGCGGCCCGTACTAACCATTTAACAATGTTTGGTACGACCGCTGAAGGATACAACCCCTGAATTGGGACACAGCTATTGTAGTTGTTCTCATATGTAATACATGCTCCTATTTTTCATTCTCTTTTCCCAGATATTGACGCTCGGCCATGGGATTTCCAGGCGGAGGAGTGTGCACTACGCGAGAGCATCGAGAAATTCAACGCACGCCGTTACGATAAGAATCAGAACAGTGAGTTTACACCAGTAGACAACTGCCTCCAAAGTGTTTTAGGACAGCGTGTCGACCTGCCCGAAGACTTCCATTACAGCTACGAGATGTGGCTTGAAAGAGAGGTTTTCTCCCAACCTATTCAGTGGGAAGGTCTGCTACAAGCCCAGTGATTCTACTGTGCTTCTTATTAAACTGACACAATTACTGTGGGATCACGCTAATACTCAAAGCACTGAGGGTCTGACGTTCCTGTTCTATAATGAATTCTTGTAAATAGAGATCTATATATCTTTGAATATGGAATGGTGGTCTTATTCCGTGTAAAAGCATTTGATGGTTTGGGTATAAACACAAATATATCTGTGTATGTAATAAAAGAATGATATCTTCTCTAATACCTGAAGCACACTTGATGTATAATAACTGCACAATCCAGTAATCTAACATATATATAGTATTCTGAAATGATCAAGAATTATTTATATTATTTATAAAATGTTTAATATTTATGTAAATATGAACACTTCATGAGGTTGTGAGGTAGCACCTGAGGCAGGCTCTCTCTTCAAAGTGGCTGTGTGGAGTTGATGTGGTGATTTATTTTTTCCCCGTAGCATCATGTGTTAAACAAGAGGGTGTATATGTTCTTGAGAAAGCAGTGAGTCACCACTTTTTGTCCCCATGTAGCACTGAAACATCACACAAAAGACCCCTGAGCAGCACAAAACACCCATTCAAAGTGTCCTTGGTGACTGTAGCGTCACCCACACTAAGCATGTCGCTCACTAAATGGTGCTGGTTTTTAACACTTCATTTTATCTCCTTGTGACTTGCGTCATTCTCTTTTGAGACTCGCATTGTATGAAATGTTTGTGCTCTCTCCATCAAAACAGTGTCATAGACAGCACCTCACTTCATTCATGTTTGTTTTACAGGGTTTATCTTGCAATATCATTTCTTATGTTTTATATTCCCATTGTTTTGTATTAAACTAAGGTGCTGTTAAAATGAAACTACCTATGATGATCCATGCCAAATACAGCACCATCACATGTTTTATATGTACACTGTTGTACTTGTACAGACTGCACTGTAAGTGAATGCAGAATATTGACTTAAGAGTCTTCAATAAATTATAAAGAGCATTAAATAACCATAACCTTGTCTAACATATCTCTGTCTGTAGTTTTAGTTTTGTATCATATTTCCTCGCACACTAGATGAGAAGATTCAGTTCATCACAAGAGGTCTTTAAGTCAAATGTATTGTTCATTTAATGTAAATCTCTTAAATGGTTGGCATATGATAGCTGCTTTTCAATTTTATGCCAATACATTTATTTCTCATACATTAGTAACAATGTTAAAATTCAGCTTTGAAAACAGGAATAAATTACATTTTTAAATGTATTCAAACTGAAAGCAGTTATTTTAAATTGTAAAAAAATTATTTTAACAAAAGTTATCACATGCCGACCTTTTAAGAGATTTACATTAAATGAACAGTACATTCAACTAAATTTAGTAACTTCTCTTTGTGGATCATATTTCCTCACACACTAGAAATGAGAGCACACAATGCATTTCAGTATGAACAACAAAGGTATTCATCCTCTCTTCTGTTAAAAATGATACATTTATAAGCAAGAAAGTTAGAATACCTAAAATTATGATATTTTGTAAATTACAGCACTGCCAATCAATTTAAATATAAGTACTCAGCAGCTGACTTCAAGTCTTCATCGTGGAGAATCCCGGTGTGAGTCAAATGTTTTATTTCAACTTGTTTTACCTGAAATAAATAAATAAATAAACAGCATCAGGAGCCTGAGTGTGCAAGTGCCAACTTATATATTATTAACACAAAGTTGGCTGTCCTGTGGCCATCCTTATTTGTACTTGAGTTGTACGGATACAACTCAAATCAGAAGAAATGTATTTGTGAATTAAAATATTATATAGATTATATACACAAATTAAAGATTGTTCTGTGAATCATTATCATTTTACATCTGAAAACGGAGTAAAAATACTATGGAAGAATAGCTCAAAATATCTCTTTTAACTGAATAAATTAAAGGCAAATGTTTTTCATTATATATTATTCACTCGGTATTGACTGTCTAATTCTCTTGTAAATTGATGCATTTTAATATCAGGATTTGTTCATATATATAGATATACATACATAAAGTAACATTAAATTAATGCAAAATAGAGGAACATAATATGGCGCCCTCCTGTGGTGAATTGCGTGAGTTGCACTGATGCAACAGTTTGGAACGCCTGCAAATCGAGATAAAGGAAAAACTTTTATTAAATTATTTTTAAATAACTTACATTTTAAATATTGATTAATCTGTTTATCAAAACGTTTTTATTAGGAAATGTCTCTGCAAACTGAGTAAAATAAAGTCAAACGTAATTAGTTTTTATTTCCAGGCGCCCTCCTGTGGTGAATTGTGTGTATTACTGATGCAACTTGTTTGAGTTACATCGAGTTAGAGGAAACCTTTGTGTTCAATAATTTAGCACTGATTAAACATTAAACTCTATGAAAAATTATTACATAAAAAAATATTTTCAGTATTTGTTTGAACTGCAAAATATTAAGATTTTAATCAGTATTTATTTCTATAACTGGATGCCACTAACTACTACTTTATTTTCACAATGCAGCATGCAATATCCTAAAATTTCAGTCTGTTCATATCTTGTAAATGTAATGTAAATAGGATGTAAAAAGGAACAATGACAATGCTTACATGTGTCGATGTAGTTCAGTAGCTCAGACCGCTTACATTACCTTCATTGGCTTAAAACCTGAAAGGTACTGATAATGTATTTGTATCTTTCTGGAAGCCTTCACGTTTGTGTGATGTCATACACCTTTCTAGCAAACTGGAAAAATTAATATTAAGTAGTTTAGTAAATTTCCATGTTAAAACATCAACATCAAGTGAAACTAAAGTACCACATCTTTTTTTGTTAAATGTAGCAATATTCTGGAATATAATTTGCTATCCTTTTAAACCACATTAAAAATCTAATTATTGCATTTTTTATAGTATGATCTTTGCACTCACAGATCTTACTTGAACATTCTTATGGCACCATTATGCAAACTTTTGTGAGCTCAATTTGAATGTTTATGAGTTCAGTTGTTACAAGCAGTCTCTGTCTTCTTCTGTTTGCCATGTGTTCAGTCCTTTATGTACATTGTTAGAAAAGCAAAAACCAAGACAAACGTATGTGTAAAACCGTGATTTGCATTGGTTTGCCTTAAAACCTATAGCCTTTACTGTGTTTATACTGAGGGAAAACAGATGTCGATTATAACAGGATTAAAATTAGTTGTTGAAAGACCATATGAAGCACAGCACAGTTTTGAGGCAGACCATTTTCACCACAGGAGAGTGCCAAATTGTGTTCCTCTATTTTGCATTTATTTAATGTTATATCATGACAGCTGGGGAACAGTGTGCCACATCAGCTGTGATCTCACAGATGGTCTAGTGCTCTGTAGAGAGCTGGGCTGTGGTGGGAATACACTGGGCCCACTGATGGGCCGATATGGATGGATTCGCTCAGATTTGGTGGGTGGAGAAACCATCAATGAATTCAAGATTCAGGAATCATCTGCAGAGATGCGTGTCCAAACCCATACATTAAATCAGTCCTCTATGGAAGCTTGTTTGTTTTTCTCACAGTTCACAGTTTATCTCTCACATTTTTTTCCCCTGAAATTCTGAAGAAAAAAGTCTACATTACTAGATATAAACTCTTAATCGTGAGCTGCTCGCGGGTAAATGAACACAGCGCCTCGCTTCCCTATGAAACACCTTTGCAATTTGATAAATGCAATTCAGAGTTTCTATCTCTCAATATTCTGAGAAAAAAAGTAAGAAATGTTTGATTAAAAGTTCTAAAATGTAAATTTAGAATTTTGAAGAAAAATGTTAGAATTGCTACATCTAATCTCGGAATTGCAATAAAAAAAAATCTGAATCGTGAGATAAAAAGTCACAATTACCCCCCCCCCCCCCCAAAAAAAAATTATAATTCAATTCTTAAAATTCTGAGTTTACATTTTACAATTTTGTTTAGAGAAAAAGTCAGATTTGTGTAATAAAAAGAAATACAGAAATTATCTTTTATTATTTAGGCTTCCATAGTTCTCCGGTTTGCAAATAAGCACAAAATGATAAACAAAAACAATATCACATAATACTACTAAGCTGTGGTCATATGATACAACAAATGCAAAACAAAACAATATGTGGTTCAGTTATCTTGACTCAAATCAGTACATCAGATTTTATCTCCATATCATATTGCAACAAACAACATCTGTCTTTTACAGAAATTACAAATGTGCTCAGGATTGAGGTGAACACTAGTGCGATCCCCAATGGCACTTCACACATGAAAAGACTACTGGAAAATCAGGAAATTTCTCGGTCGAGTGGAGAAGTCATTTGAATGGGCAAATGTTTCAGGAAAAGAAATGATTGGATCCCTGACAGGTTTGTAAACTCTTTCTAAATGGTCTTATTTTAAAGATGGAATGTGAATATAGAAATCCAGATCTTCATTCAAATTGTTGCAGGTCTGTTATTTTGAAAGGAGTCATAGAATAAATGATTTTTCATGACAAATTCAACAGAACAACCACTCTTGCAGAATCATCCTGAAGAAATTCTAGACATATCTAAAAAAGGTTTAATGTATTTCTTATTTTTATACACCATTCTTTTAAAATAATTTGCTTAACTGTGTATTCATTTATGGTGTAACATTTCATTACACAAACAAATATTTCCAGAATAAAGCAGATTATTTTATTATTAGCTTTTTTTTATCTAGTAAATAAATACATGAATTAATACAAATATACTGTAAATAGATCTACTTCTAAGTTATTCTACTTTGTTCTTCTTCCTGAATTTACACCTGTACATTATAAACACATTTATTTTCCATGTATACGGTTTTCAGTATTGCAGAGTGAAGCAACAGAAAGATTAACGAGATGCCGTTAGGATTTAACTGTGTGCAATAGGTGCTCATACACCTGAAATGCGTTGAAGGCATTTTGGATGTGCTCCAGGGTGTTTTGCATGTAGTTTTGCATGCTGATGCCGCAGTAAGATAGAGGCGAGACGAGGCAGTAGCAGCACGACTATGAAGGAAAGTTTATTTAGATTTAGAATAACTAATGAGGTCATAACTTGTTGAGTGCAATAGTAAGTCCTAACAAATGTCCAAAAAGAAAATCTTTCTCCTTCTTGCAGTCCTGACTGTGCAGCTGCCTACTATCTATCTTGCAAAAATTGTTTGATAAAAGTTAACATGAATCTTACCTTGTCCAGAAGTCTATTCTTGATATCTGGGTCATTCTCCAGTCTGAGCTTTCACCACAATCCTAACAACAGCTCGTCTCACAGTTACTGTGAAGTGAAACATTGACAAGGAAGAATAATTTCTTGTCATGGAATTTGTCAGGAAAACTGGGATGTGAATGACATAATTCTTAACACTCCTCTTGTGGTGAAAAACCAAGTATTACTTTTGTGTTAGGGGTCAAATTGACAATGGTTTTCAGGCCAAAAATACATTATGGAAAATGCCACAGATTAATGTAAAAAAACAAAACATCCATTGTGGCTTATCTGAGACGAAAAAAGCTAAAAGATGCAAGACATTTTAAATCAGTTATTTTATATATATATATATATATTATATTATGGTTAAGGTCAATTTGACAACACATCTATATGTTCTGAATTATCCGAGGTGCAAAGAATATATAACATCTAACATAATTTTGTAATTCTTAAAAATGGGTTCTCACACTTCTCTTGGATGCTGGGACAGTCTAGTAATTGAGATCTAAAAAAACGAACAACAAAAATCAAACTCTGGCAGAATTGCTTTGTCTGTGAATTTATCCAAAGTGATTACAAATAAGGACAACGCAAGCAATTAAAATAAACAAAAGAGCAAAGATATGCAAGTGCTATGACAAGTCTCCGTTAATGCAGTACTAGTAAAGGATATGGAATAACGTGAGGTTTAGTAAATAATTACAGAATAAATATTTCTGGGTGGACTACTTCTTTCCTGAATGTTGCAAGAGGCTGCTGTTAACACGGTGTAACATAACATAGAAAGAAAAAAATTAGAAAAAAAATGTAAATTAATTAAACATTAAAATACAATTCTCACAGATCCTTTAATTTACCTTGGATAATTCAGAAGTTGAGTTACAATTTCAAGTACACTTTGAATCTTAAATTACATAAGTTCACATGTATTTCATATTTTAGTGTCTGACAAGTTAAAATAAAGGATTTTTTAATTTTTTTACCTGACTCTTTAGTGTTTTTCATAGTGTTGTCCAAATGCATGGAAACCACTAAGGGTTAATGGGGGAACCTTTGCATGCCCATTCATGACCCCAAATGAGAAATATTCACCAAATTTCAAGAAGAAATAAAGAGTTTAAAGAGTATTTCTAGCAGTTTGTAAAGTGAGTGAGGGTCAAATTGACCCCAACACAACAGGAGAGTACATCATTTGTGATGCTCACATGAAAGTTGATCTAGGCAAAAAAACATTTTGTTGATGTACAGTTCACTAGTGAAGCCTCACTCTCAGTACACTGTGCATCATCTATTCATACTGGTCTTACATCTGGTCCAAAACAAGCAGCATGCTTTGCCTCAATCACTTTCCAACAATTCACTTCTTTACATATGACCACAGCGTCTGTTAAAGCCCAGCCATTATCACACACTTTCCCCACTTACCATCATGAAGAACCTCCACTCGTCCGCAACAATCAGTGTCAGAGTCAGTGCCATTCACCAACCTAATAAATGCTAACAAAAAAAAAAAAAAAAACAGAGAGTAAAGGAATAGAAAAGTTTGGTTCTATTTAGTATATGCAATATTTATGTAGCTTTCATCCAACTTCACAGATGAATTCAGAATGCACAGTTATGTGCAGTATTCCCCATCCAGATGTCCCACAGTACATCAGTGAAGGCCATCCATATTTGTCCTGAACCTTCTCCAAAATAAGCTTAAACCTTGTCCTCTATATCGTTACAAAAAACAACCAAAAAACAGAAACATAGTTAATATGTCAGTCTCTTCAGAAGCATCTTTGTCTTCATGACGGCATCTCATTGGACAACTCATCACACCATTGAGGTTCTTATGTACATGACAAAGTACTGAATTGGAATTTTCAGTAGCCAAAATCAAATTTTCTTTTTTCATTTTATTTCATCTCATAGATAAAATTATTGTTATAAAATGCAATAAAAACTGTTCACATTTCGGGTATAGATATACATTAGGATGAAAAAAACAAACAAACAGAAAAAAACATTCACACAGCAAGTCAAAATGCTCAGATATTTATGATCAAATATTAATGTTGTCGGTAACTTCCAGTAAGCTAATTGTATGTCCCTGTAAACAAATTACATTCTGCAGAATTTCCCTGAATTTGAATGGGAGGTGCGCAAACTGTTCAGGCTGGAATAATAATTTGAATATAATGTATGCAGCACTGTAGAATTCACCAAAGCATGTTTGATTTCCTTGATGTTTTGTTTATCAAATGTGAATTTCAGTATTATTTAGATTGCAGATAAAAATCATCACATTTATAGAATCAGTGTGGATGGTGTTCAAGCTGAATAGTAGCTGTGGTCAAGGATGAACAAGAGGACAGCAGCCTACGTCTGACGTCCAGTTTAAATTGACCACCTACCTAAATCCCATAAGAAGAAGCTACAGACCATCTGGCCAGGTATTACCTTAAAAACTTTTGCAAACATATATTATGCATTTAGCATAAGGATTGTTCAAGTGAGATTATAGGGGGTGTGTTTCAATTATTATTTATTTAAAACAGCATCAAACGTAAATTATGACAAATTTAAAATCTTCAATCTACTTTTTAAACATTCTTAAACGGACATAGAATTTGACTTGACAAACTTACTTTTAAAAATATTGAATGCCAATATTATATATATATTTTTTAAATCTACAATTTCAATATATTTTGTTTATTTTAAATGCTTACCACCTATTATATGAAATTCAACAATTAAATAAAAACACGATACATTAGAAGTACTACTGAAAATCCTTAAATACTAAATTTCTTTCTTGCTTTCATTCATGATTGCTAATAATAGAACCACGCTGAATTCTGAATACATCTCTTTATAAATAAGAGCAGCAAGATGAGGCTAAAATGATTTGTATGAAAATTCTAGAGACAATAAACCAAAGAGTATTTCATATCTATCATATGAAATATATTTGCAGCCAATATGATGTGGTCCATGCAACTCTGTTTGCTTCTGGGTAAGGAGAACAATGCACTGACACAAAACTTTGCTATGTATCTGTCGCTGTACCAATAATAATATTGAATATTGAATTAAAGGCTCAAATAAAAATGAATGTGCATCTGTGGTGATCTAACATGCAGGCTTCATAAATGTCACTACTGGAATCAGATTGGTCAATGGAAGCTCTTGTTCTGGACGTGTGGAGGTTCTTCACAATGGAACATGGGGAACAGTGTGTGATGATGGCTGGGATCTGACAGACGCTGCAGTGGTGTGTAGAGAGATTGGATGTGGGGATGTGATCGAGGCGAAGAGTTATGCTTATTTTGGACAAGGATCAGGCCAAATATGGCTGGATAATGTAAACTGCACTGGCACGGAGTCGTCACTGAAGAACTGCAGGGCACATGAATGGGGAAAACATAACTGTGGACATCATGAAGATGCTGGAGTCATCTGCAACAGTGAGTCAAAAACAATCAAAGAACTGAAGTATTAATATTGCACATTTTCTTTTTATGGAATTACTAAATAGAAAAAATTAATTAAACTTTTTTTTTTTCAAATGCAACGCCTTTTTTCCAAAAAAAAAAAAAGAAGTAAGGTACATAAATATATTTAAGACTAAAATATATTTTAGCAACTACCACATTTGAATTTTCAGCACATTTACACAAGTAAGCAGTGGAAACAAATCTGTGTAAATTCAGCTGAATGTATTACATTTTCATTTCAGTCACACACACATATGCAACATCTACTCTATAAACTTCAACTTCATCTGGCAAATCAAATTGTACAACAACAACAAAAAAAACCTCCATGAATCCATAATTAATAGAAACATAACTGCTGCTGCTGTACTTATGATATAATAAGCAAAAATAGCTTACAGCTTCGGAAAACCCCCATTATACAGTTGAATATAAGACCTACATTCCTACATGTTTGTTATCGTTATGTTTAGGTTCACCGAAACAGTTCCAGCATCTACATCTTTGGAAATCTATTTTTCAGAAATCAGGAAAAAAACAGCCATGAGGCTCCAATTTAATGTTGATCCAAAAACTGAACTAAACGACAAAAGCAAAATGATGGAGATTTTGGAAAAGGTGAGTGCAAAATAAAAGGTCACAGAGAACAACAAAACATCTCACACTGTAGCTTTGTTATTATTATTTTTTATTTATTTAACATATTTTTGTCTTATTATTTTCACAGATAAAAGAGATATTAAAAGATTCTGGAGCTTTTACCCTGCAGTGGAGGACGCAGTCAAATGGAGAAGTGTTTCAGAAAGCTACTAAAAAGAAAAATGATCCTCAATATTGTGAGAAAAACATATAAACCCTTTGCTGCTATATATTTTGATTCATGTGCGATAGTATATACATTGATACATTAATCACAGCTTTCATGTTTGACTACAACTAAATCTGACCCTACCATTAAATGTATAAAATGATTGATTTCCATACATAAATTATACATTATCATATAAATAAATTTTACAATTTTTTTTTTAAATTTAATTATCATTTAAAGGTGAAACTATTTATTTTTAGACCTGACATTATTTATAGACGTGAAATTAAGATGAAGACAGTATTTACATTTATAGTGGTCTGCATTTAAATTGATCTTACAAAAAAAAATATTTTAAACATGAATGTGCAACATGAACCTGTTTGTCCTGTTTATATTATATTAATACATTATTTTAATATTTTTTTCTGAATAAATAAGCACAATGAAGTTTTCAATGGTTCCTGCTTTCTCTGTTCATTGTGTACAAAAATGTATCTATGGCACCTCGAAGATAAAAAAATAAAAATAAAAAATTAATGAATGCATGTAATGTTGAGGAAAATATGCAATTTTCTTATTACAAGTTTTTTCTTTACATGATATTTTTCTTTACATGTAATATTGTTGTGTTGTTACTGAATATGTTGAAAATATCGGACAGTGTTTTTTTTTTAGAAAGACACCACACATTATATTGAAATTATTTTATTGGAAAAATGGTTTATTATGAAAGACATCATACATTATATTGTAATTGTTTTATTGGAAAAATGGTTTATTATGAAAGACATCACACATTATATTGTAATTGTTTATTTATTGCGCAATTATTTCTAGCATATATTCGCAAAAGTATAGCTAGAAATGAAACATGTTTTAGTAAGAGCTTTGCTAAAGAAAAATGAAGAACAGGGATGTTACCATAGAATGCTGTGTTACGCAAACGCAGAGCAGGAGGCATCAAAGAAAGTCCAGGAGGAGAAAAATAGGTTGCACTTTATTTTACAGTACGTGTACTAACATTTACTTATAGTGCACTTACAGTGCATTTATCTAAGAAAGTTCTGCTAATACAAGGTAACTACACGGGGTAGGGTTAGGTTTAGGGGTAGGTTCAGGGTTAGTACCTAGTTACTACATAGTTATTGTAATTACTATAATAAGTACATAGTATGTACATGAGGAACAGGACTGTAAAATAAAGTGCTACCGAAAAATGCTTATAGAGAGCTTCTGAGAACTATGAGTGCTATGAATGCTTATGAGTTAGGACAGATTTGCTTTACCTAACCTGAGAATAAATCAAATAAGGTAGAAGGTGTAGAAGATTTAGTCCTCATACCAATCATGATACATACCTATCGTACCTCATACCTCATACGTCAAGCCCTCATACCAAGATCCGATCCCCACTATTCATATTTTCTGTAGTGAGGATCTGAAAGAGTTTGCATGACTCAAAATTGCACTGGAGAATTTGCTACCTGCTGAGGCTACAGAACATTTCAAAGTCCAAAAACTGACTGATTATATGAAACAAGAAAATGCCTTGCTCATTGCAGAGTCATTTATCAACAGCAGGTGTCCACATAACAACGCTATGAGGTCTCTAACTGCACTTAATGTCAACCACATCAACTCACAACTGCAGCAATTAACAAAAAGAGTGAGGGAAAGTGCAAGAGTTAGCAATAAATCAGCTACACCAGAAGTAATTACAAATATTGTTAGTACCTAATAAAATTAATTTGCAAACTAACAAATATGATTCACGTTATTAGAGTTCTTTAACCTTTTAATATGTCAGTCCCTTCAGAAGTGTCTCTGTCTCTGTGACAAGAAGGTTTCCAGGTGATTTTATTTAGATGTAGGATCAGCTGATGTCTTGGCTCCTCCCCTCAGATTCCATTAAAAGACAATTGTCAACATGAGAAATAAAGCTCTTACTATCAAAGCAGTCCATCTTTCAGAATGCAAACCAATTAAATGCTCAGAAAGTGCTGGATTAATTTAATAGCCATAAAACAAGGAATTAATTTCCCATCTGCAATACATTGTTGGATGCACCATTGGATGTTTGTACTGCACAACATTCATTGTATATTTTCATAATGTTTCAATGCAAATCCACTCAAATGTGAATTAAATGCTTTCATATATCATATACTCATATAGTTAAGAGAAAAAGATTGGTCACTATTCAAATATCAAAACCGATTGCATGACTCTGAGTGGGCCAGTTTCATACAACTCCCTTTATAAATTTGCAAAGACATGTAAATTACATGGAAACAAAACACCAACATTCACGAATGCTAGAAATTGAGTGTTGTGTCAGTTCAGGCAAGCCTCGTCAGTCAAGCTCGCATCAGCAGTTTCTACACCTCTTACAGCGGTCTATTTAAATCCTGTTCATTCAGCCTCACTTCTATTGCTTAACTGCCTCCTCCATCCCCAACTTCTCCTAGCTCAGATTTATTTATTTAAATTCATATTCATATTTGTTCATATTCCCAAATAGTAGTTTTCAGACACAAATGTGA
Source organism: Carassius auratus (assembly GCF_003368295.1). Lineage (NCBI taxonomy): Eukaryota > Metazoa > Chordata > Actinopteri > Cypriniformes > Cyprinidae > Carassius > Carassius auratus. The sequence continues at coordinate 11,049,093 of NC_039246.1, forward strand.
CAGGTTGCGATCGCAGGCCTCCTAGACCTCACGGCATTATGATTCTGTAAACAAATGACATTCTGCAGAATTTCCCATAAGAGAATTAGAATGGAAAAATTTGCATATTGTTGAGGTTGAGATAACAATTTATGTGACTGCAGCACAGTAGAATCCAGTAAAACCTGTCAGAAATCATAGATGTTTTATTTATCAAATGTGGATGTCAGTGTTATTTACTTGACAGATAAAAACGCACACACATGTGTACATCACAGGCATGTGTACATTATATCAGTGTGGATGGTGTTCAAGCTGAATAATAGCTGTGGTCAAGGATGAACAAGAGGAAAGCAGCCTACATAACTGTCACACGTCCAGTTTAAATTGACTATGCACCTAAATCCCATAAGAAGTTGTTACAGACATATCTAGCCAGATATTAGGCCTATCTTAAAAACATAAGCAAGTATCAAAAGTGTTTCCTTGTGCACTTTTGCAGAAGGTATTTTGGTTTACTACATTGTTTATTGTTAATTGTCTATTTGCATCTTAAAACTGCTTTAAATTCCAAGTCTATAAAACAATTTTAAACTTAAAATTTCAGACATAAATCTTCAAACTTTTTATTTCAATTTCAAACTTTCTGTCTAGATATTCCCAAGTCAATTTATCAAGTCAGCAAGTCAAGTGTGTCTTTTTAAATTTACGTTTAATAATATTTCTTGTCTCTACATGTGATATTCTGTCTCCCCACTGTATCTAACATTATATGAAATATATTTACAGCCAATGTGTTGTGGTCCACACAACTCTTTCTGCTTCTGAGTAAGAAGAACTATACAGCTGACAAAACACTGTGCATTCTGTTTGATGACCAATAATATCTTCTAAATAAAAAAAATTTGTTTGCATCTGTGACTCTCTAACATGTACAGGCTGCACAACTGTCACTCATGGAAGTGATATCTGGTGAATGGACATGACTCTTGTTATGGGTCAAATTTGATTGGGTCCAATATGGAAGGATGATGTACAATGTGCTGGGAATGAATACACACTGAAACCATGTTCATCAAATGAATGGGAAATTCACAACTACTCTGTAAAGGCAAGTCAAAAGATTTGTCTTCCTAAGCAACAATTTGATTGCTTAAAACATACATAAGCTCCATAAATAGCTTGGATTTAATATTTATCCTAAATAACAACCCTGGCCTAAAAAATGAAAGAAAAAAGATTTTGGAAAATATGAGCTCATGATAATCTCACACTGTAGCTGGGACACAACTGTTATTTATTATTTACTATATTTTTTCTCACAGAATTGAAAGATAATGGAGAAATTGAAAGATTTGGGGACTTTTAAGCTACAATGGAAGACACAAGCTAATAGAGAAGTGTTTCAGAAAATTAGGCAAAAAGAACAAAATTCCTCTAGACTGCGAGAAATACATATAAACCCTTTGTTAGGTGCTATATAACTAGATTAATGTGTGATAGTGTATACACTGATATACAAATCATAAATTCAATCACAATTCTATTACATGTCATTAGCAAATATCACCCTGCCATTAATTGTATAATGTGACTGATTTACTAAATAAGAATGTGTCTTGATTTTGTCTAATAATGTTTGCACTGACATCTCTGCTCGATATCATTATACTCTTTTGAATCATGATTTAGACTTTTGAATTGTGCAATGCTAATGCTGTCAGGCCTTTTTGATAATGTTTGTGTATTTAGCATTTGTTAAGATGAGTAAAAGCAAATCTAATAAAATAATTGGTTCACTCCAATTATGGAATAGATATTTATTTAAATTACTGCTCACTTCATAATACATCTTCAAAACACTGCATAAATGATTGTTTATAGATGTTTATAAGTATTTACAGGAGTGACAAATGCAGTTTTACAGCCAAATGAACCTCCAAAAAATTCAGGTAAACTGTAAATAAATACAAAAAAAAATAATATATAGAATAAATAATTTAAAGATGAATGTGCAACATGGACTTGTTTGTAGAGTTTGCTGTTTACATATAGTCTTATATACATTTTAAAGCTTTAGCCAAACCATTTTCTTAATAAATACACAAGCAGCAAGTTGTAGAATGATCCCTCCTTTCTCTACTTCATTGTGTGACAAAATAAAGCTATGGCAACTGAAAGATTAAAAAAACTGCAGTTAATGGTGACATGCAATAAAATATGCAAAACATCAACAAAAGATGCACATAGAGGATTTAATTGCTGCATATTGGATCATTAGGGCTCTGATGAAATGTTTAAAGATTTTAAGAAATTCTTCTTATTGTGGAAGAAGAGGAAGGTTTTTGTTTACTTCAGCTACTGCTAGTGTAATTGAGTCCAGCTAGTAGATGCTGTGCAGGTTAACCTCACTCCCCTGATCTCAAGAAGTGCACTAGCCAGTGAAATGATGAGCTGCAGTCTTCAGCCTCTTTATTAGTGCACTCTACTCCCAAGTCCTGCTCGGAGCAGGTGTGTGGGTTGCTAAGGTTACCCTAGAAGCTGCCGCAAACAAAGGCTCATTGAATCATCTCATATTTTCCTGGTAAACAAACTAGGCACACATCCAATCTTTCAAGCAGTAAACCATGAATTCCAAAACTGTAACATATGGCATGAAGAGAAAAACACAAGTACATGTCACAAAGGACTTTTCAAACTGACAGACGAAGAAGAGAACCATTTAGCAGGTATTAACATAGAAATTATTATATTACAATTATTTTATTATTAAATATTTATATTGTCATAATATAATATTACTTATATTTGATTACAATAGGACTAAATACAATTAGAAAAACTCATTTATACAATTACACAGTTATTTTACAGTAGATGTTTAGAATTTTTACAGCTACTTGTCTACACTGTAAAATTATTATTATTAATTCTGAAAGTAGTGTAGAACATAAGAAAAAGCAATGAATGTTTTGTGTAAAGATGCAACATGAATAATATATCATATTTACTATATTTCTAGCCGCTATGCTGTGGGTCATGCAACTCTTTCTGCTTCTGGGTAAGAACATTATGCTATACACTGAAACAAATCTTGGTCACAAATTGTTTTATATTTTCAGCATGATTAAAGCAATAAAAAGTCAAATTAAATATTAATAATCTGCATCTTTGACTCAACTGCATGCATAGGTTTTACAAATCCGACTAGTATAGATGAAATCAGACTGATGAATGGCACTGACTCTTGTTCTGGACGAGTGGAGGTTCTTTATAATGGAGCATGGGGAACAGTGTGTGATGATGGCTGGGATCTGACAGACGGTTCAGTGGTGTGTAGAGAGATGGGATGTGGGGATGTGATCGAGGCTAAGAGCACTGCTTCTTTTGGCCAAGGATCAGGAACGATATGGATGGATGATGTAAAATGTGCTGGGAATGAATCTACACTGAAAAGCTGCTCTTCAAATGGATGGGGAATACACAACTGTAGCCATCAAAAAGATGCTGGAGTCATCTGCCAGTGTGAGTCCAAAATGTTCAGCAAATTTAAATATTGTTTAATAAATGCAATAGAATTGACATTATGTGTGGATGTGTCGTTTGTAACTGTGAGCCAAAAATATTATTTTTCATAAAATTGCATATTTCCCTTTTTAAGGAATAACACGAGAGAGTTAAATAGAACAATATAGTTTTCTAACCCAATGTGTTCTTGTTGAAATAGTAAAATACACAAATATATGGTAGTAAAAGCAACTTGGCATTTTATTATCTGTGTGTATAGTAACTGTCAGGTTGGTAAATGGTGACAACTCCTGTTCTGGACGAGTGGAGCTTCTTCGTGACGGTCAGTGGAAAACAGTGTGTGATGATGGCTGGGATCAATCAGATGCTATAGTGGTGTGTAGAGAACTGGGCTGTGGGAGTGTCGTAGGGCCAAGTCGTGCTTATTTTGGCCAGGAATCAGGAATAGTGTGGATGAATACTGTACAATGTACTGGGACAGAATCTACTTTGAAGAGCTGCATATCACATGAAATTACCTCCTGTAGTAGTAATAAAGGTGCTGGAGTCATCTGTCAGCGTGAGTCACAAAACTGTAAACAATGATTTTAATATGCTTTTGTCCATTCAAATCATCTTTACAGACATAAAGCCATTTTGTTTCTTTTGCCATGTGCTTCAGCTCCTATTACAGTCAACAGCAGTCTTTCATGTTCGGGAAGAGTGGAGGTCCGCCACAATGGAATATGGGGAACAGTGTGTGATGATGGCTGGAATCTGACAGACGCTGCAGTAGTGTGTAGAGAGATGGGATGTGGGGATGTGATCGAGGCAAAGAGTGCAGCTTATTTTGGACAAGGATCAGGACCAGTATGGATGAAAAATGTGAGATGTAATGGAACAGAGTCTACACTGAAGAACTGTGTTTTAAGTGGAAGATTTCAACAAAACTGCAGCCATGAAAAAGATGCTGGTGTCATCTGTAGACGTAAGTGATTAATGTTTTATTATAAAGGTCTACTGCCTGAAAAAATACTTAAATACTGCTGCATTTCTTAACATAACTGTTCATGTTAATAATGTGCAAACAATTAATAAAAGCAAAATTATGTGTGTCTTAGACCTACACACTTCATAGAAGACCAATTTTTCATTTATCAAAGAACTATTGCTAAACAGTTTCTGTTCATTTATTGTTTATTAGCCAAAGTACGACTGCAGAATGGTTTCAACTCTTGTTCTGGACGAGTGGAGGTTCTTCACAATGGAGCATGGGGAACAGTGTGTGATGATGGCTGGGGTCTGACAGATGCTTCAGTGGTGTGTAGAGAGATTGGATGTGGGGATGCTATAGAGGCAAGAAAAGGTGCTTTTTTTGGCAACGGCTCAGGACCAATATGGATGAATAATGTCAATTGTTATGGGAATGAGCAAACTCTAAAGAGATGTAGATCTTCTGGATGGGACGTACAGAACTGCAGTCATTATAAAGATGCTGGAGTCATCTGCCAATGTGAGTCAAATACATAAACAATAATGAGGCCGACTGCGCTGACATCCAGAATATAACTAGTGCTTGTACATTGGACTATAGTAACTTTCATCATTACCTATTATTATATTATAGTAAAATATCAGAAATTTTGTTTAATATCTATTTCAGACAGCTATACCTTTATCAATGATTCAAAAAGCTGGATTGATGCATTGGGATATTGCAGAACTCACTACCAGACACTGGCGCACATTTTAAATGCCACGGCACAGAAGTACATCACACAGATGCTGCAGGATAAAGCAATCACTGATGGAGTGTGGATCGGGCTTGAGCGGAGTATGCTCTTCAGCTGTTCACCCTGGCTGTGGACCAGTGGGCCGTATGTGGAGTATGCACCGTGGCATCAAGAGTTTCCAAAGGACCCAGCGAGCATGTTTTGTGGAAAACTTCTCAAGGAAGAACAGAACGGGTTTGGATGGACGGATGCTTGCTGCCATGAGCGCCTACCTTTCATCTGTCAGGTCAGTTTCTCGTCCTGGTTTAATGAAATCAGCTTTCTGATTGCATGCAGTCTTGTGTTTTTTGAATTCTTGAGTGTGAAAGAGTCTGCAAGCGTCTAAAGCCTAAAATGATTATCTTCTGTCATGTCTTATCAGGGATGAAACACTAGATGGAGCCGTTTCCTAATTTGAGTCGGTTGCTGGTGATAACAGTAGGGTCATGATGATAAATTTTTTTGCTTTGTTTCTTAACAAGTTATAGTAAGTATCATGTATCCCTGTTTGTTGGTATGGACATATTGATATACTCCATATATATATATATTTTCTTTTCATTCACATTTTATTTTTTTGACAATTTATTTCTAAATGTTTCTCTAAAAAGGTTGCTTAGTGGTATTTATACTTTTAATAAAATTATTTGTTGTTTATTTTCATACCATTTTCATTCAGTGTTTTTCAGCAGTCAGTCTTTGTGTGTTTATATTGACTAATGAATAAAGCTAGTAAACAATGGGCAGTTTGCTGCTTTCTTTATTGTATTCTTGATAAGATTATTATTTTTTATTAATTTATTTTTGTAAAAGTATAATAGTTCATTTTAGATTTGTCATGATAACAGGTGTATACATGTATATTATTATTATTAGTACCAAAAACATCAGCAAAACAACACTAATTATAAAACAAAAAATTGTGCTGATGCTGTTATTAATATTATTTATTTTAATAGCCTAACATGAATTATTTCCACCGGCTGTCCCACCCCCCATCTCTGTCCTCTCTCTTAAAACACACACACACACACACACACACACACAGACGGTTCCTCCCATTTCTGCCAAATAGAAGACTTAAGTCGGCTGCCTCCACACATAAGCATATCTCTCTGCCGGATGCGTTCATGTTTTACTGACAGTTTAGTAACAAATAGCGTCGTTTTAAAACGGAAGAGATGTCGACAAGACAGGGATTCTATCGGCAAGAACTAAACAAGACTGTCTGGGAGGTGCCAGAACGATACCAGAATCTCACACCGGTTGGATCGGGGGCATTTGGCTCAGTATGGTAAGTCCAGCAGGCGAGTTTATGAATGATACTATGATGAAGGCTTGACTTATGAATATTAATGACGTAACCGATGATTGGCTGATGCGCCGACGTTCTACCGCTATCGAATCCTTAACCGAAGGCGTGACTCATGAATATTACACTGGGGCGTTCAGCATGAACAAATCAATATTCATTAGCTGAGCCTTCGTCGTAGTAAGATTTTGCGGCGTAGAGAGGAGAGGGTGAGGCAGGAATACATCTTGACAAAACAACATCCGGAAAAACATTAATCTTACTTTTCCCACAGAGAAAATAAACCACTGGCAGTAAAATATTTAGCAAAACAGAACCAACATTTCATAGGCTACTGAAAATAATATCTGTTGGCATTGCATTCATTCGTTTGATTGTGATAAACGCTGCTGGTCCTTTTTTACTGACATGTGTCAATCATTCCTTCAGCAACAATGACTGTTTGTCTGGCGATATTAACAGTATAAAAAAAAAAAAAAAACGCCTTCCTCTAAGTGATGCTGAACAAAAGCTGATTAACTGTATGTATCTGGCAATCTATCAAGAACACAAGGCATGTATTTAAAAAGTAAACAAGGTATTTCCTATATATCTCAGGTAGTCATGACATTTGTGTTTTTATACAGAATGACCAAATACTAAGGCTTCTGATTCTGTAAATATGTTTAGTTAGGTTGTTGAAAGCACCTTCCAACATGCCCATTTGGTGCCACAATATTGCTCTAGTAGACAACATGCTAGGCCTATTCATTTCCGGTCTTAAAGTGAGACTGTCTACCAGTTTTACCCATGCCACACCCCCATCAGCATCTGACGTCCATCTGTATGGGAGAACGTCCAGATATTTCATCCTGCCATAATGCACTTATCCTGAGAGACTTACATTGCATCTGAGCTACAACATTAGATCCCTCAGGCCTCCCTGAAACGGTTGCCATGGTGACACAGCTTCTGGCTTCAGCATCTTCCCATTTTCACCGTACTAATTTAAAAAAATTCTGAAGATGTCAATCAGTTTATATAGAAGTACGTCACATCATTTTGATGCACCAGCAGTAGTTACATAATCATCCAGATGATATGCTCAATTAATTTTGCAAGTAAACATGTTTCTCTTCCTCTTCCCAACTTTTTTTTCTGACAATGTTTCACAATTGTTCCACAGCTTCGTCTAAGAGAGCCAGATCAAAATCAGTCTGACTCATGATGGTATAAATATATTCTTCATTAGTTATTAACCGAAAGGAAACCAACAATGACTTAAAGGTATAGGTCACTCAAAAATGAAAATTTGCTAACATTTACTCACCCTCAGGCTATCGAAAAAGTAGATGAGTTTGTTTGTTCATAAGAACAGATTTAACGAAATGTACCATAGCATTGCATTGCTTGCTCACCAGTTTATTCTCTGCAGTTAATGGGTGCCATCAGAATAAGAGTCTGAACAGCTGATAAAAACATCACAATAACGACTCAATCAGTTAATGCATTGTGAAGCAAGAAGCTGTGTGTTAATTAGAGACAAATCCATTATTAAGGTGTCTTAACATTAAAACACTGCTTTATGGCCAAAATATGTGTCCATAATTTATAACATCCTACAGTGGAAAAGTCCATCCATCTCCTCTCACATTAAAATCCCCCCACATATTTGTTTAGAACTGGTTTGGACTGGTTTTGCATGTAAATGGTGCTTGATCTGTGCATATTTTTCACCTGATTCAAATGAGACAAACTTTATCACTGGAGACAGTTGTATTTTGGATAGAGGACATGGGTTTTATCTGGAGGCAATTGTTTGAAATCTAAGTTTTATTTATTTAAACATGCAGCAATGCGTTAGTTGATGGTCTGGAGTCATGTGGATTATTGTGATGTTTTTATCAGCTGTTTAGACTCTCATTCTGACGGCACCCATTCACTGAAGAGGATCCATTATTGAGCTAGTGATGTAGTGCTAAATTTCTCCAAATCTATTCCAACAAGAAAACAAATTCATTTGCATCTTGGAGTACATTTTCAAATGTTCATTTCTGAGTAAACTATTTAATTATATCATTAATATTTTACAGATAAATAATGATCTATAAAACAAATTTCTCATTTTATTGATTGCAACGAGCATAAAAATCACAAAAACAGTGACTCCATCAAAAGCACTAAATAGGGAACTAAACAGTGCACAATCCTGCTCTATTTTGTTTTTTAAACGAGGCTCTCAGGTCTTGTATGCTTTAGCAGACACTAAAATGAGCGTACCGAAAGACACAGTGGTAGACAATGCTAAATAAAAGCTAACTAGCAAATATCCCAAACCCACAGGCAACTGGGAAAAAAGCACCAGCAGAGAGCATTGCTTGAGGGCATCACATGGTCGTCCTGTCTTAGAAGCTATTACCAGTGTTTCTTCCCGTTTATTTGGGAGGTTTGCCAGCTCTGAAAAATGATGCGATGCAGCTCATTTCATTGTTAGTGACGCAGATGCCCTGCAACACCTCAAGACCACCTGAGACCTAATTATTTCAGTATTTGTAATAAAAGATGCACAACACTAACAATGGATTTACACTGAAGGTTTAATTGCTGCTGATTGGATCCCACGTTGAGTTAAATAGGTTCAGCTATTTCTAACAGCCTGGGGATATGATTATAGAGTCATTGCTGTGTGTCATCTGACATGAGAGGCCTGATTAAGCTATTGTTATGTTTTCTTTTAATAATAGGCCTGGTCCCATAGTGCTCTAATAAAGCATGCAAAACAATGCAATAGTCATTTAGTCACAATATCCAAATTCATTAGTGCTCATATTTTTATTTCAGGTATTCAGATTGACACATTTGTTCAGTATTAAAGCTCTACTACTAGAACAATCCCCCCTTATTCAGACCCTGTTGATGTCCATCATTTTATTCCACAGGAATCTCTCTCCATCACACACACGCACACACACACACACGCACACACACACACACAGAGACTCCACAAACACCTTCTTACTCAAATGAGCTGTGAATTTGCATTGTTCATGTTAAGCCCTTTTCTATTGTGTGATTATTTGACTTCTTCACAGCATAGCTGATTTTTCTTTTTTTTTTTTTAAGAAGAAAGGGGGCAGGGCAGACCTGGGGTGTGTGGAGGGGTTGAAACAGGGAATAGGAGCATCCCAAATGGGGGTTGGGTGCTTTTGTCTTCAACAGAGAAAAAGAAAAAAAATGTATATGCCATATCATATTGCATGATTCAGTTCAAAACATCAATACAGCATCTTTCACCTTTAAGATTAATTAATTTCTAAGAATACCTTCATTAATCCAGTTCTAAAGACCTGCCAGGGGTTTTGATTTATTTAATTCAATAGACTAAAGTACATTCATAACACTGAGTCAATACTGGAATTATTACTTTATCCACTGACTCAATTTTTTTTTTAGCTTTTTCCACATAATTTCTCAATTGGCCTTCTGAAACAGTAAAAATAATTAGGCTTAGCCTTTCTAATCAGTCTCAGGTGAGCCTCTGAGCGGTGAGACAGATATCTTGTGTATTTATTAATTACTTTGAGTCTTGCATGATTCAATCCAGAGCATTTGTTTCAATAAAGAATTTAAGAGTGTGTGTGGCTGCTTTCAATCAGAGTGTGTTTAATATTGCGTTTGTCTGATTAACTCTCTAGCTCAGCATATGATGTGTGCCTTCGTCAGAAAGTGGCCGTCAAGAAGCTCTCCAGGCCTTTCCAGTCCCTCATCCACAGCAGGAGAACGTACAGAGAACTGAGACTCCTCAAACACATGAAACATGAGAATGTAAGTCCCCCGAAAACACATGCAAACAAATACCAAAAACCCAGTAGTGCACAAATATAACTAGTACAACTCCTAGACAGTCATCAAACATCTGAATCGAAATTGTTAGGTCTGTTCAAACAGCAAAGCCTCACTCATGTTTTTTTTGTTTTGTTTCTGTAATCCAGGTTATCGGACTGCTGGATGTTTTCACTCCAGCAGCTTCTCTTGAAGAATTCAATGAGGTGTGAGTGTCTGTCCGGTCACTATATCTTCATTTGTGAATGCATAAAACAGCTTTTATGATGTCTGTTAAACTAAAATGGTACTTTTTGTTTCATTAAAATCATATGCAATTGCAGTCAACCAATTATCAAAAAATATTTGTTTTTATTTGCAAATGCGTGATGATTTAAATGCACTAAATCGGCTATAAGCTAAGACGGTCTCTGTCTCTCTAGATATCTTGTGACCAACCTGATGGGAGCGGATCTCAACAACATTGTCAAATTTCAGAGACTTTCAGATGAACATGTACAATTCCTCATTTATCAGCTTCTCCGGGGCCTTAAGGTACACTTTCAGTTCAGATGTCAGAACCAGTTCTGAATTGCAGAGGCAAACTGTTTTTTCTGCCTCTGTGCCTCTTTTACTATGTCATACTGTTTCTTCTAAAGGCTCAACTTTCTGTTTTCTCTCACAAACAGTACATCCATTCAGCTGGGCTGATCCACAGAGTGAGTGCTTTTCCTCCTTCTCAGTTTTTGTTTAGTGTCCATTTTATAGGCCACTGGAGTCTTGTTCCTTTTAACAGTTCATTCATCATTATTACACATTTCAAACAAATTTTGATTTGTATGCATGTTTGCAGGACTTAAAGCCAAGCAATGTAGCGGTGAATGAAGATTGTGAACTCAGGGTGAGAAAAAACTCCCCTTTTGATTTTTTTGCAGTCTATACACACAAAATACCTGAATTGCCACAGTGCATTTATTTTGTTAATTTGTATTTTTTAATCTAAACTTTCAGATCCTGGATTTTGGATTAGCCAGGCAGACAGATGAAGAGATGACGGGTTACGTGGCGACTCGTTGGTACCGAGCTCCTGAGATCATGCTCAACTGGATGCATTACAACCAGACAGGTAAAACAAGCATAAACCTTCAATTCTTGTGTTTTTGACTAGATAGATAGATCTGCACTTTATAATCTGTGCAACTGGCTGATCAAATACAATTCAATCTGTTTTACAGTGGATATCTGGTCTGTCGGATGCATCATGGGTGAACTTCTGAAAGGCAAGGTTTTGTTTCCTGGCAACGATTGTATCCTTCCTTCACAAAAGCCACTTAAACCTCCTCTTAGTGTGTTTGTGTGTGGTTTTTGAGTGAGTCTTGCTTCCAGTAAAGGCAGGTGAGGGAAGCGTAGCCTAAGTGGTTCAAATGATGTTACAGAAACTGAATGTAAGGAACTAGGAATCAATTTCCAAAGATGGAGGCATCAGATAGCTATTTCTCTATTCCAGGATTTCTTATAGTCAGACTTCCATCTGAAACCTCTAAACGGTTATAGAATCTTTGACATAATTTGTTCAGATATAGATCAGCTCAAGAGAATCATGGAGGTTGTAGGCACTCCTACACCTGACGTTTTGAAGAAGATATCTTCCGAACATGTGAGTGTTCAGTTATTGGTTTAATTTATAACTATACTAACAATGTCTAGCTGTTGATGAATGACAGTTTGTCTGAAATTTATTACTTATTTTTTGGTATTATCCATCAAGGCTCAGAAGTACATCCAGTCGCTTCCACACATGCCTCAGCAGGACCTGGAGAAGATATTTAGAGGAGCAAATCCTCTGGGTAAGACTAAAGGCCTGCTCACATTATAAAGGATAACTATATTAGTCCCACACACGCCATATTCATGCAGTCTGACACTTTTAACGCTTAAGCTCTTTGATGTTTTCTGGATTTTGATTGGCAATCAATGTTTCATCAACTGGGGAAAAAAGTTCTGGATGTTTCAATGATACTGTGGTGGATTCTGATTGGCTGTCAATGTTTTTATCATTATTTAGCTGGGAAAACCATTCTGAAAGTTCCAATGACATTGTTCTTTTGTATCATTGTTAGTTCTGGTCTAAATGCTGCTATTGTCTTACATTTTTACATTTTTTTACAACTTTAAAAAGTTATCATCCTTGAATTACAAGAAAAAAGCTTAGAATTTTAAACGGTACTTAAAAATAGAAAAAGTCAAATTAAATCTATTTATCTTCCCCATCCCTGTTTGCCTGCTTTGACTTTAGCGGTTGATCTGTTAAAAAAAATGCTGGTGTTAGACTGTGACGGGAGGATCTCAGCCAGCGAAGCTCTGTGTCATCCGTACTTTTCCCAATACCACGATCCTGACGACGAACCCGAGGCGCCTCCATATGATCAGACCCCAGAGAGCAAGGATCGCACGCTGGACGAGTGGAAGGGTGAGAGGAAATCTTACAAGGCTTTTGTTTGGATTAAAGGTTGTAAACGTACACTAAAACTCCACCATGATTCAGCTATTTGTTCATTCAGAAAATCATTGTGAACATGATCTGTCAAAATTGATACCTTTATCTTTTGATCTGTTAGTCACACATTATTAACTTGTATTAACTTATTAACTTGTATTTAACTTTATTAACTAATATTTGCAGTTGTTCGGTGGCTGTGAAAATCCACTCTCTCTTTCTCTCTCCACAGAGCTGGTGTTTGAGGAAGTAAGCAATTTCAAAGATCCTCCCAATAAACCTGAAAGTCTTCAGGTTGAACAATAAAACTGAGCATAACTACAATCCAGGAGGATGCCACCTTCACCACTGTCTGTCTTTCAAATGTACAAACTACAGGACTGGTGGACATACTGTATGAACAGCTTGCAGTCCAACCAGAGACAATGACTGTGTATTTCCAAGGCATGACGCCCTTCCTGTATGTGGGTGTGTGTTCACACACACTTAACTAAGAGCAAAACACGACCGGTATTGTTTGAACAAAGGCGATGTATTAATATTACAAGGTGCATGTTGTTTGTTTTGAGTGTTTTTTATATTTGATGTGAGATAGGTGAAGCAGGGTAAGATGTCTTTTATATGAGACCAAAACAAATGAAGCAGGAGGAGGAGACAAAAATGTTTACAATATTGGATAGAGTGGGATGTGTGTCTTAAAAAGTTCATATATGAATCAATGTAAAAAAAAAAGTCTCTGCATAAAACTGAATCAGTTACATAATCCGTCTTTACTCTTTTTTCATCTGCGAGGCTATATGAATATAACATACCTCAGTGCAATTAAGTACTTTTTCATTATGATAACATGCAAATCAGTCAATCAATAACAACAATAATGAATATATTTGCTGTACTGCCTTTAATTTTTACAAATGTAAAATATAGACGATTTTAGAAATATAAGCATTTATTAATTTATGAAAATGTCAATTTATGAAAATATCAATGTCAAAGAAAAAATATTTTACATATAATAAAAAAGAATCAACAATCCTGATTTTCTTTATGTAAAATATAATTTCTTTCTTTTTGAGATTGATTCTGAATGTTTCTCCTGTGTATTGAAATTAATTACACAATATGTAAAATAAACAGCAGCAGTTGTTTGCAGACTGAATATGTGTGTGTTTTCAAAATAGGAAACTGCATTTCAGGAAGTGGTTAACACAGTGTCACAGATATTTCTCAATGTATGTTTTGGAAGATCCTGAATGGCTACTTTGATGTCATAAAACTAGTCAGCATCCTCTAAAGCTGAATGGGGAAATGGGTGTGGTTTCTTACATTTACACTTTATGTAAATTAACCTTATCAACAACTGCTCTGCTTTCAGTAAAGTACAGTGTGAAAAATATACTAAGCACTTGGTACAAACTGGTAAAAGTGTTACTTCTCTGATGTTGTTCGGACGTCCTGTTATCTGGCTCTTGTGTATCTGCACCCTCCTCATGGTCTCTTGCTTGCATGCCTTTAACAAAGCCAAGAACTGCCTTCAGCTGTTTCACTGGGACTGGATTGGTCTTTTTTCATTTGAGAGTAAGCCAGTTCCCTAAGCATGTATCCACAACCCCCTCACCATCACTTTTAATAAAAAAAAGTATAAAAATCTTAACAGGATAACAGGATGTATAATTGTGGAAACTTTAATCCACCAGGGCTCTCCAAGTTGCACTCCGTTTACGCTCATTTTTTGAGAGTTTCTTTATCAAAATATATGATAAAGAATGAGTAAACGTATAAATAACATAAAATGTTAGTTTCACATTTGAAAGACAGCGTACTGTTGCTATGGTTACCGCTGATGAACTGATGTCTATCTACAGTAGTGCACTTAAACTAACTTGTAAAGTTAACTTTTGTGGCTGCTGAAACATTGTATAAAATTCTGTTTAACTGTACTGTAGATGTACTTAAAGTTTTTTTTTTCTGGAGCCCCAAACCCCCATAAATTGTGTTTGTTTAATTCTGTTAAAATTACTTTACATGATGAAACATATAATTAGTCTACTGGCTCTGTAACTAAAGGAGGATATTTCTCAAGAGAGCTGTGCAATGAATGCACAACGAACGGTTTTAGACTGGCCTTATTTTTTTCAATTGCATCATGCACTTCCATCTGTTTTCTTAATTCTCCTTCAACTAAAGGCTTCGTGGCTTATCTGAGTGAAACCTCTGTAAACTTTTCTTCCTTTGCAAGACAAGAGGTCTCCCTGCTGATGTCATTGTCTGCGTTTAACAAGCAGAAGTTGCCGAATTAAAGACATTGTGTTGGTCTTCAGCAGGATTTCCGCTTGAATAGATTCTTGACTTGACCAAGTTGCTCAAGTTTTAGACTGAGTAATGATCCTAATCCATTACGCTATCACTACGTGCTCAACCTCTTTCCTGACCACATCTTCAGGTTCAGACGTAGAGGTTTAAAAATGCAATCAACGAGACAATGCAATGTCCATGGGACTTCAACCTCGCAATGATCTCATAGATGGTTATAGACACAATTGTTAAACATTGCTCGTACTCTTCTCAATTTATCCAAAGTTGAGCCACTGACCGTGAGATGAGAGTGTGTGTGGCCATCAAGAAGCTCCACCGGCCGTTCCAGTCCATACTGTTCTCAAGGACAGATTGTAGGACAGATTTCAGGATTTGTGTGTCAATTCTTTCAGTTCTGATGCACTATTTTAGGAGATTTCAACCTAAAAATCTAGATTTTCTTATCACCACTTAAACTACCTCTAAACTAGTACAGTACTGTATGTAATTCAGATCATTAGCAATTGTTTTAAGTTCTGTCATCACAGACCAACAATGAAACAGCAGCTAATGTCCTTTTCTCTTAGTTACCGGGTGATGCCGTTTATGGGCACTGATTTGGGAAAGCTGATGAAGATGCAGAGACTATCGGAGGACAGGGTGCAGTTTCTGGTCTATCAGATACTGAGGGGTCTGAAGGATAGGCACAGATATACACACAATCACATCTGTGAAGTACTCTGTCCTTTATAACTTTGTGGTATCTATAAATCTCTCGCTCATGCTCTGTTTCCACAGTACATTCATTCAGCCGGGATCATTCACAGGGTAAGTGACCTCGGAGAGTTTAGATAGATGCACAGAGGGTCGACTTGTGGGTGACGTTCCCTGACGTTTATTTAACTTCTGTCTATCTCTTTTGTAATGACTGAGAAAACGTCTGGAGGTGTGCACTTTTGTTTCAGGCTATATATAATAAGTAGGAGCATTTATATGTATTTGTCTTGTGCTTATTGTAAATGTCTACTTTTGTTGAAGTTCTTCAGGATCTCAAACCAGGAAATCTGGCAGTGAACCAGGACTGTCAGTTGAAGGTATTAAAACAACTTGGTCTATAGCACAATTTAAATGAGTGTATACATCAGCTTTCCTAAAGAGCTGGATAAGTGTAAAAACTGTAACTTTTGTGTGCAGATTTTGGACTTGCACATCAGGCAGATTCAGAGATGACAGGTTATGTTGTGACCCGCTGGTACAGAGCACCAGAGGTTATCCTCAACTGGATGCACTACAGGTGAGAAACACTATACAAAAGAGACGTTTACAAATAAATGTAGCTATTACATAGTCTAACCACTAGATGTCCCTGTAGGACTGGGGGTCATGGGGCCGGTTGCACTAGCTGTGCTTAAATTACAACTTAGCCTATTTTTCTGAGGTAAATGGGCACCGAGTTACAACACATGCTCTACTAAATATTCCTGCATTGCACCATGAAACTGAATAACAGAGCTCTACGTAAAAACATAATATTTATGGAAGCCTCCAACCAGAAGAAATGTTGTAAATAACGCAGATTGACTGAATTGTATCTTGAGAACTTTAAATTCCAACTGAAGTAAGAACTTTTCAACAGCTGGTTCGACGACTGAACTCTTTTTCTGTTTTAGTAGATAATGGCTGCATAATGGTGGACATATTGCTTGGAAGGCCATTAACTGAATGATAATTTCTCCTTTCACATGTTCTAGCGACTTTGATGATTAGCTGACTGATATTATGTTGTTCTTGACTTGTGAACAAGTTATCAAACAGATAAAGTTTATAAATGTTAACTGTACTGTCTCAGTATTGTATCACTGAATCCTTTTGTTAATATTGTAAATGTTGTGTTATTGTTCTGCTGACTTGACATATGTAACACACTTTTGTGGTACCACTTATGTATTTACATTCTTGCTCATCTATCATGACTGCCTACAGTGGTAGAGACATTTTTTAAAAAATTTCTAGGCTATGCTTTAAGCACTGCAAGCCTTCTCTTAGCCACTTAATATATCTTATATATCTTTTGTATTACAAATGTCGGTTTATATATATATATATATTTTTTATCTGTTTTCTTGATGTAATTGCAATTTAACTTGATTGGTCATGTGATTAATCATGGATGTATGTGATCATGTGATCATACATGGCTGTATATATGGAGGTGTGTCTCCCCACTTGTTTTCATGTCTGATGAACGGCTTGGACCCGAAACATTAC
The DNA here is from genome assembly GCF_003368295.1 of Carassius auratus. NCBI lineage: Eukaryota > Metazoa > Chordata > Actinopteri > Cypriniformes > Cyprinidae > Carassius > Carassius auratus. The sequence continues at coordinate 11,066,524 of NC_039246.1, forward strand.
ACGTGGTGAGCAATCATTAAAATTGCTAAGGAGCATTTTCTGGTGTGCGGACTCATTGTTTACCTTATCACTGAATCCTTGACATAGACTTGTAGATCGGGACCAGCAGTGAGAGATCACGAAAATCACAGGAACACCAGCACCAGATTTCATCATAAACTACAGAGCCAAGATGTGTGTATTACAAATAATAAAAACCACAGGAAAATTAATTGCATGCACAAACATGCAGACATGCAATTGCACAATTGATGCATGTGTTTTCTGCATCCACCCAAACAGGCCAAAAACTACATCAGAGGTCTACCTAAAGTACCAAAGAAAGACTTAAACACTATTTTCTTTGAAGCCAGATCAGAAGGTAAGCAATTTCCTTCTTTTGCTACACTGTAGAGTTATTTGTGTGTAATGATCGATGAACGCTCTGGAGCAAATGCTGGTTCTGGATACAGAGAAACGCATGAGCACTGCAGAGAAACACCCCTCTGAGTGAACACAGATACACACAATTTATAAAGTGCATAAATGCATTCGAAAAGAAAATGGAATAAATGTAAATTATATGACAAGAGTCACAATGTTGTTCAGTTATGAGGTTCCAGATTATTATACGGTTATGTGATATCTCTTTATTACTTGACTTGAATATGCAAAATCCATTTTTTACCTGCAACTAAAAACAGTTTTATTTGAAAGCTAGTTTTAATGATTTCAGCATGCCAGTAGGATTATTTTGGTATTTACTTTACTAATAAGTTCTTATTTAATTTATTAACACAATAGTTTACACAGAATATGTCATGGTTAGCACCTCTTTTTAAATTAATGAATGAAACCATCTTATTGAGTGTTTAATGATTTGTTAGACTGAAAAATATTTGGTTGTGAAACAATTTTCAATCAGAAATTGCTAGTAAATTTCATAAATAGTTACCAAGAGATGACAAGCACATTGAATTAAACATGAAAGTTTGGAGCAAAAAAAGTTTTAGATATTGACTTTAAAAAATATATATTTTGTATATGTGAGTGTAAATGTTTAAGGGTTAGTTCACCCAGTAATCAAAATTAAGCTCATAATCATAATTTTGATTATTGGCTGAACTAAACCTTTAAGAATTTTCCTTAACAAATCGGATTATTTTTCAGTACACAAGATATATAACAAAAATGTATCTTCAGTGCAATAACCCTTAGCTTTTCCTGAGAATGACTGCATAACTCATCTTACACAAGTTTACCTTAAAACATCAAGCATAAGGTTGGGGTTAGGAGTTAGGGTACATACAGTAACAGTCTAACATAAATGTTATCACGCTTAACTGTTTACTGTTAAAGGTGCAGGTGCAGACAATACAGATCAAAAACTCCCTAATAAAGACAAGCCCAAAAATTATGTAGATAAGAAAGTAGTAGCACAGAAAGTAGTGTTTATATATATATATATATAAAGCTAAAGATATCATTTGCTGGCAACTAAACACTCATTTTAAACAGCTTAAACTCCTGCTAAAAAAATGAAGGATTTATGTTTTTTTTATCACAGCACATCTGTTCCTAAGAAATTACCTTGAAGCAAAAATCTGTCCCACCTGTTCAAACATGATTAGATCCCACTTGTTAAGCAACAGACTGACCTTACATATGTGAGGTCTGTATAAAAACCATACATTTCTCTCAAGTTGTCTTGTAATTTCACTCAATAACACCATGAGGAGAGCTGCTTTATTTCTTCTGCTGACGGCTCTCTTGGCCAAAGGACAAGGTGAGAAACTTAAGAAAACTTTTTTTTACAAATTGATGGAAATGCTAGATGTTAAGTGTTCAGTCTGAATAAAATCCCACAGAGCTGCACTGGGAAAACGGCTATGACCAGCCTCTAAATTTTAACTGCCCGGCAGGACAGTCGATATCCTACATAAAGAGGTGAGTAAAAAGCAGACTGTACTTCAGTAAAGTATAGATACTGTTAAAATTTTACTAAAGTAAAAGTCAATACATCATGGGTTAATGTGATCTAAAAACATATGGATCAATGAATGCAGTTTACACTGAAATGAAGGTTATTGGCTATTAAACATGCATGGTAATTTGAAACCCCAGATAAGTCAATATTCCATTTCAAAAGAATTTAAGTATACATTCTCAAAAATAATTCTATAGTGATGAAACAGAACACATAATCAGAACATCAAGTTCTTACTGTACTTACTGTTTCCTTCCCTAATGGATAAACCAAGCCAACATGATAATCATCATGAGGACCGGATGTGGGAGTTCGGCTGTAAAGACACCTTTGATTCTGGTGCAGACTGTTTCTGGTCACCTGACGTCAATGATTTTGACCAAACGCTCAGCTATGAGTGTCCACCGCACCACATCATCGCAGGAATGAGCAGCTACCACAACAACAAGCACGAGGACAGACGGTGAGCTCCGGTTTTGTTTTGATGTGCTGTGCGAGTTGACTCGAGCTGATGTCAGGTATACTCCTGTTTTGTTTTTGTTTTTTACACAGCTGGAAGTTTTACTGCTGTAGAAGTAACGGCCACTGTACTACGAGCTGTGAGTGGACTACCTATGTGAACTGGTTTGATGAGCTCTTCCACTGGACCGTACCAAACCAAAACTACCTGGTTGGTGCTGAAAGCTACCATGAAAACAAACATGAGTAAGTAAAGCAGATTTTTTATATTTTCAGATTTTTTTCTTCTTTTTTTCTCTTGAATGTTTTGTTCAATTGAATATTGAAAAAGCTTTGAATGTGAAACTGCATATTTTAATGCTAACATATTATCTTTTTTAATGTTTTCAGAGACCGTCGCTGGAAGTACGAGTATTGTAGTAAAGTACAATGCTAAGACTCTCAAATGCAAAAACTCTCAAATCTGAAATAAACACAAGATGGAAATCACTGATCCAAGAATTTTTAATAAAGTCTTAGGTCTGAGACTGAAAATGCATTTCATGTCATGTCTGAAAATGTATAGTGTCATAAAGTAAACTGAAGCAGTTAGTGTGTGTGTGTGTGTGTGTGTGTGTGTGGTGGTGTGCCAAGTGCTAATATTTTGAATAATAACAATTTCCATATTGTTTTTCATATTTTATAGTGGATAGGCCACCAAAGGATTCTGCCAGATCTGGCACTTCATATAAAAAATTATGAGAGTGCAGCACTCAAGTCACATTATATGGTTGACATTATCTGATGGATTAAAGAATTATTATATCAATAGTCAATAGGCTTGTTTAGAGCAGTGTTTCCCAACTCTGTTCCTGGAAGCAAACAAAAAACACTCATTTTAAATCTCCTCTTAATCAAACAGACTTGATTAATCACAATAAAGTTGATCAAACTCATGACTTGATCAAGATTTGAAACAGAAAATGAATTCTATTGCCATGCCTCCTGGAACTGGGATTTGAAGTAAATGAAAAAGAGCAGGAGCAACTGCAGATATTTCCGTTATGCTTGCATCAAGACTGATGTTAAGTAAGAAACCGAAATCAAACGGATCACAGAAATAATGGATCAAATTCAACTGATCAGTTCAACATTATCTTCTGAGAAACTGGATAAAGAGAGACTTTTGTTGCAAGGTGAGTTTGACACTCTGACCAGTGTGCACACAGAAGAACTTTTCCTGAAAGCGCTCTAGACTCATTATGAACACAGTGAGCGGGCTGAGAGTTTTTTGTGCTATCAATTGAAAGCAGGTTTAATAGCAGCAATTGGTGACGATGAGGGCAACATTATTATGCATCAACAGGTTATTAATGATCAGTTTAGATCTTTCTATGAGGCCTTACACACTTCTTAAGTGGACAACATAGAGTGGATAGAAAGGTTTTTCATCAACTCTGAGTTGCCATCTTTCTACCATTCATACATATCCGCTTTAGAATGTAACAAAACAGCTCTTAAGTTAGACAGTGCAATTAAAAAAACTAAAAACTGGAAAAGCATCAGGTCCCAACGGTTTTCTGCCAAGTTAGCCTCTTTGTTGAGCAAGGTACCTAAAGAGGTCCTTGTTTCAAAATCTCTCCCAACAACCATGACTCAGGGAACCATATCAGTCTTTCTCAAAAAAGGATAAAGACCCACTTAAATGTGCATCCTACCACCCAATCAGTTGACTTTGCTGTGGCTATAAGATCCTGGCCAAGGTGCTGGCAATCAGAATAGAGCCAGTCATGAGTAAGATAATTCATCCGGATCAGACTGGCAATTATCTCTGTTGACTGTGTTATTTACTTAACCAAAGACAATACTAACCCTGGGATCCTTATATCCTGCTCACAAGGTGTTTGATAGGCTTGAATGTAATTGTTTTACTCACAACTAGAAGGTTTGGCCATGTTCTGTTTATGGATAAATGTTTTGTACATGACTTAGGCCTTTGTTCAAACAAATAACATATTATCCAAATGATTTCCACCTGTTAGGTGGAAAAGTTGTGGCTTCAAATCAAGTTCAAATCATATTTATATGATTTTTATTTTTATATAAAGGTGTGCTCAGTAAGTTTTACTATAGCTTTTATTCTTTACACATGAAAAAAGTAAACTTCAACAATATGTCTTTGTATAATAAAATTGTACAGTTTTACATACAGTAACATTTTTCTGTATTATTGCGTATTTATATCTTCAAAAATAAAAACGATATGTTTCTGAAGACACGCTGTCTCACATTGTTTTCATAGTGCATCAAAAGCTGTAGTCAGAGCGTGATTTGCAGACTTGTGATTGGCTGCTGCTGTATTAAGAAACATGTTTGTCTGACTCATGATTGGCTGCTGCAGGAGTCAGACACAACAACAGCTTATGTAAACAGGACGCATCACATACTTTGCATCCTTGAACACAAGAGACCATGAGGAGAGTTGCTCTGTTTCTGCTACTGACTGGGCTGTTTGCCAGTGGACAAGGTGAATGTCCTTTCTAAATAACCTTTCTAGTTTTCTAATTTTCATGCAAGCCTGTGTTAATTGTGATCTGAGTTATTTGATATTAAAAATATATTCTAAGCTGAAACTGGTTGGGCATGTAACTCCACAGACTGGCATAACAACTATGATGAGCCTCTCAACTTTCAGTGCCCTCCAGGACAGTCTATATCCTCCATCAGCAGGTGAGTAGGCTGTACTAATTAATAATTGTTCAGCTATTTTAAAATTATTATAAAGGCATAAACTTTCTTGAATTGAAAAATTATACATTAGGGTTAGCTTTGTCATGGATGAATCCAATCAATTGTAACATTTAAATATAGCTATCAATACAAATATAATAATTGTGATTATGGAATGTGTTTTTTTTTATAATTTTTTCTCCATTCCTTACTAATATAAACAAAGCTATCACAACAGTTATCATGATGACCGACGTTGGAAATTTAGCTGTAAACCCACCTTCAGCTGGGGTACAGACTGTTTCTTGTCACCTTATGTCAATGACTTTGACGAAACGTTCAGCTTCGAGTGTCCACCGCACCATGTGATCGCAGGAATAAACAGTTACCATAATAACTATCATGAGGACAGACGGTGAGCTGATGTTTGATTGATTCTTATGTTTAAACTTTGATTCACTTGAGTTCATCTGAGCTGGTGTCAATACCATGTTTAACACAGGTGGCAGTTTTACTGCTGTAGAAGTAAATGCACTTCTGAGGTCAGGGGTCATTGTCATTCTGGCTGTCAGTGGACTTCATTCGTGAACTCCTTTGATGAGTACTTCTTCTGGACTGTGCCTATCCAGAGAGTTCTGGTGGGGACTGGAAGCTACCATGATGATTTTCATGAGTGAGAACAATTGCTTTCATTTTAAGAATATATCCCCTTGCTCATTAGGTCATTTCTTATACTTAAGTCAAACATGTCAGACTGTGTGCTCTGTTGCTCACTAATGTGATGCTTGATTTACATCTTTCAGAGATCGCCGATGGAGGTACAAGTACTGTCTCCAACAATCATGTAAATGACAAGACTCACACAGTTCAGTGGACCTTACATTTCAAAAGTAGAAAAACAGGATTGTGCTTGAGTGTTTGCATGCTTCAGAGGGCTAAAATTATTGAATTGGTTTTACATTTTCAAAAATGATTGTTGATTAGATCACAGATGGCTGCCTAATTAACCTTTATAAAAAATCCTAAATGTGCTCAAATTTGACAATGCACTGATATTTAAATTCATTCCACAATTTTCAGCACAATCGTGGTTAAAAAGGTGGACAGATATGTTACCAGTAATAACAACCCAACTCATGGTAATTCATAACTATTTTATGCTTATTTTCATCAAACATTTTACATTAAGTAGTAACATAAGTCAGTCAGTAATCTAATCAAAGACAGATTCACCATTGTATAGAATAAAAATCGTATCTATTCTGGTTCTTTGACTCATTTACTCATCTAATGTAGCAAATGTTATGCAATCAGAACTTACCTGAGGAAACCTGATGTTTCTCCCGGTTTATCCAGAGAACTCTTACTGATAGAAGACTGACAGGAGACAGCATTAACTGCTACTGTTCTGAAAAGTTTCATTAAGACCTATATTAACAAAAGAAAAAAATCTGTTTATTAATCTGTTCAGCCTTATGTTAACACATAAATTAACTCATGAAAGAGAAATTTACTTAGAGTTTCAATAAAGCTATTACATGAAAAATGTAGTGCAGGTTTTTCTTTCACTTCTGTATTTTCATACACATCAGTACATAGGCTAGCCATAGATGGTCCATTCTTATACTGCAGTATATTAAAAGATATAAGTTTCCTATATATGGAAATGTACAGTTACATAATAAGTTGGTCTGTTATTGTTTTTTGTTTCACTTGACACTGAACTAAAAAAATGACACCCACTGACACGTCTGGGGGGAGATATTTATGTGGGGGTTTAGAACGCAAGTGTATATCATTGAAGTGAAGTGACATACAGCCAAGTATGGTGACCCATACTTAGAATTTGTGCTCTGCATTTAACCCATCCAAAGTGCACACACACAGTAGTGAACACCCTGAACACACACCTGAAGCAGCAGACAGCCATTTATGCTGTGGCACCCAGGGAGCAATTTGGTGCCTTGCTCAAGGGCACCTAAGTCAGATTGCCAGACCAAGACTCAAATACTCACAACCCTAGGTTTAGGAGTCAAACTCTCAAACCACTAGGCCACGACTTCCCCCTTAAAAGTGAGTTATAACTGACACCATTAAGATTGACATTTAAGACCTAAATTTAAGTTCTGGCAGTTCAAAATAATGTCAACATTACTTTAAAACAGATATGCATTTTCCAAATCCTCACCCATGGTTTAAGAAATGTTTGTAATGCTAGTCAAAGATGTACAGGTGAGCGCGCGTGCTTTACAGTAGAATAAAGACAGTGTTGGTAGCATAATCTGATAGGAAGCATTATATACACCTGCTGGGAGAAGACGCATCACGTGATGCAGCCCGTGCAGTAATTCGTACTTTTAAGGCAAAAGTTTAATAACAAAAACAACAACATTATTGTTGTTATTATCATATTATTAACATATCATAAATAATATCTTATTATTGTTGTTTTCGGCACTTTGTACAAAGCTACGTTTCGTTCATAATTTATAAGGTCATGCACATTTTTTCATATTATCTCATATAAACGCTTAGGATTATAAAATCATCAAGTGAGTAACAAAAAAACATGACCATGACAATACAATTGTTTAAAAATAAAATTCCAAAGTGAAATCAGAACAGCTCATTTCTAACGGATTATTCCACCTACGACCACACTGTGGCAGTACAGAACAAGTTTGCACTCAAACAAAGCAAGTCACATTATACTGTACTGTATACTAGTGACCTAACTACTAAAACACTCCACAATCTCCTGGAATCATTTTATCAGCTACATTGTTGCAGTTTGCATGCCCTCTTTGCCCTCTTCTTGGCTTTACTTTCTCATTCTCCACTCCCTGCTTTGAATCTTTTTAACTGACCTTGGCTGGAATATAATATTTAGCCTGTAGGTCACATGGCTTGAGGAAACAAACTAACAAGTCCACTGTGTTACTGTGTCCAGTTCAGGAAGCAGGTTGCAGAATGGCTGCAGATGGTCTCCATAATGTATGTCTAGCAGGTGGAACGTGAGATAGATGGGGCCGCTTCATGGCCCCAAAAAAGCTGATTTCCACACACACACACACACACACAGACAGACATAGACTAAGACTAAACTTTTGTCATTGTGACCGGAGACATTGTGAACAGGAGCATCAGCCTTATTACATTATTATTTTACAGATTATTGTCCTATATTACATGTCTCCCAAATTAGACAACTCTGGCATTTGTGATTTTAATCACTGTATTTTCTGTCTACTGAGTCATTTTGTGCTAAATGAAATTCTGCTCTTTCAGTTCGGTTCCCATGCCTCTGCTTGTCTTTCACACGTCTCAGATATCAAGCTAAAAGTGAAACATCTCTCATTGTCAAGGTCTCTTGGGGGATGGGGGAAGGTGTTAGGCAGAGAAAGAGGGGAGAAACCAAAAAATGAAGAGTAGAATAAAGTAATAGATGCCAGGGAGGGAGGGTGGAAGCAGAGAGCGATAGAGAGAGAGGGAAAGTGTGTCCCTGCCAGAACTCACGTAGACCCACAGCTGCAGAGCCTTTCTGATCCCAGTACCTCCCTTCACCCCTCCGTCACACTCCCAGCATTCAAAAGTGTGTGTGTGTGAGAGAGAGAAAGCGCCCTTTTATTTGTAGGTCAAGCTGTTTAAATAACTTGATTGTCTGGGTGGCACCACACAAACTTTGCAACAAACACATGCAAGTGCTTACAGCAGACATGTGATGCTTTTTATAGTATAGTTAATATACATACCAGCTGAGAATAGACATCTATGACACACATACTGTACGTGTAGAGCGGTGTCTTGTATGACATCAGCCCATCTCTAGCATGCTTATTTGATCAATGCCTAAGTCTGATTGGTTGCTGCTTTGCTCTTTTCATGAATGGATTACTGTGATTGGTCACTGGTTTGCTTTGTTGATGAATTGGCTTTGATTTGGTTGTGGCTCTAAAAGTGTCATCATTTCAGTCATTATTGCTAAATAATCCTTGAAATGGTGCAGGACCCTGTATATCTGTGTATGAGCCTACTTTACCAAATTAATGGATTTAAATAATGAAAGTATCATGTGTTATCAAAAGAGACCAGCCGCAGAGTATTATGAGAGACATACATTTATAAAAGCAATCGCTTTATATGGTTTTTCTATAAATAAATAGTTAGTTTTCCTAAAAATAAAAATGTACTCATTCACTCATCATTTCCTCACTCATTCCAAACCAATAGGACTTTAATCTTCAAAACACAAATTAAGAATTTTTTTTTAAATAAAACCTAAAAACGTAAAGTTTCTGTCACTTTATTGGCAGTCAAGGTAACCAAACTTAGAAGATCTAAAAAGTTCCTAAAGTTACTATATGAATCGAATGCTTCAGTCCAAGTCTTGTGAAGAGATACAATCACTTTAGACACTAATTAGACAGTAATTTGGTAAAAGTAAAAGTGGGTTTCACAAGAAAATCCTATTTCAGTTTTGTGCATTTCTTTATGAATGAAAATGGTATCAACATTGATTTTTTTTAATATATGAATGACAGAATTTGCTTTTTTGGGTGAACTATCACTTTAAGAATTTCAAATATCTAAGTTTTTAATCAATGTTATATGCATTTATTTTGGCTGCTTACGGCATATTCTCACACATCTGCATTAACTGAACAAACCAAATATTATTTTCGCACACTAGTTATGTTGCAGAACTGAACAGCTCAGTCTCCATTAATCAGGTTGAGTGTGTTAACAGGTCATCTTGACATTGGTCATTTCATTAGAACATTCTGTGATCATCAGCACACTACTATGGTCTGCTGCCACCATATATCTAATACACAGAAATATGATACGTGGCAAAGCATGCTTCCACTGCAAAAAAATATGGCTAATAAAGATCACACTCATTCGTGTTCAAGCATTGTAGGTGCATCTGCTAACTGAGTAATCAAATCCAAATTTAGCAGCAGCTTAAACTTCTGATATTTGAAAGCATGCACTGACTCAAGGAGAAGACTATTTTTAGCCTGGGTCGTAATTTCAAGGTTTCCTAAGGAGAGCCGTCTAACATCATGCTGGCAGTTGGTGATGCCAGCTGGCTGTCTGGGAGCCGGTGATTCTGACATTGATAGGCTTCTACAACAGTGGGGCATCTGATTACACATTGTCTCAAAAGATCAGCAGTGTCTGTGAGAAGAGAAGAGTCATTCAGACACCTGTAATTGACTGTACTCGCTTCTCATGAATCTGAGACTTTCACTCTTTTAAAAGGTGCTTCAGGGATACTTTCAGTAATGAATGACAGCATCAGAATCAGAGGCATTGCAATTCTTCATATACTGTAGCTTCAAAAAATAAAAACGTAAAAAAAATAAAAACATTATATATATATATATATATATATACTAATTAAATAGTATTAACATTAATGTGACATTTTACTGTATTTCTAACGGTAGTGTATATTCCATTTATATTTATACATTATAATAAACTATTTGTAAAGTAATGCAACACTTAATAAACTAACAAATTATCCTAAGTATTGTACTTTGATTTGAGACATCATATGCAGGCTCGATCCTTAACCACTGTTTACCACGTCCAGTGTTTAATAAACCTGATATGAGGTAACATGTCTTGAATTTTGAGGATTTAATTATTACCTGTATACAGAAACTGTGAGAAAGTCTGTTTACAGTAAGCCAGACATTTTTGGTATTACATTTCTCTCAGACAGAAGATTTTCTGAATGAATCTGCAGGCTGTGCTGAGCTTTGCTGTGTTTCTCGCTGCAGCTGGTTCCCATAGAGACAGCGGACATGGCAAGCTGCACGTTGCCACGCTGCTGAGCTCAGCCTGCCACTGAGGCAGAATCAGACAGTCAGCTGACTAGAGAGAGAGTCAGCCTATGAAAGGATACGGCTGAGTGTTGTAAAGCGGCCGAGTGAGAAAGAGAAAAAGAGTGAGGGATTGAACGAAGGACTTTGTAAGGACGTGTTATGTAGTCTTAGGCCAAAAAAAGAAAAGAAATGGAGTTGAATTGAAAGAAAGAAACTGAGAGGGGGACTTTCAAAGGGTGTGGAAAAAGACAGAGTCAGAGTTCATACAATGCACATAATGACAGTATTTTTTGTCCAACATTTAGCAGATCCAGTGCAACCAAAACGACAGTACTGTGCAATATATAGCTGATGAATATGTGTGTAATGTCTATAGTTGGGTAATTATTATTCTAGAAATTCTTCTAAATCAAACTATTTAAACTATTCTTATTAAAAATGCATTCTTATTCTTAATGCATTATATATATATATATATATATATATAGACACACACACTATTTACTACTGAAAGCACTGCTGAAAAGCAAAAGAAATTCAAATAGCTAAGCAAATCATACATCTTTCTTAATCTAACCTAAAATCTTGAGTTCATGGTCAAATTATTCATCAACTATCCTTATCTATATCTATAAGATTGCTGTTTCACACTTTATTGTACATTTTCAGTGCAGCTGATATTCAAATATGAATGGCGGTGAATGCTGAAAATGCTGAATTTAATGGGAAAATTTGTGGAATTTTGGATTCAGACATGGTAAGTACAACAAGTAGTACTATACGTCTTATTAGTAGTTAAAAGTATCATTAAATTAGCTGAAATATTTAATAAACAAGCATCTATGGGATGTGTAGAAGTTTTTGAATGACTGGTGTTCCAATTTTGCGGAACTTTCCGTGGAATTCTGCCGGTGTTTACAGATTCCATTTAAAGGGACAGTTCAACAAAAAATAAAAATAAAAAAATCTGTCATTGTTTACTCACACTCCAAATTTTTCCAAACCAGTTTGGTTTCTGAAAGAATGTTGGTAGCTGAACAGTAACAGAATCCCATTGACCTCCACTGTGTGGGGAAAATACTATAGAAGTCAGTGGGGACCAGAAAGCGTTACCAACATTCAACAAAATATCTTCTATGTTGAGGAGAGGAAGAGATTCACACATATGGAACTGTCTGTGGTAATGTCATACCAGACGATCCTTTGTTTGTGAAATGAAGCCGGTTAAAACAAGGCCTTCTTACCCGTTCCACCCAGAATTCACTTCTTATACCCACCAATTATGTAATATTCTGTCAGACACCATCATAAATCCTCGGAGATGCCAGAAAACCCATATCTGTACCTCAAACATACAACTACCGGCATGATATATGTATGTAGTTTGATCTTATGTGTGTGTGACTCAAGCGTTTGATTAATAGCTGCTGTCAGATAATAAGTCTTCACAGTTGCACAGAATCATGGCTAATAACAGTGAACAATGGGTAAATTCCTTTGCTTACACTTCAGAAGTTTTAGAAATAGGAAAGACAACGTTCTTTGTCTTCAGCACTCACGCCGGGATGACCGCTTTTGGCTTGTTTGCTTGTTTGCTTGTTTAATATAAATGTCTACAGGTATGTTGGACAATTGGAGAATCTGCTCAGGATCTCTTAGTACCAGGAAAACCTGCCAGAGAAGGGAGTGGTTGAAGGCATTAAGCTTATAAATGATTATATCCAACTCTTTCGGGTCCTGTCTTGCAAAAACCTACTGTAAATATGAATTATTTGCCCATTGTTGGCCGTCATGTGAGAAGGAGAGAGAGAAATCTTTTCTGATGCTACGCCAGAATATTCCGGGAGGTGATGTGACGGTGCGTTTCTCCTATTAATCTGAGTTTTCAATGCCGCTCAAACAGCCAGTGATCATTTTTATCCCCTGTAATAAGCAAACTGTAAAGGTGAAAGGATGTTCTATAAAGGCCAGTATCTGCTGACTGGTCTGACTGCTCTTTAAATAGCCCACTGTCCACTGTGCCCTGCTCTCCACAGGCACAATTCTGCCTTTCTAAAACCTCGACACAACACTCTCACTGTCCCCGTGACCTCACCAGATGACACACACCTGTCAAACTCAAGCACATGATCTACATCAGAGGAATCCTGCTCTCTGATCGGTCAGGGACGTGCAGGTCAAGGTTGCAGCGAGTGACAGCGAGCCACTCTTCACGTCTGTTTCTGAACGTGTGAACCTGTCAGATTGGACAAGTTCTAAAAGTTGCAACTTTCCCAAGACTATTTTTACGTCATTTCTAGCATGTGTTGGATTCAAGTATGGTAAAATCCTGATATTACTTTTGGTCTCATTGGTAGCTAAAAGCATTATTAAATTAGCTGAAAAATTGAAGGACCTGTCAGAACTTTTTGAATGATTGGGGTTTCAATTTAGGCAAAGCTATAATAAAACACAAATGTCAGATTAAAAAACGAAACAAAATTACAAATGGTACCTGAAATATGACAGATAAATATGTTTAAATATCTGTTTAACTATTTAACTAAAAAAAAAAAAATCAATTAAAATGAAACAAAATAAAATAGAAATATTAGATGAAACACAAAAATATGAATGTTAAAGCTGAAGCACTAAAACTGCTAACAGGAAATAAATAAAAAACTAAAACTGAACTAAATTAAAAATAAATTAAATTAAATTTTAAAAAGTAATAATTTACTAACCTGCCCTTGTGTCATTCCAAACTCGTATGGCTTTATTTCCTCTAAGCAGCATGAAAGGCACATTTCTGAAGAAAATCCATGGCCACATTATTCAAATGTACAGTAAATGTATGCATTTGGCAGACATTTAAGCTGCATATTTGAATCAGTATGTGGGAATCAAACCCATGATGTTAGCCAGCGCTGTGCTCTCCAGTTTAGGAGCTTCTAGTTACTTCCTCCAGTGAAAGTACAATGAAAGTAAAAGGGAAGTCAAACTCGACAAAAATGCACCATTTCCCTTATACTATGAAAGTGAAAGAGGAGTTGTTGAACTCCAGAAAAGCACTATAAAATTATGAGTCCTTCTATGCTATATTTCAAGTCCTTTATGTCATATTTTAAGCTTGAGGCACAGACCAAAATCTATTACTGACTGAAATTCTTGCTGCACAATGTTCAAATCTCACTTGCCTTCATACGCATTCCATAAAACTTTTCAACAGCCTCATTCACGTTCATTGTAAGAAAAAAGAAGAAGAAGAAGCATATTTGGAACCACATGAGTACACAAATGTTCATTTTTAGGTCAACTGTCTCTTTAAAGCCTGCTATCTGTTGAATTTATCACTGTTACGACTTTTGCTCCAGAGAGCTTCTGGTGGAGGTAAGTAAACACACATCCTGTTTCCTACTTACATGTATATTTTATATGCATAACTCCAAAATTGAATGTGCACACTGAAAGAAAAAGAGAGACTTCTTGTTTAAGCTTAAATTTCTCTACATTTCTTAAATGCTCACATGCTGAACCTGAAGGTTGTTGATAGTTGATAGTAAACTCTGTGCTTGAAAAACCTCTGACTTTTCTCATTGACCCATTTTCATTGCTCTCCTTGAATAAGCAAGGTGACTTTGAGGCAAACATTGTTTAGATTGGTTCTCGGTGGAGGTCCAGAATCACAGGAGATCAAACAGACCCTCCACTTCAACCTTCAGCCTCTGAGGGACATCAGCAGCGGGAAAACACACTAAATATTAACCAGTGAGAGAAAGAGGTGTTACATAAGCGTGTGTATGCCACTGAACTAGTCTGAGGTTAATGTATTACCATTTCGCTTCACATTACTCTTCTCCTCTGTTGAACATCCAGACTGTCCATCTGGTTTCTGTCAGGGAGAGCGAGGCGATCGGCCATCTCATTCCACGTGAATTGTCCAGAGAGTTAGTGTGACAAAGTTGGATTTAACAGCTAATATATTTTTGGAATGTTAAATAACTTCCAGGTGGAGTTTAGTGTAAATTTCCAGTGTGCAGTCTGTGTAATTCTGCTGACAATTTGGCTGACTGGCCCAGCTGGTGCACCTGGGATGACACGGCCTCAGGAATTAATACCTTCATGTGCAAAAAGCAGTTTTGAACTCATGTGCTAAAAAATAAAAAATTAAAAAAATTAAATTATATATATATATATATATATATATATATATATATATATTGTCAAAGTTAGGGTGTTTTGAGGTTCAGTACAAGCTCAGGTCTATCAATAGCATGTGAGCTGTCATTTACCGAAAATAATACATTTTGAGTCTTCCCGTCAGTTTGGAAAAATCAGTTTATAGTAATGCACTTATAACGGCAGTCTATGGGGCATGAAACTGCACTAGGATAAACGTTCAAATATACACTGTTGTGAAGGTTCAGCCAAACTAAACATTATGTGTGCTAACATGAGACTAGTGTGGTAAAACTGTTTATTAACCTTCTTACTCATTCAAAGTTAGTCCCATATCCAGTTTTTCAAATCCTCTCATGACTATGTAAAGCCATTTAACCTTGTAAACGTCACATGATATGTGCGAGTATACCAAAAAGTAGCTTTTTACATAAAATTACGTTTTTTTTTTGTTTTAAGTTGTGTTAAATGGCTCAAAAGTGACAGTTAAGACATTTATAATGCTTCAAAAATTCTGTTTCCAACAATTTAGAATTTCCATGCATCAAAAGATCTTGAAGGATCATGGCTTTTACAAAAAATGAAGCAGCACAACTATTTTCAAGAATAATATTAATAAGAAATGATTATTGAGCAGCAAATCAGCATATTCAATTGATTTCTGAAGGATCACATGACACTGAAATCAGTTCTCAGGGTGTTTCTGTGAAAAGCCGCCTAATTAGATAAAGCAAAAGTGCAAAGTTTTGGTTTTATTTGGGCATTTTTTTGGCATCTTGCCACAGGAGGGCGATGTTACATTGTCAGAGGCCCATCCCTAGAGACAAAGGGATGTCTTCACATTGGCTTCTCAAAGCCCTGATGAACGTTTCCTAGTCTTTGTGCCAGAGCGCTGGCATGAGATCAACTGAGCTCAACCGCATGAGTCAGCTTAACCGATTTTAACAGAACAGGATAAGCCACAGTCACGTCCACTGTTCAACTGACTCTGACCATGTCTTATCAGCACGGTTGGGTTGTCAGTTAGCAATAAAAACTAAATGCAAACTCAAACTGCAGTGATATCTATACAGGATTTCCACTCAGTGGTGTGTTAACACATTATCACATTACTGTATTGATTTTAAGATAGCCATATGCGGTTCCTGGAAACTTCAGGGGGGCTTCTGTCCATCGTCCTTGCTATGTTTAGGCCCCCGTAGGTCATCAACCATAGGGGGAGGGTTTGTTAAAATGGGACATCAGTATACGTGACAATCAGAAAGATGTGAGCATACATGGATACGCTTACCAAACACCCCAGCCAACTGGGAGTCAAATGCCAAGCTGTCCAATCGCTGCTGGTGTATCTATAGCATAGCATTGCTAAAGCAAACCTCACTATTAATATTGCTCAAACTACCACACATTTATGCTTTGGACAGAATTAGTTTTGGCAAGGTGCTCCCCAACAAACATTCTTGCAGTAACATAAATGGAATGTTAGTTGAAAGTAATCAGATTTTTAATAATGATCAAAATATTACCATAAAACACTACTTATACATTACAATATATACATTACATTAAATATTCGTCTAATATTTTTTAAATGTTACTACCTCAGAGTGTGAAGTGAACATACAAAAGTAACATTTCCAAAAATTATAAGATGGAATGTTCCTGTAATGTTTGAATAACTAAGAAAAAAAAATAAAAATAATAACATTTTGAATGTGCATAAATAATGTTTTAATGTTTTTAAAAAATAATGTTTTTGTAAGATAATGGGAACATTACTCAAAACTATTTTGTTAGATGGGTCATCAAAGACAGAATCCATGATACACTAAAAAAAAAAATTTTTTTTTCTTTATATTTACTATTAAATAGTAAGGATTTACTATTTTACACAATTTTCACTTAGAAATTGTTAGTATTTTTTTTTTTTTTTTTTTTTACAAATAATTACAAAGAAATGGCCTAAATATACTTCAAATATTTTTCTCTTGAAAACATACATAATAAACTTTGCTTTATTTACAGTGTAAATAAATGTTTTTTGGACATGATTTCCTTCTGGACGTTGAACTAAAATTCTTGTATATTTTATAAGTGATTGCAAGTTTATGTAAAAATATTTAAAAAGTTTATTTTCTTGTTTGCAGGTGGGAATATGATACAAGCTGGTTCAAATTTGTGATTTGTGAATTTGTGACAAGTAAGCGCCACTGAAAAACATTTGTGAGTATGTGCACTAGCTAGCTTTTATATATATTTTTTTGCGTTCCATAAAACAGCTTTGGCATCAGTATGTTTGCATAAAAGCCTATAATCGCTGTGATTTTTGATTAGAAATAGCTTAGTGTAAAGAAAATATAAGAGTTCGTTTTCAGTTTATGCAATGTTTTCTCAATTCTGCAATAATGATTATTTAAGCCCAGCTCATTTTCATTATCAAAAAATATCACTGCACGAGCAAATGGGAAACACACACTCGTGAGTATGTGCTTAATCACAAAAGGTTTCGATATGAAAGTGTTTGGCCTTTGCAAAGTGCTTTATTTGGAGTAACTACAGGTCCACATGACACGCTGCTCAGAACTAATTGTTGTATATGGAAAATCTGAGTGCCATAAAACCAATCACATGACCCTACCTTCATCCATGGCCAAATATTTGCTGTGCCAGGCCCTCTGGCCTTAATGGCTCAGTGTTTTTCTTATAGACGTGGGCAATGTGGCGTGTTTGAAATCCATTACTGCTGAACACACAGCCTCGACGTGCACGAGTCTAATGGCTCGATGGTCTGACTCCATCTATTTCTCTACCTAGTCTCAGGTACTGGCTCTTCTAGCACCTGTTAAACTGAAGTCTAGACGAGTCTAGCTCTGGGATGGAGGAGGCATATACTATACTCCAGTCTTGTTGAGGGTTATACCAGTATAGCATCTCCATCATATGGAAACCTTACAGTGACCAGGAACATCCTGACACATGTGCAGTTTCCCCTTAGTTTCCCTTCCTAATAAGTCGTTGTTTTGCAACTAAGTGTCAGAAAATGGTCTAAAACAGTTCCGGCTTTCTGGGCTTCAACAAAGTTGAATTAATATTTGGCCCACAAAACCAACTCATTACTCTTCTAGACGTTTGACCTAAGGCTTTCTGGAAGTGATGTTTCCAAGGTAGGCGTTGCCGCTCACCTCACATGATTCTCTGCCGTGGTCTTGATTCGGAGACCAAGAACAACAACATATATCATTCCAAACACCTTTAATATCCCAAAACTTACAACATTAAGATCTAAGTTGGCGTCTTTTTCAAGCTAAATGGCTCAGTTGGCATCAAACCTTGCATTTGGTCTCATCCATCAAAACTATTAAAAGGCCATTTGTGCAATTAGTTAACAGTTAGTGTAGTTATGAAACAAAAACTAAAGAATGAATGTAAACTGCATGTGTTCTTCTAAATCACATGACATTTCAAAGAATGTCTATATTGGTTGAAATGAACATACTGAAGATTTATGAAGGGTTGTTGAGTTATTTGGGATTTTTAAAGCACCTCATCCAACAAAAACAGTTTATACCCCTACAATGTAAAAGCCAAAGCATTATAGCATAATTCTTTATCTATCCTGTAGAAAAATATTCTGAGAAAGACTCTTGCTCAAAAGATGATAGATTCTCAGCATCTCTTTGAAACAGCGGGGAATATTTAATCTCTGTGACAGCTACAATTACATATATTTCTATTTAGGGACAGCAAAGGACATTTGTATGCACAGGAAAGCTTTTCCACAGGAAAGACTAAGACACACACATACACAAACTCCTTTAAATTAACCAGGGAAACCGCACTGAGTCACTGAGTTTTCAAAGAACGCCTTCATTTGGTCTTTTTGTTCTATCTTCTGTCAGTGGGCAAACTGCTAATTTTGGTCACCTTTGGCCTGACGTCTACAAACACACACACACACACACGCAGGCACACACACACACACACCCTCTTTATTACATCATGATGTCAAATGCCAAAACCAAAGATGGTGCAACAGAGAAACCTTTTTGGAGGGACATTCAGAGTTCAAATTCTTTTCTCATCAGCTGAAAAATTCTCATCAAATTCTCATCAGCTGAAAAAATAGCCGTTGGATGGGCTGCATGATGCGACTCACCATCATGATGGAAGGTTTTCTGAATGGCTATTAAAAAGCTGCTGTTTGGTTGCTAGGGTGATGATGCTAAATGATTGGTAGGTGGTTGCTTACTGGTACATAGACTCCAAAATTGGTGCAAAACTCCCAAAACTTAACTCTACATTAAATTTACCACAGTTCACAACTGAAATAAACACTAGTTGTAGCAAAACACCAACAATTTGAATTACTTTTCACAAATATTATTATCACAGGGTCAGATTACAGATTAAAAAGATTTATTTTTGCGTGGTGCAATACTATGTTATACCCTTAAAACACTTTTATAGTGCATGATTTGTAAACAGTTTTTTGTGTGCAGCACATAACAAAATCCAAATGTCTTTGCAAGCATAGTACCGTATTTTCCGCACTATAAGGCGCACTTAAAAGCCTTTCATTTTCTCAAAAAAACGACAATGCGCCTTATAATCCGGAGCGCCTTATATATGGATCAAGGCGCTCTGTGAAAATGTTGACATTCCCTTTAGCACAGCTCCATCTAGTGGATGCATAACGCAAACCAATTCAAAAGTTTGACTGCAGTATCTTCAATTCTATGCGCCTTATAATCGCCCTATATATGAAAACAGGTATAAAATGGGCCATTCATTGAAGGTGCGCCTTATAATCCGGTGCGCCTTATAGTGCGGAAAATACGATAAACGTGCTTGGTAGCGCACCTTGTACACTTGTTGGCACGCTCAGGTTTGAGACCTATGAAACACAAGTTATGATAAAAAAAAGCTCAAAGAATTATTAAAAGTAAGCTAAAAGTGCATGGTTGCTTCAGAAAAAGCATTTTATCTCATGTTTGCATTTATTTAAAACTGTTGGTTATTTCATATTATCGGTTATTACCTGTTATATCGGTATGTTATTTCAAACATGATAGAACATTAAACTTTTAGAACCACTCATTGGACATTTAATTTCCAAACTGCCATGATACCCAGCATAAAAATCAATTGCCACAATCACTATTAACAGTTTCTGAGGAAATTGGCTTATACCGCCATACACTGGGGATTTCACTTTGAAATCGCTGCAAAACATGAAACGAGCAACATAATATTATCTTACTAGCTCATTTTTTCCAGTGAGCTTGGTTTGCAAAAGAGCTGATTCCCCTCAAAAATTGTCATTCTTATGGTTAAGGGGTTTGTTTAAATCACTGAGCAATAGTGAAACAATGTCTGAGCAATAGTGAAACAAATAGCCAATGTTAAATATTGAAATATGAAACATTTCAGGATGAAATGAGAATTTGAATATGAGAGAGAAACGAGTGTGTGTGAAGCAGCATGTATAATGCTGTAAGTGAGTGTTGGCCTGCAGTTGGGAAAAATATCAGAGCCATATTTGCGGGTGGAACGCTCACACTCCTCTACGTGGAGACACCGCAGCTATAAATGGAAGATCAGTTCTTTAAGGCAGAGAAACCTTGAGAGAATGAGAGAGGGACTTCCTCCACAGCGGCAACAGATCACCAACACAAAATCTGCACACTTACCAAAGGGAAAAATAAGCAGAATGGAAAAAATAAAATCATGCACAATATCTAACGCACACATAAAGTGAGGTGCATGGGCTGAAATTTATCAGGCATGGATGTTGCAAATCTATGTAACTTTCTGTGAGCCAAGTTTACCTGTGGGACTGCAAAAAAGTTGCAGAGTAGTGCTTCATCATTTAACAAACATGGATAAGTAATAACTGGGTAAATAAAGAGACATAAGGCGTATTCAAGTGCAATTTTGTCTTTTTATATAATTGATTCACGTGCTCTTTGTGATTTATTTAGCTCCTTCTGTGAGCAGGGAGCCAAAACAATGCAGAAGGTATGTGCATGCCATTCTTAGAGAGCCAGCCTGTTCACAGCACAACTAACAGAAGCACAAGTCGATTCTTTTACAAATGCACATGCCAAGCAAAAGTTATGATTTTGTATTACATCTTTAAAGATTACATTTAAAACTAGACATCATTTATTTAATTAAAACAGAGAAACCTATTTTCATAATCTGAGAGTTTCATAGCCCATGATTGACAGCAAAGAATAAAGAGGGTCTCAAACTATAATTATGTCAATGGCAGACAACTAGTTATAATACAAATATTTTACTTATTATTTCTGTCTTGTTTTCTATTACAAATAAACAAAATACATTTACTTGAAAGAAAATGACTTCAGATATTAAGTATGCTCTCTGAAAAAGCTAATGAAATAAGTTTGTTTAAAAGAAAGATTTGTCACAATTGTACTACACTGAGGAGCGAGGAACGAGGGGAATACGCAGCAAGCAGTCTTTAATCCAAAAAACAGGGGGTATACGGAGCAGACAGGAACACATGTAGCACAAGACATTCACATTTAATACAAATCAAGGGAGAATGGCACAGGCTAGAACTTAAATAGGGCAGATAACAAGGGGCAGACAGGTGAGGATGAACTAATAATGAAACACCTGGAAACAATGAACAAACACGCAGGAACACTAGGTCACAAAGCACATGGGGAGCAAAACCACAACACAGACAGTCCAGAATCCTGACCCATCACCCCCCTCCCGGATAGTGCGTCCTCGCATGGGGGAGACGGGGTATGGGTGGGAACTAAGGAGGAAGTTCAGAAGGACGATGGACACCCAGGAGGGGGCCGGTGTTCTGTCGATTTGTCCTACGCTGTCAGATTTTCCTACCCCCCAACAGTGGGTAGTACAATTCGACAACGAAAAATGCTAGTGTAAAGTTATGGTTTATTAACGTCTAGACCTACCGCAACCCTAAACCTACCCTTAAAGTACTGCAAATACAGTAATTATATGTTATATTCGTGGTTGTAGGGATACATCTACAGGAAACTAACAATAACTATTATTTTCTACCAATTAGATGCGTTTTTTATTAAAGTCTACACCTACCCCAACCCTAAACCTACCCTTACAGTAGTGCAGATACATTAAATATCGTTGTTTAGCATGAGAAAAAGAGACGCAATATTGATGTGTGCATGCACAGTAAACCAGTGTAGGAAAATCTGACGACTAGGATAAAATGCCAGGACATTGGCAGACAGAGTCCATGGAGGCGACAAATGAGGGTATATAAAGTATGGAGGAGCAGACACTTGAGGGCACTTTCTTGGAGTGGGCACCGGAGGGGCTCTATGGACAGGATTCAAGGGCTAGAGCCCTCTACCCTTCATTTTGACACTTTCATCGAGTCATACACTTCACCCTCGGGCACAGTGCAGGGGTGGAGCTTCCACGGCTCTCTCCCTCGTGGCAGGCTCCGTAGCCGGCTCTCACACCTGGACTGATGTCACGACCTCCAGCTCTGCTACGATCCTCAGCTCTATCGGCTTATAAACTTTTCGGAAATAAACATTTTTTTTTTTTTTTTATATAAATTTATATAAATGCATCGAAATTGAGTAAATGCTTTAAACAAGAAAAAAACTAGTAGTGGTTTAAGAAAAATAATCATGTTTTCTCTCGCTTTTTTTTTTCTTACTGTACTTACAGACATTTTTCTTCTTTTAAGCACATAATATCTAATATTAATCTAGTAGACCAAACAGTCATTTTACTTCTTATGTAAATGTATCTTATTTTTAGAATGTTTATATATTTGTGTAATGAAAAATAAATAAAAAATATTTTGTTCATACAGCTAATACCAACTAAAATGCCTTAAATTCACTTGTAGTTGTAGTACTGTATATGTTTCGATCGTCTTCGGCTGCAGTGTGACTGTAACCACAGTGACATCTACAAACATTTCCTCTCTCCTTCCCCCTATTTCTGTCCCTCTCTCTTACTCTTTCACCCTGTTCTCTCTCAGCATTTGGTATGACATATGAGATCAGGCCACATTTACCCGACATACACACATGCACACACACACACACACACACACACACACACACAGAAAGACTCTGTGATGGTCTGCCAGAGGTTATAACTCACCTCCGTGTTGTTCGGTCATCCCACGTGCTCCCAGCCAAACCTCCAACAGTGGTGGTCGGGCCATCCGGACCCCAGAGGAGGGGGATGAGGCCCATGGAGAGGCCTCTCATAGCAAGCATGACTGAAGCATCTGCAGGGTCACGTTACAGCCAGGAACTCTCGGCCCCCTGCATAGCCCTGTCATTTTTCCATCTCTGAGGCCCACAGTGATGACATTGTCCCTAAGCACCACACACAAAAGGGTCACAGGTCTGTAAGGTGAGAGGACGCTAATAAAGGGATATTGCAAACGAAAGAGAAAGTTTTTCAGAGAGAGAGTGCTTCTTTTGTGTTTCGGATTGAGTGACAGCAGGTGCAAGTAACACACACACACTGACTCACTCGCTCACTTGAATTGTAAACAATTTAATTTCGTGGGGTTGCATTGCTTGCAGGACAAGCATCTTCACAATGTTGCATTTAGATTGCATTTAGGTTGCTTTAAACATAGAAACTGAAGCAAGAGACAATGAGAAGTTGATTTGTAGGAGATGTTTTTGAAAGAAGTCTATTATGGTCTAATATGGTCACAAAATACTGTAAAGATTTAAATATTGTGAAATATTATTATTACTATTTAAAATAACTGCTTTCTGTTTGAATACATTTTAAATTGTAATTGTAATTAGTCACGTGATCTTTCAGAAATCATTCTAATTTGCCGCTTTGCTGCTCATTTAGCTCATCAATAGGTAAAAAAAAAATGCAGCCACAATAAAACTTAATGAAAACATTTTGAAAATATTTGTTTAGGCTTTAAAAATAACAACATGTTTTCAAAAATGCTTATCCGGTCTGTTCTGTTCTTGGAAAAACAATGCTATTCTAATAATATATTTCAACATGCAACATATTCCACACAATACAGCATATGATGCACGATAGCAAAATAAACAGGCTTATCATCTTTGGAAAGGGAGGAGAAAATGCTTACCATATCTTTGTTATTGATGTCAAAGGTTGTGCATCTAATCAAACTCATTGTTTGTGCACAATGTCACTTTGGTAGAAGTTAGTCAAATTAGCCAGATGTTATCCTGGGCAGATGCTATTCCTCAAAGAAAATGAGTAAAACTACACAAAGTAGACGAAAAGCCAAAAATTATATTAAATATGGATTCCGTTGCAGCAGGAATAGAAATGTTCTGGCCACAATGTGTTTTGTGCAGCATAAAATAAACAACATTTAAAGAAGCAAACCAAAAACTCTGAAGATAAGCCTGCATAAAGTATGTTGAGCTTTTCCAAAATAAAGTAATGAAATCTGAACACATTACAACAACAATATTAATAATTGCAATTGCAATTAGGTTACGAGGACATGTTTGTTTACATTTGCATTGCAAAAAAATGTGGGTCCCCACTTAATGTCCAATATAAAATCTGGATCCTGAAGAAGAAGGAAAAAAAATCGCTAATTAGGAACAACTGCTGTAAGATGCATTTTGGCAATGACCATTAAAAAAATAATAATTATAGAACCAAAATACAACATTGTGAACATGTGACAATAAAAATGTTTCATCTTAAGGTTAAAATTTTACATCATTTTCACAACATAAAACTCTGTGTGTGTGCTTTTTGGAAAGTGTTTAATAAAGAGCGAGACAGAAACAGACTCAGTAAAAGTCAGATATTGCCGGTGAAGTGCTGAGGTCATGTCGGTATATGGGTCACATACTTTGAGTTGATCTATTACAAAGTTGCTGTTCTGCTTTGATTCTGTTCATGCAAAGGTGAAGCAAACATCTTTATAGTGCTCCTTTCTCTCTCTGGTGTGTGTGCATGTGTGTTTATACAGATAAGGACAAATTGTGTCTAGAAGGTACTTTTGCATCCATCAATTTTGATCTATTTTTAATGTGCTACATGATTACAGCAACAAAGCAAAGGCTAATGAGATCTGTGTGTGTTCAGCCTCTCTGTGTGTCTCCACTGAAGGAATCAGATACTCTGCACTCTCGGCACAGCTGATCGCATGCCGGTCCGTTTCAAAGTGTCCAGATACAACCTGAACCCTGGCCGACCACCAAAAATTCTTCATAACCTTTATAAACATACATGCACACCCACAGATGCAGAATAAGGCCTGTCAGTCAGACCTCCAGCCACCGGGGCACAAATGTTTGTGCTTGCGGTATGACTCCAGAGACATGCACACAATGTGTCTGACTGGCTGATCTTTCTCTTCGTTTCTACACACACTGGTCAGTTTCAGTTGAGACATTTGATATTTTGAGATGTGGTGTCCATGGTTTAACTGACATAACTGACATAACCTCGAAATTGGGTCATTCCCTGTGAACTCAACCAGAGGTCACAAGATCAAATTCTGGATTTTGCATAGTGACATAGTGATGAAAGCCAAATATTAAATGCCATGGATGAATATTTGCTGAGTAATCCACTATTTTGTAGAGGGGGGGGGGTGTCAAAATGGGAATTTTCACCTGGGATTCAGAGCCAAAAATTCCAAAAGAAAAGTTTATTAAGAAATAGAATCTAAAATCATATTGCGATCTTATCTTTAATATTTCTTGAGTTATAGGGATGCAAACTCAGACAGGTGTGTTCAATGCAACTGCTTTATCAGAACTAAGCAAGATACATCTCTAGTTTCAACATTTGCATCATATATTTTTTTTAATTGCCCCATATTTGGGTCAATTTTGGGATGTTTTTATCAGCTGTTTGGACTCTCATTCTGACGGCACCCATTCACTGCAGAGGATCCATTGGTGAGCAAATTATGTAATGCTATATTTTATCCAAATCTGTTTTGATGAAGAAACTAACACATTTACATCTTGGAATGCCCGAGGGTGAGTAAACTTTCAGCAAGTTATCATTTTTGGGTGAATTATTCCCTTAAAAGAACATTTTAAAATATGTTTTGAAATAGAAAGATTCTAAGGATGTTAAAGGTTGTTCATGCTAATAAAGAACATTTACATTAAATCGTGTAACCATCCCTGCAATACAATAATAAAAAAAAAATGTACCATAAAGTCTTCTGAAGTCATTCAATAATTTTGTGACAGAAATAGTCAGATCACAGTCATGATTAACTGAAGATCTTGCCTTCCACCCAGCTTTGAAATCCACATGTTCAAACCTGATGTGATTCAAGCAATATGAGGGTGAGTAAATAATGACAAAAAGTTCATTTTGGGGTGAATAATCCCTTCAAGTCAGTTAAGATTTCCTTCCTGCACTTCTTACTCGCTGTCAAATATCAACAACTCATTAATTCATGAAAACATGTAGCAAATAGTATAGAAAAGCCGATTTGGGGCCAAAAGTAAACTACAGTGTTATTTTAGTATCATTGAAATGGTATTGTGGTTGTTTTTAATATTTTGAATGTTTTTATTTTTCAATTTTCCATTTTTGTTTTAAATTCATTTTATCTAAAGTTTCAATAATTTTGTCAATTTTGTTGTGTTTAGTTTGTTTACAATTTTTTTCAGTTAAAATATGTTTTATTTCAAGTAACAATGGTGTGTGTGTGTGGGGGGGGGGGGTGTATATAAATTAGTTTTTATAAAACGTCTCTAAAAGAAGATTTTAGTAGGCTTAGCTCAATACTGGATAAAAACTTGTCCATAAAATATGGCTAAGTAGGTTTACAAACACATAAACTATAAAGATTATTTTATGGGGCATCACACTGTATATGGTGTGCTGTAAACATTCATACAGCTCTGTGCAGAAGTGTTGTGTTTGTCTGATTTCACTGAGTATAGATTAACATTCAACACACTTTATTTCAGCTGGCCATTCACTAAACACATCAACACATTTCCGTCTGCATGTGGCTGAACAAAACAGTGTATTGCAGATGGTCTCTGAAAGCGATTTAGTGCATCTCAGCGACCACCCAAGCACAGATGCCTCTCTGTGTTTCACCTGTGACTTCAGCCTGGCTTGGGAAGCAGTTGTGTCACTTCAGATAAACTCTGATGAGCTGTACCGCTCAGTGTTGATTTCATGGAAACACCAGAGCTGTTATGGTGTTTAGTAGCCATAAAAATCTGAATCACACTACCTCCAAGCTTATTCGAAGCTTAATATTTCTGATGCTGATACAAAACGGCTGGCTACTTCGATTCGGGAAAACATGTCATGACAGACTCTGGCTTGCTCATTTGGTAAAAAAAGTTGAAAACAAAATTGAAAGCTGATTAAAGGCTAATATATGTAATTAATCAAATATTACGAGCAATATGATGCAAATTACTGAAGGATTAGTGAGGAAAAGTCAAATTTCATCCCAAAATCAAGAGAAATAAAATAAAATTACTTTTAGCATTGTGATTTTTAATTCTGAGTGACTCCTGTAATTCTCTTTTCTAATATATATATATATATATATATATATATATATATATTATTTAAAGTTTACATTATTTATACATCATGGTATAAAATTTATTATTATACTATATTATTAATTTGATTATTTTTTCCAATTCAGTTTTATTTTCTTGTAGATCATACTGCAATAATCAGTTGTATGTTGGTTTTAATAACAAACCACCTTGTGTGCAGGTGAAAAACTTTTTTATACCTCAACTGGAGTCAAAAATTAACATAGATTCTTCCAAAAGAAAAAAAAGAAAAACAAAGAACTTCTAATGACTTGAATATGGTTCTTCTAATAACCAAAAAATATATGCACACAAGTAAACACACACACATGTGAGCACTTTATTTACCATTGAGGCGCTTTCAATCATTTTTAATGTGGGAACACCCAAACACAGAAACTCTGAGATCAGCTCAGCCCTCGAAAGAGACACTAATCTCATGTCACTGAAGGATTCGATAGAATATGTGTGGAATGCCTTAAACTGGTCTCATAGCAACACAACAGACCCATCACTCACTGACATCACACATCACACACACGAGACAGAAATGAGACAATAATATGACAGACAACAGCATCTGTTAAAGAGTGCTGTCAGCAGCACACACACGATATTAAACACTGTCACTCAGACACAATGAACTCAGGCCTAAAACTGATTCAAAAACGGACGGAACTCTTTCTTCCTTTTTTTCCTCTATTTTTACCCTCTAAGAGATATTGCAGCCAAGTGGTTCATAATGAGTCACACTCTAAGGTTTTTCAAACTGTGCTTAAGATCTTTCAAACCAATACTAAACTGTCTCAGTGCTTCTCTTATTAAATACACAGACTTTCCTTTTAGTTTCAGCATCTAAGAGGAAAAAATAAACTGTGGCTGCACAGCAGGAGACCCAACAGGTTCTCTTGAAGAACATAGTAACATTCTCATAATGTTAGCTAGGTAGACAAGGTTTACAAATGCACAAGTGAAATCTGGAAAACTGACTGCCCAGGATGAACTGACTCAAAGAATGAAAGTGTGGAATAAGATAACCCAGGGCTCTACGCTTACAATTTCAAGTGTGGAAAGCCCAGCAAAGACTTGAATCTACACTTTAAACTCACAGAGATTCAACAAGTATAAAGACAGACAGACGAGAGCCTAGAGAAACCCTGAGTGTTTATTTCAGTGCAAATGAGAGAATTTGTCTCTGTGTGTTTGTGTGTGTGGACGACTGTGTGTTTAGTCTTGCAGATGTTGATTGAGTGTGCGCTGGTTGTTTATTCCATTTCCAAAATGTGTGATCTAAGAAAAACTGCTTGTTTATCTTTGGTGTAAGAAAGACGTGGAAGGAGAGAGAGGTTCAGAGGACGAGATGCAGGGAAAATAAGCATGACTCAACTCAGAGAGAGGATCAGTCTTGGGCTTCACTCCACACACTGGAGTCATTTCACAGATATGTTCCATGCCTACTTACATCGCATTTGACCAAAATTCCCTCTCTTGTCCTCTCAAAAGCACGACATCAGCTTAATGCATAACAATTATCTTCTTAAACGAAATTGGGAAGTCGGAGGAGAAAAACTAACCCACTTTCAAAACCCACTTGAAACCCGGGTTTAAAAGACGTTTATCCAGGGTAAAGTGTGGATTGAAAAACCGTACGGTCTGAACGTGACTCATTGTTTGACTCATTCTATGATTCATTTATGTAGGCATTTATATTTTTTTTGCAGTGGTTTATCCCCCAGAAGTGCTTTTTAATGTGGTATTTAAACTGGATTCAAAATTGTGGGAAACAATGTATCACCAATTGGAATGTTACTTACATTTAAATAAATAATTATATTATATTATATTATATTATATTATATCATATTATATTATATTATATTATATTATATTATATTATATTATATTATATTATATTATATCTAAATGGGCTCTGAAAAAATGTACTGTTAATAAATAAAATAAATAATAAAAAATTTGCATTGGTTTTTAAATAGCTTCTAAATTTGTACTAATTTTAGACAGCAATATGTATTCTGTTATTGAATTTCTGTTAAGGAATAATTTTTGTAAAATAAAATCTGAATCAATTTAATAAAACACATTCATAATTTAAACAATTATGGCTAATAATTGTAAAATGAATTCTAAAATAGCTGCAAATCACTTTTTAAACAATATGACTGACTAGACAGCTCTAAGCTGTGTAGATTTTGGCATTAGTTCAGATGTTTTTTTAGGGGGTTGTGAAAAATACACTTATAAAATCACTTGGCTCTAAGACAGTAAATGCAAATCTAGTCTGACAGATCTGGCACTTGCAAAAAAACCATAATTACACAGGGCTGATAGAAGCTGATTATATTGAACATTATAGCAGACAAAGCCTGAGAAATGCACTA
This sequence comes from Carassius auratus, assembly GCF_003368295.1. Lineage (NCBI taxonomy): Eukaryota > Metazoa > Chordata > Actinopteri > Cypriniformes > Cyprinidae > Carassius > Carassius auratus. The sequence goes on from NC_039246.1 coordinate 11,096,609, forward strand.
TCATCATTACAATCTTCAATTTAAATATCTGTGATATTTTGGGTGCCGTCAATGGTGTTGTTGTTGTTTTTGTTTTTGCCTCAAGCTGCACAACAAATGATTAGCTTTCTACTATTGCTTAAATGTGGCTCTACTTCAAGAAATGAATCATGCTACAAATTCTTGTAATAGAACCACTTTGATTCCTGTTTGATTGTGGGAAACTGTTGTTTGTTTTTTTATACAATGTAATAGTGTTTTGTTAGAATGATCAAAGCTCATTTCTCACGGAAGGGATCCAAGTTCAAATTCAATACGTCATCATGATCTTTTTACAAACCTTATTATCTGTTTGCAAACTTAAGTGAATTAGACACAGGCTGTCAGAAAACAATCCAAAACATGTGCATTTTACTCTGAACTATAAAGCATTTGTCTCTAAAGTGAACGTTTAATCCACAAAGCTTTCCATCAGAAAGGCTGATGAGGAAATCTCAAACTGATAATTTAATCACTCCCGCTCTTCAAATCAGTTTCCTAGAAGGCATTTCCTTTCTCTGAAAACGATGCCAAGAAAATGTCAAATAAAGCCGCATGTTTTATGGGATTGATGACTTAATGGTGGTTAGGTAGTATGTGTGAGTGAGCACGCACCTAATCTGATGCTCACACACACACACACACACACACACAGGTGTGAGACGTGGACAGATGAGTAATGATGCCATTGGAAGGTTGTATGTTCCTGACAGAGTGCACGTCTCTACTGTAGGGTGTGGACTGCCTCTGATTTTTAAAGACGCAGACCTTGGTCACGCCACACTGCTGGAAACCAGGGTGAATTCCAGTTTGTTTTCAGTGACTTGACAATTACACAGCATGGGACCAATTTATGACTGCTTGCTTAACAATAAAATCAATCTCAAGAACTGTAAGACATCCCAGTGTATCTCAAACCAAATTCTCGACTCGTTCTCAGTCATTTGTGCCTGGTAGATGCATTTACGCACATTTATGTATTCGGCAGATGTGTGTATCCAAAATAAGTGGTTTTCAAAGTAACTGCAAAATGATTTCACAGTAAGTTTAGAGTTCATATCATTTGAACTGACAGCTGATCAGTTATGGAAGAACAGCACAGTTTTTATGGCAGTTGAGTGCAATTAAATTCAGATTGTATTTTTTATTAAAGTTCTCTTGATCAGTAGTTATTTCATGGTTCAGTGTTTCAGGGCAAAGCACTGTCAGTAAGCTAGCAAAACTAGACACACTACACATAATGTAGTCACAATTGCACAGATTTTTCCTGTAAAAGAGTAAAAGAGAGAAGGCCAGTATAAGGGCATTTATTCCTCACAAAATGTAGGAAATGTTGGACCATGTAATGCCAGAAACAGCACAAGAAGGCTGAATAGAAACTTGAGGCAAAAAGTAATTGTGCATAGGCTATTTTATTTCAGTTAAAGCAAGATTTAAGTGTAATTTGATTCTAATTAAAGCTCCAAAATTAACAATAATTAGGAGTTTATTGACACAAAAGTCATAGTTAATGGTTTGTTAATAGTGAGAATTTGATTTAAAGTGTGATCAAATGTTCCATAAATAATGTTTAGAAGAAATTAAAGACCAGATAACTTCAAACGAAGGTTCTGTTAACATAACCATGTTACTATTTACAAACAGTTATTAAGAGTTTATTGAGCCAGAAGTCTTGTTTGTAGTTAGTTAATAGCAATAATCAGATCTTAAAATAACCTGTGACGGATACTTCTGATTTAAAAAATGTATTAGTATATGAAATTCATTAATAAATGTTGTAGAAGTACTATCCGTTCTTATTTCATGTTAACATATGAAGTGTTCACAATAACATGAATAATAAGTGCAATATCATCGTTCATTATATCAGTAACAAGTCATGGGGACATGGTTACCTTTACTGAAAACGAACCTCCTCCTTTCTGACTGGATGAAAAGCATTAAAGAAAATCTGAGACTTAAACCTGCAGCCTCCCAGTTCATGCTATTTAACTCTTAGTTAAATCGAAGGGGTAAAGTTCACTGGTAGATCCAACTAAAATGACAGTTTACGCAGGGAGACGTGAACCTGCCACCCCGAAATTCCTCCTCTAATCACATCTTAAGTCCCTTACAACATTCTTGGGGTATTTAAGCGGCCGAGGGGTCTGTGCAGGTGGGGGCAGGGCAGGGCAGGGCAGGGCGGCAAGAGGATTATTTTATATTTCATAGGTAGTGTAAAGCTGCTGCTCTTAAGTGCTTCACGTGGTTATATTATGTCAAACATATTGGATAATCTAGTATGAGCAGAGCGCCGCTCAGGTTAAAATCAGCGGTTTCAAAACAAACACTGCAAACTGTTCCACAAACCGCTCTTAAACCTAAGCCTCATTAACACTGATCCACTGATGGCTGCCATGCTGATGATCACATGGACCTCTCAGCTCAGGTTTAACGAGACAGATGGGAAATTTCTGTAATGGCAATGGTTAGTTGAACATTTGTGTTTTTTATAGAGTTTAACAAACCAAAACATTCCTACATAATGTTCTCCGAGACTGAACTGAACCATGTGGAGGACAAATTCTGGACCACAATATGGTTTTTAAAGTGGAATCTGTAAGTGATGCAGCTCTAGGCAACATCTAAAACAACTAATAAAATAATGAAGTATTGTTAACGGTGGTATGCATTTATTGACGTAAGTGTAATATACAAATTGTTGTGAAATGTAGTAATTATTATGGGAGCACAAGAAATTCTGTTCCTGACAAAATGGAATGAACTTGTTTCTCAAAAACACTCATTAAATTTCAGTGTGAACGGCTTTCCATTGAATATAGTGTCATCTGAATGTAAAGGAACCTTGAGAAACACCTGAATGAACTTCAAGCCAGTGACTTTGAACAATGTCATTGAAAAGTGTTAAACCCAACAACAGGAAGAAGAAGAAATTGAGAAATGGGATGTGGCCAATGCAATGTGGAGACAATAGGGACATGCAGAAACATCATGCATCCATGTTTTTGGGACCATTTTGAACTGAATGGACAGATGCTGATCATTTTCATTAGGTTCGGTGTGACTGGACTACAAGAAATAAGGTCAAATATGCTCCTGAATGGCCATGCTTCTGAATTCATGAGTTACTCAAGAATATAGCCTACTTTTGAAATCTGTAATAAATAGCTGACTGGTAACTCCAAAAGGAACTTAAACACTGGATTCTATATTGCAATAAATAAATACTAACCAGATAAACAGCTGTGCAAGGTATTTTCATGAAATCGTAACACATCAAGAGTTTTCAAACAAAATTTTTATAGAAAAAAGGCAATATAATTTGAAAATAAATATGCTGTACTACATTACACAGACACACAAAAAAGTTGTTAATATTTAACATATTTACATAGAGTAAATAAATAATGTAAAACTCCAATCAGACCGGACCACATCTGAGCAACTGTTTCAGCGTGTTAGATCTTATTATAGCAGAAGTCAATGGTGACGTGGGTTTGGCCTATATTTACATTTGGCTGCTATATTTGTTATTCAGTTTAAATGTGACACTGACTCGTACTCACACATGCACGCACACAAACATATGCACACGAAATCACATTTACACGGTTTGTTTGTTAGAGATCACACGGCACACACACATCTGCAGCAAGGCGGCTAAGTCAAGGCAGTTGGCAACACGACTCACTGATCAGTATTAGGAATGTTTCTCTGTTCATCTACAGAAAATAAAACAGTATGAAAAGCTTCTTTTTTTTTTACTCCAGACAGCCATGAAGGTTTGCAGACAATAAAGGGTGAGAAGATCCATTTTAAGATAACACTGCACATAAATAGGTCAAATTAAATACAAAGAGATAGAATATATTGAAAATATTCTAAAAAATATATAAATTACTGAATTGCTTAGGGAAATAGATTTGGATTTAAATTCAAAATCACAAAATCGTCATCTTAAATCCCCAGTAGTGTGGAAGCATGAAATCTAATCACACAATCTACACAAAGTGGTTTCCAAACATGTCAAAGAATGAATATCCCTTTAAGGAGTGAATGTGACCAAAATCCTCTTGTGTTTGCCTCGTCAAGGCCAGAGCAAACATTTACTACAGCGGCCGGCGGGTTTCCACGGCGTGACATTCCAGCGACAGAATCAGTTTAGCCTTCCGTCAAAACTCCAATCATTTGTCCGTCTCTAAAACACACGCATTGTTCTCAGTGTTCACGTGCTGGGAGGAATGATTCCACAGCGTGTGCTGGACGCCGACGCATCGTTGCAGTCCTTTAGATTCACATGAAAAACTGCACAGTAGACCCAAATCCAGTGATGTGTCTCAGTGAGTGATTTCGAGTACGACTTTACGCACCCCAGCCGAGATCAGAAACGTTTACACAGGGCTTTTCCGAAGAACATTTAGCAGCAATTCAAATCCTGTGTTTTCAGTCTCTCGCTTCGCTTCACGCACACACATGAAAATCATGAACATATACAGAGAGAACATTTCATTGACTGTTAAGCCCCCACCTCCCCTGAACCTCTTCACTTCATTCGCTCAGTATCTCTTGGACGGAATAATGAGAGCAAAGTTCAAAGTGCTGTGAATTACTGTGAAATAATCCTTCATGTCAGAGTCCGTTCTCAAGTTCAGTTGGGTTCACCTCCTTGGTTTGTCACATCTGGGAAAGTGGAAAAATCATACATGAACATCTCAATTATTTACTCTAGACAGGAAGATTTCACCTGTCTAAAAGGTGATCTTTTATAGTTTCGGAAGAGATGCGCCAATGTCTTGAACTGTAGTCAGATTTAAACATCTCAATTTCTCACGAAATTTTATCTTTCCATTTTTTTCCAACTAAATTTAGGAGAAATAAAACAAAGCTGTCATTTAAAGAAGTGGAAGTATGGAAAAGTGCAGCATGAACATTCTACCAAACATCTCCAAGAATGTCAAAATGGTAAATAACGACAAGAATACTGATTGAATTATTGCTTTAAATGAAAGAGCAACACATAGGGATATACATGACAATACAAAAACAGGAAGGCCAGTCTTGTACTAACATGTGTAGGTTCACAAGAAAGTGTAGATTCACAAACACACCTGCAGGTTCTTTCATTGAGTTCTAGTTGTCTAGACCTGCAGTCGGCTTCAGAGTATTTACAGGAGCACTGACACGTCTCAGGGTCTTGAACAAACAACCTTCTTCTCCTTTCAGAGCACGTAGAACAGCAAGGCTCACACTGACTACTGAAAAGAGACAGAATGAGAGAAAAGGAAAAGGATTGGGGGAGATTACAGCTGACACAGTCATGGCAAATATTATTAAACACTTTCACTCAAACACACACACACACACACACACAGGCACTCGGTAAGTCAAGCAGTACGTTTCTGGAGCCACCCTCGTCTGGTACAATGGTTTTGCCCCTTCTGAGGGTCCGAAGGGAATTTGTAGAGGGTGAATAGCTGAAGTTAGGCAGGATGTGGCCATGCACCTGCAAGCTCAGATGATGCAAGAAAATAATGACAGCAACAATAATCTGTTTCAGAAAAGCACACTGGAATAAAAGTCAGAGAGAGAGAGCAGTGCATGAAAATCCAGTGTTTCTGTTTATTGCTTTAAGAAGTGTTGGATCAAGATCATCAGGACACATTTACAGTACAAAACACTGGACTCCAAGAGGAAGATTCACACATATTTGAGCCAACTGACCTTATCTGAAGCCAATATTTGTCTGAGGACAGGCTTATCAAAGCCACAGTCTAAATGCTACATTTAACCCTGACTTTAAATTACAACAACCTACTGTATATAACCAAAAGTCTGAATGTTTTTATACCCTGAATGGTTTTATGACCCATTTTCAGTGAGAGCAAGAGAATTGTGTCAATGATGTTTTTAGCATGAATTCAGTGCACTGTAAGATTTTGCATCCAAAAGTGAAATCCAAAATTGCATCCAAAATTGAAATCCAAATCTTCTCAGAGAATGTCAAAAATTCAGAGTGAATAGTTTTTCATGCTCTTAGTCCAAACAAGCCTCAAATGTAATTTTTTTTTTTCAAATATGTAAACCCAAACCCCAGCCCTCAGGAAAATACTGACCTCAAAAGCATCAGTCCCACAGGAGCAGATTGTCCCATGTATGCATTTCTTCGTCCTTTCATTCTCATTGAAACATTTAATTTCCCAATTGCTGGGAGAAGCACCAAAGTAAACAGGCTGTTTGACTTTCGTAATGATGCGCGGCAGAGCACACGCAGCATGACAAGACCAAACTCACAGCAATGAATGAAAAAAACATCTCACACAATCCTTCTCATATTTCAGAGAGGACACAAGTGATGCGAGAATGATGGCAAGTCCTCATACAATCGTGAGAACAAAAAACATCTCAAAAACAGTAAGCAGCACAAACAAGTATGTGATTCCGACACAAATATTGTAATAGATTAGTACCATCGACTGAAAGCATGCTGGGTGGATCGGGTGAGTTTGTATGTCGGCTACCTCCTCACTGCCCACCTCCTCCAATCATAGAGCTTGATTTATTGGGTCCTGCGGCACAACCTACAGAGCGCAACTGTAGGGTTCCAGAAATAGAAATCCCATTCATTTTCTCAGACCTATGAGCTCAGAGAGCTGTTAAGCAATGCTGCTTTTTCATTTCTGAATTCCCATGAAGTGGGAATTCACACTACTCACAAGCAAGATTCTCTGAAAACCAACCTCGGAAATTAGAACAGGTCTTCTTTCAAAGGTTGCTTCGACTATTTCCATAAAACACTGCTAATGATGAAATCCAAGGAGTTCCTATACTCACAATCAATGTATATATTAGGTTTTTCTATGATAAACATCTCATATAAGATGAACTGTCTCTGTATAATTTATTTTACGCTTGTATTAATTGACTTGTCAGACTTGTTAGTTTATTGTGGCTATTGTTTGGATTGCATCATTCGCAACGCTTCATGGGATGAATAGTTCATTTTCTCATAAAAGACTTTCGTTGTCCGTATCAAAAGTGGTAGTCCTGTGATTTGTCTCAGTTCGGTTGTAGGCTTAGAAATCTTAAGTGGTCTTAAGTTTTTGAAATGCTAAAGAGAATGAATGGGAATATAATTCTGATTGAAAGAGCGGGTGGTTGCGCTCTACTTGTTTGCACTGTTTTTACAAAAAACTATTTGGCCAAACTTGTTAATGTTATTAGCATGTGCATTAGCATTAATGAGTCAAGCTCCAAGAAAGCAGAGATTGGGCATGTGGTTTCGTTGGATGGTCAGTTTTAATTAAGTGGTGGAGGAGCTGATGGATTAATGGCAATTAACAACGTCCGACAGGAATGTACTGATTAAAGGAGGCATAAAATCTCCTCCCAAATTAATTTGACAACCAAGAGTGCCACACTCAGGTGCAGGTGAGAGGAGGCGAACGCAGAGGTGACATACAAATCCCGCTTTTTTTCACGGTTTTTCTTTCTCTTTCGCTTTTGGCCTTTGCCCTTCCGGGGTTTTCTGGAAAGAGAACATGACAAACAAAGAAGAACATCGAAAAAAAAAAAAACTGAATCGGAGTGGTTGCAAAAGATCATCCAACACAGTCAGACTGCAGTGAACGCAGTGCTAAAATGAACCAGATGGACACATCAGCAAACATGTCTCTTCTTATTCTTGTATAAGTGCCTGACACCACAGCAAACTCTGTGAGACGTGAATTAGAAATAAAAAGCCAGCCAGACTCTGGGGAAATTCGCCAATTCTTCAAATTCTCTCACACGAAGACGTTTCAATAAATAAACAAGGCATTAAATCTTCAAAAGCGTCAGTGATGTTTGTACTAGGATTCCAAAACAGAGACAAAATGATTCAATTTGCGCCCAAAGCTCAACATCCAATAGCGTGTTTTAACTCTCACATATCAGAGACTTTGGTAACACTTTATTTAAAGGTGTTCTTGTTACAAGTACTTACTATTGTAATAACAATAAATTATGCATAATTATATGCAAGTAACCCTAAGCCAAACCCTAACCCTAACCCTAACAATTTACTGTATTACTCAGTTCTTAAATGTATAACTACACTGTAAGAAAGACACCTTAAAATAAAGTTTAGCCGAGACTTATTACGGAAACTGCAAAAGCTGTTTCATTATAATGATCAATCAGCAAATTAATGCGCAGTATTGATGACATACACGTCCATTTATCTTTCAGATAGCCGATGATCCTGGCATATCACGTCAGACACGTCAGGCAGCAAGAATGTGAACTTTCCCCTATCTCACAATCACAGAACAAACTGATGTGCCGCGATCCGTATATGGTTATTTGCATTAGCGGCTGACCAATATAGGTTTTTCAATGCGTGTTGAAAATAAATGGATTGATAATAGACGTCCTGTATAGATGCAATTGAGACTAAAAACATTGACTAATTTAGGCGTCTCTTACAACCGTTAAGTAGTTGGAGCTCTTTAAACAGAACATCAGGTCTGTAATGTTGACACATGTACCAACGATTACATTCACTGTTTTCCGAGGTCAGATTCAATCATGTTATGAGGCAGTTGTAGTTGAACAAGCTGAGGAACAGCCTCTGTGCCAAAGGGCCACTTGTTTACCAGAAGCAGAAAGCATTTCAACTTTTAAACCCCCTAGAGATAACCTCTGACCCGTAACACATCAGCCACAAGATCAACACCCTCTGCAATAGTGACAACTTCAGTAAACTTTCAAACAATTCGGCCTGCATTCTCTGGTGAGAGGGCGTCATCAGAGAGGGGGTTGACTGACCGCTGCCATATATCTGAGGAGTGGAAACGGGCTCGTAAACAAACGTACAAAACGCTGTCTTATCGCCGGACGTAAAGACACTTCAGAGATGACAAATCCTTTTCTTACCTCAGTGAACCTCGGATCATAAAGCAAAGCTTAGAGATGAATGTGGGGCGAGGGCATTGAACTATAGGGCGAAACTCACACACCTGTTCACACGGCTCTTTACATACCTGAGGGACTGAATTTACACCTAAGAAGCCAGCGTGCAATGACATGAAGACATCAAACAAGGAGTGAGATCAAATAGTGGTGTAAGGGTCAGAGTGTATCTCAGTTCATCTGTAGAAAAAGTAAACTTCCATAACATACTTAAAGTATACTAAAAATTATTATTTGGTACTTCTTAAGATCAACTAAGTGTTCTCAACTGTGCACCACTTGTAGTACACTTGCAGACAGAAATTATTACAAACACTCAATGTTGATTGATGGTGACTTTAAAGCAAAAGTGTTATATTAATTGTCATATGTAGCTTGACTTGCAATTGCAAGGTTGTATCGCCCAATTCAGACATTTCATATCTCATGAACTCGCAGTTCTGAGAAAAAGTCTCAATTATGAGATAAGAAATGTCTGATATATAATACATCACAATTCTGAATTTGTTTCTGAAATAGTAAAGTTGCGAGAAAAAAGTCCAAACTGTGAGGTTTGCCATTACCTTTTTCTCTGTGGCATGACAAAGCTTCCATATACAGTATTTGCTCTATAAAGACTTTCATAAAGTGCTTTTTTCAATTCGGGAGAAAACCTTCCAACTAAACAGCTATTGCAGATGCTAAAAAAAGTAAATATGTACTTTAAAATAAACATGTTTATATATATATATATATATATATATATATATATGTAAGGATTATATATCAAAGCACTGAATGCATTTATTTAATTTATTGAGTGATAAACAAATGTTTAAATCAGAGCTGAACTGTTTCATTGAAATAGATTTCTTTGAAAAGATCTTAATGTTCTTAAACTAGAGAAACACAAAATGAGTTTCCAGATCTTCTTTAGAAAACATAGTTAAATGTTACATTTAAATAAAAAACATATTCTAAATTCATATTGCCAACAAAAAATATCACGTATATCTTCGATATATCGTCCAGTCCTAGTTTTTGCGTAGCTTTAGTTTGACAATTGTGCCACTAATGATTTTCGAGATCAGAATCACCTGTTTGCTTTTTTTCAACAACAATAAAGAGCTCCACTGTTCTCTCACCATCAGATTTTATGGCTTTATGTAACATGAAAAGCATTGAGATGAGAGGAAAGGATGAGAAAGAAAAGAAAAACAGGAAGGAATACACCTTACTGGTGATAAGGGTGACTGAGATAAAGAGATTAGGAAATGAGATTGAATGCATGAATGATGGCAGGAGAAATGACAAGATCGAGCGAGAGCTGAAGCATGCACACACATACAACATCCCCACACTAGAACAACAGCACTTACTTTTCTTTTTTCTCCGAAATATCTTTTTTCACCCTGTGAAAGAGCAGCAAAAAAGCACTAGTGAACATGTTTTGTTTGTGTGCACACAACAAGCACACTTATAATTAGACCTGCACACATATAAAAGAGTACAGAAGCAGACAAACGCACAGCAAGAAATATAATTATAGAGCAGAAAATAATAAAAGACAAAAGAAAGTGGGTGAGTTTTATAAAATTATCCCCAAGGGCTTTTCTTTGAGGAAAATCTCAGTAAAAAGTCTAATTCTGTTCAGTCGTAACACTTATTTCTAAATAAAAATAAAGAAAATAAATTCTAAAAATGGAAAGGGGTAAGAACAGGGTTTGCCCATGGTAATTATGGTATAATAAGCTATAAAAAAATGTCTCTTAGAATGTATGCGTGTTAAAATGAGGCTTCTTACCGGCACTGGCATTCACTGTGCTCTGCAAAACTCATGAAAAAGTCACCCTGATGACGGAGCGGTTTCACTCTTTTAATCTACAGAAGAGAAAAAGCAATAAAACATTAAAACAGACAAACAGGCAAGCTGCATTCAATACAAACTACAAATTGGCTAATCTTATTCAGGAGAAGCCCTGTTGGCTTTGAGTGTGGGAGACAAAGTAGAGAAGTGTAGGGTTTCCAAAAAGCAGACTTAACAAGATTCAGACGGATAGCGGAAGAAATAAAATAGAAAGAAAAGGGGAGCAACAGTCTGGAAGTTAGGGTTCTCTGACCTCCAAGGTAATGTTGTATGTGACGGTAGGGGTGCATTCCATCATCTCATCATTACAGCACCCAGCACAGCGGGTGAGAACCACACAGGACGGGATGAAGATGTGCTCGGTGTCATCAGGGTATTCCTGTTGAATTTCCACCAGCACTTCTCGAGGACGGCAGAGAGACTTGTTATAGACCTCCATGAATGGCACCACTGCAAGTTCAAACAAAAAGGGGAAATAAGTTGTCTTTTTTGCCAAAAATGCAGGCCAAGTAGCACCACTGGGAGCGAGATGGTCTTTGGTCTTCTTCAAGGCCAACACTGTTTGGAAATCTGGTAGCCCTTCTAAGAATTTGTGACTGAGATGGGTGTCCATATGAACCATGTACATTCCTTGTGTTGCACTCTGCCTGCCTAAAAAAGCAACACCCCAAAACACATTAAAGTAACCTGTGTATATTTTCTGTACAGTTGCGTGTCTGTTTTTTGGCACGAGGAAGAAAAAGAGTCAATTTTAATAAAATGTTGTCTGGTTCTCTGGGTTAGGATTGAGCAATGAGACATTTGGCAATGCATGCAGACTCCAAATTATCCCTTGGAGGTTTGCGTGTTGAGAAGAATTACAAACCACACTGGCTTGTGAGATTCTAATAAATACTACAAATTTATCCGAAACTATGTGGAGACAGTTTGATTAAAGGCACAGCAGTGCTTTCCTTCACCCGTCCAGTAGAAGGCGCTATACTCAGTGAATCTGTATGTGTCCAGTTTCTGGATGACACCACTGAGTGCCAGGTCCAGAAGAAACTCACCGTCATATGTGCTTCTGCCTTCCTCCCAGGGTATGTAGGCACTCTGTGGTAAAAAATAAAAATAAAAAATGAAGAAGCTTATAGTTAAACACTCTTCAGTTATACCTATTCATAGCCAATTGTTAATCAAATGAGTCCCAACGGGTTAGACAAGTTATTAACCACTGCATTACCACAGGTTTAGGATGATGCAACAAATTACCTAATTTCATTTCAAAACCAAAGTTCATCATAAAACTTATTAATGTTGGCTATCACAAAGAATTACTTTTTTTTTATTGGCTTGTGTATATAGTTAAACATTTCATTTTTAAAATATAATGTAGCACAAGTTAACCTATCAACAACTCAAGTTTGAAACTCAGACTCAAGTAAACTCAGGTTAAGATAAAAAAAAAAAAATCAACTGACATGCAAGCAGTTCACTTGAAACATGACTTTGACTCCTGATGAGAGACTAAAGATAACAGGTAAAAAGATGTCAATCATGAAACAACATGAAAGACAAATGGGGCTTTCTGAGAATTTCTTTTTAAATTAAAATAATTAATTTGCAGCATGGTTCCTGACACGAACCTGTAGAATACAGAAAACCATTCATAAAAAAGAATTAAGGCCTTGAAGTCTGAACTTGATTTGGACTCTACATTAGAGACCTATGAGCATTTCACTTTCTGATATTTCGCAAAAGCTCCATGGAGAGACATTTCTCAATGAAGATTTAAATTTTTTTTTACTCTCCTGTCTGAGCCTTTTACTCACTTTAACAGACCGGCTCAACTAAAATTTGGTTTTAGATCATTTTTGTTTCTGAATAGCTGACAATCACGTTATCCAGTTACTGTAAATACAAACTTCTCATCAAACTGCCTGATGAACACTGTTATTTCTATTTATGCATGTCCTTGAATAGAAAGTTTCAAATTTCGTCAAGAATAAATTTGTTTGGTTAGAATTCCCTGAAGGCTGGCAGAAATCGTAACTTCTATGACTGATATCTCAACATTGTGATCTCCAGAAGCCGGGTGTGTTGGTACCCGGTCACTGGAGCTGCATGCGCCTTTAAAGGGTAATAATATCACTAAGGTGGTTATGATAAGGCCTTCACCAAAACCGACCACAAACTTCTGAACAGTTGAATGGACTCTGATTGTGAATACAGTGAATTCCTGTCTACAGGGTTAAATGGCTCACTGTGGGGTGGTCCGATCTGCTTGTTCAAGTGATTGAATAGCTTGGATCAGTGACCTCGCAAGGGGACACACAAGGACGTCCAATAAAGTGGCGCAGACGCATTACATTCGAAATAACATTATTTAGAATTCAACCAATACGTCGGGTTCGTTCACTATACATGCACAAGCGTATAAAACTTACCTTGACAGCTGAAAAATACAGAAGCGTCACAAGAAATAACTGGAGCACGCGAACGGCAAAGTTCATGATTGAATTTATAAGGCGAATAAATCTTTTTAAAACCCTATCCGATGATAGGCGGACTTTAGCAAACGCATTGGAAAAGGTCTCAGAAAGCAAGTTAGACATGAGTAAAGGCTTCTTCCAAGGGGTCCGACCTATAGGGGCAACAAGGATCCCATGTTGGTCCCAAAACACGCATGCAGACACCTGAGAGAGACAGAGAGATTGAGATCCACGGCAAGTGTGTTATAGCGTCTCTCAGCTGTTGCCGATTATTTTCAGAATATCCAGAAATATGAGAATCCAGGACGCAGGTCCTGTCACATTGTTGAGAAGTAAATCAAATTTTTCTTCCAAGGCTTTTACAATCCACATTACAAAAGTAATCCCATGCTTAGCTTGCCGCCAGTTTTCAAGTGCGATGCGTTCATTGGGAATGGATGAGAAACTTGCCGACTCTGTATATTATTAGTGTGACACCAGAGAGAACACAAAGGCGCTGAGAAGAGAATGCAAAACCAAAGCGCACTTGGAGTCCCCACGAATGAAGGTTGCTTTAATTCCGCTTCCTGTTTTATTTGTCGTCTTGATTCTCAGGTTCTCGCTCTTGCTGTTGAACATGAATGATCACGGACGCCGCAGTCACCCGGTTTTAACGAACAGCTAGCTACTGCTGCTGGTGGTCATAAGACGAGTCAACGTGATGGGCGTGGCCACAGTGTCAGCGTGGACTTCAGCGTTGAGTCGATGCGCAGATTTCACTCTAATGATAACTGAAAGAGAGTCTCAGGCATCATTTATGTTTAGGTGCTTGAATATAAAAGTGCTATTATGGCTAGTATTTAGTCACTTGAGCCAACAACTATATTCCTGTCATTGCAAGTTTGCATTTTGATTGGTAAGTCCCGGCATTCATTTGTCAGATACTTTTGAGTAATGAATGTTGTCCATGGCGACGCTATATTAAATGACCAGCTCTGCTTATGTTCTAATAAAAACATTCAAATTCAAGATCTACTTCAATTGTTTTTTTGGCAAATAGATATTTACGCTAAAGCTAGACAATGTATATTGAACCATCATTACAGGATGACTGTACATTATCTTTTATTTATTTATTTGCACGCTTAACAGTTATGTCCAAAAGTCAGAGACTACCACTGAGAAGAAAAAAAAAGGCTTGCCTTTTTCTAAAATGCTAGATTGAAATATGGCATAATCTTTATATAATTTATTATATTTTAAAATGTAATAGATATATAATGCATATGACTTTATATGAATTGACCATAATAAGTAATACCCGCTGCGTAATGCTGGGTTGGAGCTACGTGCGGAAGCATAGCGGTTTACAGTAGGCTATGTGCGTAATCCCAGTTTGAATGCTTCCCATCACATGACGGCAGCACTGACGCCTTTGGGACTACTCGGTCATCTGCAAGGTTGCGTGGAAAACTGAAAGAGTGCTAGGTATTGAGTGTACGATCACATGTGTAAGTGTGTGTGTGTCCATCACCACGTACAGGTGTGTGGGTGCGCACGCAGGCCGAGTCGCTCCTAGCGCGCGCTGGACATGTGAGCCGCGGTCAGTCCGGTTCTCCACACCACTGACGGAGATTTACAAAACGAAATAGGTGTTTTATCAAAACGAGCTGTTTTATATTCGTATTACGGATTAAGTGATAGGCCTAGTATAGGTTTAGTACTTTAATATTTATAATATTTATTTATTTTTATTTATATAATATTATATTTTGTGCATCAATAGAGTAAGTTTTTTTTTTTTTTTTTTTTTTTTTTTAGCATGTAGCTATTTCACACGTCTGCATCTTTGAATCGAGTAAATTCTAGATAGATTTTCATGGATAAGCGCTTTTGAATAAAAAAAAAAACCTTGTCATTGCATGAATTCCTTATAAAAGCATCTAATATGCTTATCTCTTTATATATATATATATATATATATATATATATATATATATATATATATATATATATATATATATATACACTCACTCATTTGGATTACTGTAAATTGCATTGGCGCCATCTGCCTGTCACTACATGTAAGTGGCTTGTCCACTTGCCATGTCCACTTAATTCAAGCAATTTTTGGCTTGTTTTAATTAATAGTCTCTTATAAATATGGACATTTATGAGTTTAAATTTTTTGGGTTTATAAGTCGCATTTTTGATTGCTTTAGGTTTATACTAAAATAAATTAGATGAATGAAGATCAAGCAATTCCCCTTAAATCATAAACCACACATCCACGGAATCACAAACAACTGTAGAACACTTTTCTTTGTGAAGAAAGTTGTTTATTTTAAGGGATTTTTTGTCAGACTTGGTTGCTTGTTTTTCTGCGAATATCTGGCAACGTTGGACTCTGCTCCCATATCACTGACCATGCAGCGTAAGCCACTTGGAGTAAGATTACTAAAATAATTTAAGATGTGAAATACATAAGATAGACAGCCTGATTGCATAACCTAGTGGTAGTCACCAATTAGCAAGAAAAGCACCAGTGCTCGCTCTCAGCACACACTCAGACGAACACGCACCTCAGTAAGGGCTGTTTAGTCTGAGTGCAAGAGGAAACCTTGAGTGCAAGGTTTTGAAAGAGTGGGAGGAAGTTTCAGAGAAAGAAAGAGGTTTATACACTCAAATAAAAAAGAAAAGAGTTATGTAAAGACAGAAAAAGAAAGATGAGAGCTGTACAGAACGAGTTAAAAAGTGAGACGTTGATGTAGGAGGTAATGAGAAGAGACACTTGTTTTTTGTTAGTGTGGTTCGTGCGTCAGATTTTAATTGAAAAATAACAGACAGATATAAGCTACACTGCCACCTGTCAGATATACTGCATTCTCAGCATAAAACTAATGAAGTTTACACTCCTACTGCTGTTCTAGAAAGCTTCAGTACACAAAAACTGACCCACAGATGGGAAGCCACCAAAAAATGACCCACTATCGTTCAATAGAGCGCAAAAATGACCTCAACTGATTTCTTCAGCGGCCTTGGGTTTAAAATATTTTCCCGTTCATTTTTTAACACAGGCATTAAAATGTAAGAAAAGAGAGATTAAATGTGCAATGCTTTACATATAGTTTGTATTACGTTTTATCCATTATTCTATTAAGAAAATGTGTGGGCATTTTTATTTTCAAAACCGTTTCCTAGTTCTGTCTAGTGTTCATCTCTTGTTCAGTCTCTTACACTTCACTATCACTCACTCAGGTAAGGGCGAGTCCTGGATGCATACACCACTCCCTACCACACACACACACACACACACACACACACAGGTTTGTGTCAGAGGGGAATGAAATGGCTCACAGCCAGGCCCAGATTAGACTCTACCCTAGACGCCAGAACTGAGCTTCCAGTAAAAGCACAGCTCAGATATCCAGGGAGAGAAAATTTCTGCCATGTTTCTCAGAAAATAGTCCAAAGCCGTCAGGAGGAAGTTGTCAATTCAAACACGATTTTAGAGGTTGTAAGTGAATGCTAAGAAAATGCGAACCTTCGATTAGGTCTACTTTAATTTGAAACTAATCTAAAATGGTCAACATTAAAATAATTTTCCAGGTTAAATTTCAGTTCTGCACTGTTGACAGCGTGCGTCTGTTGTGTGCTTGCTCCAGACATTCATTGTAAGCCAACAACTGTCAAAAGACTTGAAATTATTTTTTGTAATATAAGGTACTGAAGCTGTTGGCAAAGCTTAACTATAATTTAGTTGTAATATTCTCTTAAAAAACCATTCGGAAGTGTTGAAACCTGGATCATCATGAAACCTGGGAATGTGGTTACATCATTCCTAGAGGTGACATATTAACCTCATTTTTAATAAACGCCGTGCTTTTCCCAGTATGATTAGTCACTCACCTTGCAAGTGCCAACCCAAATAGATCATATTTGGACAATTTGAACATATTCATGTACAACAAAATGAGCTTAACACACCCAGCACTAATCCAGCAGGAAGCTGAGGCTGCGGAAGAGACAAATATATTGTGAGAGATAAATATATTAATCCTGGTTTGTTGGTTTATATAAACACCTTAATTTAAAGGAGCTTTACGCTTTTCCTTTTTATAAGAATAATACAAGGTAAACATCATCCTCAAAGACCTTTTTCTCACATGATACCATATTCCACATCCATCAATGTTTGCTGTTTCAGCTAAGATAGTAAGAAAAACAAAAATGGTTTAATTTGATAGGAGAAAAGATGGACGGAAAAAAACAGAAATAAGTGATATACAACATTAGTAAAAGCCAACTAGGTGAGAAAAGTTTGTAGACAAACTTGAACTTTGTTTGAGAGAGCCTAGGCAGAAAGTAACAGCTTTAAGTTTGAAGGTTTTAGGTTTTAAATCATTTCAAGTTTTAGTTTAAATGTTTTCAAAGCTAGACTGTACAATACATAGAATAACACAGATTTATTAACAAGAACGAAAATAAAAACAGCTCCAAGTATCATTGCATAAAAGTTTTCACCCCCTCAATAAAAATGTAAGGGATTTTTGGTGGTTTTGATAGTCTGGTTTTCGAAAACTGTTAGCCGGATCAGTAAACATTAAAAAAAAAAAAAATTAAGATTAAGATTAGAGACTAATATATGAACAGAAATTAAGATTAAGATTAGCGGCTAATATATCAACAGAAATTAAGATTAGCAACTAATATATGAACAGAAATTAAGATTAACAACTAATATATGAACAGAAATTAAGATTAAGATTAGCGACTAATTTATGAACAGTTTTAAGGTCTGACCTCTAGGAGGAGATTCTGACTTTCTCAAGCCAACTTAATAATAAAAATTATATAAATAATGATTTTTTTTTTTAAATGAACATGACGTGACTGACACTGACACACACACACACACACACACAGCAGTGGGCAGCCATTTATGCTGCGGCCCCAGGGAGCAGTTGGGGGTTCGATGCCTTGCTCAAGGGCACCTAAGTCGTGGTATTGCCGGCCTGAAATTCGAATGCACAACCCTAGGGTTAGGAGTCAAACTCTCTAACCACTAGGCCACGACTCCCCTCCCAATATATATGTATGTATTACAGGGAAACTTGCATTGCACCTTCTTGCACCATTTGTGAAAGAAGTGTAGAAGTACAGTATAAACATATACATGCTCATTAATGTGTGAGTGTTTACATGCATGTGAACAGCAAACTGCTTAGTGCAGGTGTTTGTTCTAAACTAAATGCACTTTTTCTGTGCAATTGCAATCTGAAAATAAAGGTCAGTGCAACAATATTAGAATGCTGAGAGGACAAGTTTTCTCTGCTGTTGAAGAGTTTAAACTTAAAACACATACCTTGTATTTTCAAGACGTCTGTGATACTTCTCCAGGTGACATCTTTTTAGGGTTCCCTTGACAGATTTTTCTCTAGCAAATTGTTATTTTATAAGAAATTAGACTGACCTAAGCCTTGTGGGAATTCATGCAAGTGAAAAACACACCTGCATTGAAACTCTTTTGACTTGTGCAAACCACATAGCAACACACTAAAAAACCTCTCAACCACCAGCAACGTCCCAGCATCATGTGGGCGACATTTGCATGGACATGAACCACTCACATGTTCTCCAGATAATGGAAAAAAATACAGGTGTTAATATTTAGCTTGAAATACGGATATGCAAAACATGTTTCTGCATGTAACCATTTGTATTTGATGGTTGCGTTGTCACAAATGTCTAATCTCCCTTTAGGTGGCCCAAACAAGTTACACCAGTCATTTTGTCAGTGAAGAGACTTGAGAGGAGTATTCTACTGTACACCAACAGAGCAACATGTCAGCTCTCCTCAGCACTTCTGTATTTGAAAAACCCTGACAGATTCTTGGACGGGACACAAAACAGATGAATTCAGTCATTAAACTTAAACGGCCAATAAATCACTGCCATTTTGCTGGCAGAGCGAGTGACCCTCGACCCCTCCAGCTGTGGCAAGTGCGCAGCGGTGGTTTAGCGCACGTCTACCCGACCCGAAGCAACCTTTAAGAGCATAGCCCTACGCTGCACGTACATCAACACATTTCCCAGAAACCTGGTAAAAACTCGCACTCCCCTCATATCTAACAGTAAATATCTTCGAAAAACACTCAGTGTAAAAATGACAAATTACCCCGGAGTGTTTTCGGCCGTGTAGTTCCTGTAGCGCAACAGATCTGAAATACACAAGATTGGCATCATGAGGACAACATACTAGAGCTTATTTCGGAAACTTGCAATACTTGTAATACCAATCATGTGTAAACACATGACATATATCTTACCTCTCTGTATGGCCTAGCATGTCAAAACCAAGTCATATGGCACTTCAAAGGACCTTTATGGATATAACTGTTTGGAAAAAACTGGCAGGGGGCGGCAGTCGGGCCTTGATGTAAACTCTTCAGACTTAAATCACCTTTTACATTACAGATGGCGTTACGCAAGGAAGTTTTCAATCTGTAACTTCAACCGATCTGCTGGATACCTTCAAAGGAGATGAGTACCAATCACTCAAACCTCCAACCACTATCACTCCATGAGGTTACGTTCTGCAGATGTTTCATTCTAGCTAATGAAAAAAAGCTCCATGCGAGTCTTAAAGTGTGCATATGTTTCTCTCGCTGTGTGTGGGATGGGACTACGTGTCTACTGGCAGGTCTTCACTGTGATGAACACTGTGATGTATTTTATGGGAACTCATAAGGTTTTTGTAAAATTATGCAAGTACTTCAATCTCAGCAATTTCCAAGGAACTACCCTGAGAGTCTAGATGTTTAACAGTCAGAGTTTGGTGGTTGGTGCTCTTAATACTAAATGCTTTTACCAGTAATTGACATTTCCCTGGCATGCAGAAGGCCATGGTAAACCCACTTTGAAGATAGTCATTCTTTGTGCATGCATAAGAAAACACACCATTACCAGCAAGCAAATCAAGCACAGACCTGAACTCAAACTCATGACACATTTGAAAGACCGCCTGAAATCTCCTGCTTAAAAGCGGATGCCTTCAAATACAGTGCTGTTCAGACAAGCTTAAATAAACTTATCTCCAGTTCACATGCATTTGAATTGAGAGAGATAAGAAAAAAAGTTTGTGTTCCTGTGGCTCAGTGGTAGAGCATTGCGTTAGCATTGCAAAAGGTCATGGGCTCAATTCCCAGGAAAAACACATATTGGTAAAATAATGTATAGCCTGAATGCACTGTAAGTCACTTTGGATGAAAACGTCTGCTAAATGTGTAATGAAAATAAGATTCCTAGTTTTTCGGTGCCAGAAATGCAGCACCAGAATTCTAATAACCAGAACACATTCCAAAATGCCTTTTGGTGCAGATCAAGGCTGTATCAGTGGACTGTGGCTAAAACCACATTCAAGCCAAGATTTCTGAGTCTTGTTAGTTCTGGCAGACAGACGTACCCTATTGTCTTCTGGAAGGTAAAACTAGTAACCCCTCACTGGTTTGGGTCATAGCTCGCTGACAGTGTTAGGCCTCATCATTGCTCTCGCAAACCAAAGAAGGCTCTGTTCCAACAACAGGATTCAAAGCTGGGCTGAAACTGATCAGCTAAACATGATGCTTCCTAAAATCCATATTCTTCTGTGCTTGACCGGACTATAGTTTTACATCTATGACCTTTTGACTTCAGACGATGCGGTCAAGGTTCCTTCAAGGCTCTTTAACAGATAAATAATAGAACATGAGAGTCTTGGGTAACAGTCTGATAGTCTACTTTAGACATTCTACTAACAGTAAGTAACTTTACTACATGTCAGCAACTGTCATTAGAGTATTAGTGGACTGTCTGCTTAATATCTTCTAACACTTTATTTTAATGGATCCAAAACATACTATGAGAAACTTTGCAAGCATATTTTAACTTGTTCTACTAACTGTTAACATAACCTAAAAGTATACTCTGTGAGTTGATAGACATGTAGTTGAAAAAAATTGGGAATTAGTTGACATGCAGTTGCAAAGTTACTTATAGTTAGTGCAATGTCTAAAGAGGACTATCTAAATAAAGTGCAACTGAGCCTTGAGACTATGAATGATGGACAGGCAGATATTAAACAGGTTATAAACTTCAGCAGTATTACTCATAAGATTAAAAATAAAATAAAAAAATATCATCCTGGCCACAATGACAATTTACCCTGTGCGAAACCGCTTGTCTGGTTACTCCATCATGTGTCGTGGTCACACCATTATACCAGCATTTTTCCAGTCTTTGTAATTTTTACACATCAAAGGAAAAATTCAACCAAAAATGACTTGTGTCATTGTGTACTCATCCCCATGTCTTTCCAAATGTGAATGACAAAGAAGGAAATGTTTTGGAGAATGTTGCTCTCTTCCACAATATAAAAGTATATAGTTGAGGAGCTGTCAAGCTCCAAAAAGGACCAAGCCAAGATCACTTACAAGATTTACAAGTGGTGTCATTAAATCTGGAATTACACAACTTCATGTCTTATTGATTTAGAAGACATGGCACACTAATTCAGCCTTCAGAATTTAATGAACAGGCGTTCTGATCAATCATAATACCAAATCTGCCATTTTTCCAAATCTCCAGAACCAGACAGGAGAGTAGTTTAACATCGATGGACTTAAACTTGAAAAAGTATGTGTGGTTGAAACGAGATACCTTCTGTGTTCATACATGTTTATTTGGTGCTATAACTAATGAAGAGGAAGAGATGATGTGTTCACGTGCCACAAAACAGTATTTATTGTTTGAATTTATTAAAAAAAATGACAATTTGAAATGTGAGACTTCGTTTTATATCTAAAGTAAACTGCTCTATCTTTTCTGTCAGCGTGTTGTCAGTTCCCTCTTTACTCCGTGATGTATTTTTCACTGCATGAGAACATGAGAGCGCCATGGCTTGTCAGACTTAGCAACAGTAACAAAGGGGTTGGGTCTTTGCGAGGGGTTAATTGAAGCACTTCTTTATGGTTCTGGCAGTTTCTAGTTTTATGGTTAAGAGCTGTGTGATCTCCTTTGGTTTTTCACTTAATAAAGAAGGTCATATAGGTTTGTAAGGAAATTGGGCTTAGTAAAAGTTCAAACAATTTGGATTGGGAAAACAATTCCATTAAATGCGAGAAGAAAGGCTCAGGCTCTATAGCAAACAAAGAAAAAAGCTTTCCGTATTTTACAATCCAAGTTTTGGAATTTTTCTTTTTCATTCTGGCACTAAGTCTTTAACATACTTGGCAAGGAAAAGATCATTATTCTTGTAAAAATGCTACAATGGCATGGTCAAACTGTAGAAAACATCTGTGATCACCAAAGCTCTTTAACAGACCTGCAAGTATTTATAAAGCTTTAACATTCAGTTGAAAGGTTAGTGTGTGAGAGAGACTATTTTTTAGAATGGTTGAAAGTTTAAGGATGTTTCTTTTAATAATCTCTCTCTGTGTGTGTGTGTGTGTGTGTGTGTGTGACAAGGGTTGGTTGTTTGAGTGGTTTTGTGGAATTTCTTTGCCTGAAGCTTAAAAGATCAACAGGTTATTGATTTTATAAACATATATTTGTGTTTTCTTTAAGGGGTGTGTGAGAGAGAAAGACGGCCCTTACCTCACAGTGCGTATCACATTTCCGGGGCCAGTTTCCCCTCTCTGTGTGTGTACAGTGCAGATCTTCTGTCCCCACAGCACCAGAGCGGCAGTGAAACCGAAGTCCTCCTGGGGCAAATCCTCTGCTATAATGACAGATCTTTTTACGAGGTGAAACTTCGTGCTAGGTGGCCTGTCTTCACACTGAAGGGTTTCTCGTCTTTCTCATCTGAGCTCTCACAGACAGAACTCACAAGTCTTTCAGACTCAATCCAGCCAAATTCAAGTTTACTCTTAATCAGTCTTCCGTGGAGGACAGCGTATTTGTTTAATGATTCAAGACTTGAGGAAAGGCATAAAAAGCTGTGAAGTGTGACTTCTCAGACAAACACTTTAAAACAAACAGTTTCGTACAAGCAGACCACAGACAAAGACTAGTAGAGGATGAAGAGGCTATTAAACATGGATGTTTTGTGATGGTCTGGCCTTCCTCTAGAAAAATATTTTTGAA
This sequence comes from Carassius auratus, assembly GCF_003368295.1. Lineage (NCBI taxonomy): Eukaryota > Metazoa > Chordata > Actinopteri > Cypriniformes > Cyprinidae > Carassius > Carassius auratus. Next base: position 11,119,994 of record NC_039246.1, read on the forward strand.
GCAGAATCACCATGAACGCAGAAATCAAGCAGAAGATCAGGGTTAAACCAGTTCTGTGTGTATAAGCGCATGCTGGGACGGAGGCCAAAAAAAGCACTCTTACTTTCTCAGTTGCCGTTTTAACAATTACTGTACAGTACTCAGGAATAGTCTGAGAAACACTGCTGTTATAATATCCAGAAACACCATTTCTTCAGTGGTGAATGAAAGATTATGATTAGTTGGTTAATTCCCCCTACATCATATATATATATATATATATATATATATGTGAGTTTAGGGATCTGAGCAAAAGATCCATCTTAACACAAAAATCTCTGTGCTTCGTTTGTATTTCACCATTCGAATAGCCTCTTCATGGTATCTCTCAATTTGTTCTCTACCTTAATATTTTTTCTTTGTCTGTCTCTGTTTCTTCATTAGACATTTTTAAGACAGTGTGTCAAGTTAAAAGAATTAAAATTTTTCCATGCAGTGCCGCTCATCAATGTCAGTTCTAAAACAATTGACCAATCAGAAGACCCTGGAGGCGGGGCAAGTGTTGTGAGCTTTTGTTTACAGTAGCAAGTTGGCATGGCAGCCAACTTATTTTTTATTTGACAGCAACAGGAGGCATTCTGAGCTGTGCTTTTTAAAACCATTCTTCAGCGCTGCATCTCACTTTTTAAATGCTAAGACGCGTTCTGTGTGAACTGCCACTTAGTGTGCTCTAGTGACCCTGAGGCGTCCCAATCCCTTCTGATACCCTTGGAGGGACGTCAGCAACCATCTCACTTACCTCATTATCTGCCACCCTAGTAAAAGAGTGGAACTGAAGAAGTACACACTGCACCTTTGAAAAAAGCAAATGTTCCAGAAATAAAAAATCCTGGTATTATGAATCACACTCATGTCCTTCCAGGACAGTATTACACTCTTCTTCCTTGGAAAACAAAAAGAGAAGTGTCTTCTGAAACCATACAATCACTTTGTGTGAGGAACATGCCGAAATTGAAAACGTGCAACGGTAGATTTGACGTCAGTGACACCAAATGCAATAGACTTTCAGCTTAACCATTCTTCACTATTTCTCTTTTTGTGTTCCAAAAAAGACAAAAGCAATATGGGAATGATATGACATTAGGGTAAGTAAATGACCGAAATATGCATGTAAGAAAAAGATAGAGACTGTACAGAGGTTATGCTCATTGAGCTCTCTTTGTTGTACTAGATATTCAGTTTTGTTGAAGAATTTTATGACAGTTGGATCTAAGTGGACAACTGACCATTCAGGAAACCACATTACAGTGCTGGAGACATTCAGGATGTGGAAGCTGTGTGGGAGAAGTCCATGTGGTCAGAAAGGGCTTGAATAATCCACAATACCAACCGCTTGCAGAGTTAAAGTTCAGTGTAGCTCTACAACATGAGGTGATCTGAGTTGCTATTCTTGCTGTATTTGGAATGAAAGTGAAATCAAGGCCCTAATTCATTATGAATCTCTAATCTGCTGTAAACGGACGGTCGGTTGATTGTCTTGGTGATAGTAAATGACCAACAGAAAGAACCAGAGAGATTCTTCAGTGGGAAACCGCTCGCTTTTGCAGGATCAGCGGAGAGCTCATCCTGCTTTAGACACTGAAATCAGAGAATCCTCTGGAGCCACTGATCAAGAATCAAGATTTCTTTAAAGCTAAAAAGTCAAATTTATCACAAGAATAGATTCTGATTTGATGGAAAATATAACTAAAGAGGTTACGCCTTCGCAAAAAGACAATCACATGCGGTCTGTGACGGATATGTCTCTTATAGCCCGCTTTTAATCTTTGTTCTGTGGGACGTCCTGGTCTGTGTGTGCGTGCTTGTGTGGGAAGACAAATGAGAATGAGGTGAGAGCTGTCATTGTGAACTTGTAATCAAAGAGAGAGAGCTGGAGAGAGTCCAGGATTGGGAGTCAGATACAGTATATCACAGAATGTTGCATCAATGCTTTCATTTAAGTCATTTCACTTCTCAAATCTAATGCTTCTTTGCCTCCGGCCTTGTCTCATCATTGCTCTTTTTCAAGTCTGTGTGCTTTTCATCTTTCTAGACGATAAAAGAATGTTCTTGAAATAACTAAAGAAATTCATAAAAGAAACAAAAAATAGACAATTGTAAACACAACAAGAGTATGAGAATGTTAAATGACAGGAATTTGACATATTTAAATCTCCACCTTTGATCACAGGTTTCAGTGTCTTAGCATGGTTGAGTTTTCTTTGGAAATGCTAGAGGAGACACGTGAGAGTCCTCAGGAGAAAAATCAAAGAAGCAGGAGATTTAGGAAAAAGTCTCCATTTAATCTCATCACCGTGAACAACTGACATACCAGGGATTTTATGTATCAGACGCTTTAGGCCACTGTAGGGATCACGGTTGTTAGGCGGTTAGCCAGAGAGGTGAGCCGCGACCGCAAACACGCCACCACATGCACACAAACACACAAAAACAGACCTCCATCAACAACCTGCTCTGTATGCTTGAAATAACAGAGCAGTGCGAAAAACCACAAACTTCCCTTTCAGGCATATCCTTCATAAAGGTCAGGATCAAAGAAATGGAAAGATGCATTTACTTGAAGCAAAATGACTTACGATTTTGTCTTGTTTTCTGAAGAAAAAAAAAAGCTATATCTGTCTATATAAATTTTGTTTTTTTTTGTCTCAAAACAAGAAAAAACATTTGACATTGGGGTAAGAAAAAATATATTTTTTTGTTTTACCTTTGAATTAAGATTATTTTTTTCTTATTCCATTGTTTTAAGACCTAAGACCAGACAAGAAGACCTAATATCTTAAGTTAATTTGCTTCTCAAGTAAAAGCATTTTGATTTAACAGTGTTCAGATATTTGTACTGGAAACAAAAGGCAAACATAATTAAAAAAAAAATTCAAATGTATAACTGACAAATCAGGCAATGGCAATTGGTTTTTACATGAAACATGCATAAATAAAATAGCACTGAATTCCAAAATATCAGAATATTCTTAATCTACCGAGACAGATAAAGATGTTTAACCACCGGACACACAATTAAGCGTGTACATATTTGTTTAGACCGTGTCTACAGTGCGTTTACGAGAAAACTCCATCCTCCCACGACCACAACTGGAAGTGATTCTGACCACGCGGCCACCGTACTCACACGCCACACCAGTGCTGCTGACACGCCACAGAGATGTGCTGACAAAAATGTTTTCAACGGCGGTCAGTTTACCATACAAATAAAAGATAGAAAGGCTCAACAAGCAATGCTCAAAAACCACCTCGACCACGTTGATGTTTCAGACCGAAAATGTGTTGTATTCTATGGATAGACAGTGCCAATGTTTGAAATAGAATTAATAGGAAACATTTACTACTGATGACCATTTCTGACTATAAATGGGTGTGCGGACAGAGGAGCTCATGTGACCCTGATATACTGTAGTAGGATACAGCAGTAGTGTCAGAAATCCTACTAGAAAAACCAACAGTACAGTGACTTTGTGACCCGCATCATTTTAATCACTGTCAGTGTAAACGTTTCTCTGTGGGATATGTGTGCTGTGCAGTGTGTGATGAAGAATGTCCTAACGGGTGTCACGGTTTCACTCCCTTTTGCACATCGCATGTTGTTTCTCTCCTTGAAACATCTTTACAGCTCATAGATTAATGTCCTGAATAGGAACATGTGGTTTCTTTACACATTAATGTAGCCCTCACTTCAAATTTTCTCTGCTGTTGACTCAGCACAGAAGTCAGAGAGTTCACAGCACTGAATCTGAGGGTTGTATGGAGGCAGAAAGGCACTCAGACCATGACGCGATCTGATGCTGAAACTGATCCTGCAGTTCAGAAATGCTGGATATTTCTTGCACAAAAGAACCTTTATTGTTTTGTACACCTGTGTACCTCTGTACAACTGTTCACTAGAATTCAATAAATGTTTTCCTGAAGGCTACTGTGGCCCAGTAGTGCACAACACATTGGACTAATTTAATTGTGTTGCAACATTTTTTCTGTTGTGTTGTGCATTACTGTGTCACAGTAACCTTTAACATCTGTGGAACCTTTTTAATAAAAAATAAAACAAATATATATAAAAAAATTTGAATAGAGAGTGCTAGAGTTAGATGGTCAAACAAAGAGGAAAGAGATGTGTTTTTAGCCATTTCTTGAAGATTTTTAAGAGTATAGGTGACTTATCTTCATGAATTGTGGGATGCAGACCTTCCTCCTCATTTTCTTGAATAAAAGGAAGACACAAGAGCTCTTGTGAATGGGAACATTGTCGCTCCCGGAGACACCTCACAAGTTGTGAATGGCACAGAGCAGACAGAGCGATGGTTAATAGGCAGAATGCCAGAGTTGGGGGAAAAAAACCTGGAAAGAGATAGTATGTGTGGGATGAGATGAACTCCATCGCTACTGAACCTGACTTTCTCACACTCTCGCCCAAACACAGCTGACTGCACTAATCCAAAGAATATAACAAGGGTTCAAAGAGTTTAGATAAGATGAAGAGACAAGCAGACAGACAAGAGAAAGAGCATCAAGGTCAAAGAGTCCTTTAGAAAAAATAAAAATAAAAGCAGGATTAACGAAAAGCAGGAATACAACTGTGGCGAGGTGAAAGGGTGCAATTATATAACGTCATAACTAGCCTGCTAATTTCCTTAGAAATCTGTCTGAAATTTTGAAGGAATTTTTCAATTTCTTATCTGTTTTTGTGCAGATGTATACGTAATAAAATAACGCAATCAAGCATGCAAATAAAATTTTAGAGAATGAAATATCAACCCAGGAAGTGGTTTAGGACTTTGCAAGCTTTAGGGGTGTTAATGGAAGTGATCTACTTCTACTACTACTCTATCTACTACGTTTGATCATCTCTCTGAATCCGATCCGGATGTAGTCTTTGAACAAAATGTGACTTTCTTAGCTTTTTGTTCAAAATATTGCATTTAAAACACACACACACAAAACTACTGACCCACATTAAAGTGATGATTTAAAAATGCTGGAGGGGAAAGAGTTAAATTAAACTTTTCAACAAAATCATCGTAAACCATAGTAAACCTTACCTACACATAAAGTGAGAAATAAACCATAACCATGCCACATCTATCACAATTTAGACTTGAATTGATATAACAACAACAAACAATCTAAAACCATCACAGCAGATGCTCAGTTCAGTCTTATAGTCAGCCGGCGTCTTCACAGGGCAGTGCTCCGGCCTGAAACTACTGCACTTGTAGGCCTGCAGAACATTATCAGTGCCTGCTGTCTGGCTGCTCGGGGCGACAGCTGAGCCCTGGTTCTGGGTCAGAAGCCCATTACCAAATGAAAGCTGTTGAAAGCAGTGCGGACACTCTTCGCCGCTCTGATTTGTGTGTTTGCATTAGGGTTAACTAACATCAAGCACATTCATGCGAATGCAGTAAAACTGCAAGGGTGGTGATGGCGATGGGGGGGGGGTTATTTCACGTTATTATAATAAGCAGATCATGCGGTGACTGAAAGCATAAATGAAAACACGTTTATAACAGCCTTTATGTTTCATTGCCATTTTCAAACCAACCCCTAGAGTTTCTTCTTAATATAACATAAAAACATTCATAATGCAAGTTATTCTTTGTAATCTTTCATCAAAGTAACAAGTTGTGCAACCTTTTAAGGCAAGATACAACGAGGCAAAACAATGTTTATTTTACGCACTGTTCATATTTGGCATATTTGGCTTTTCATAATGTTGTTTTAGGCTGGAAGAAAAAAAACATTAAAAAAATAGTCTTTTAAGAGTTTATTTTATCGTACTTCATCTTTTTGCATCTGTAGATTTCAATTACTGTACAATACATATCTTTATTCCTGGAAATGCATGTAAATTAGTGCATGTTTAATTAGATGCATCATTTGCATACAGTATATAAACAAAACATTTCAAACAACTCCATCAAGCAGGAAAGTTTGGTGCTATCTATTAGTAAAAATGTTTACCCTATTCACCTGGGATGTCTTGCTTTAAACAATTTTCCTCCACAAGCGTAAAGCAACCTCATCAAACTTCACTGTAAACTGAAACTTAAGAGTGCTATGATAAAGACGTGATCACAGATAAATAGCGCCAGCACTGGAAACTAGTGCAAAAATAACTCTAGCATGAGTGAGTGAGTGAGTGAGTTTTCGAGTGCTCACGACCCTCTCTCTCTCTTTCCATCACACAATGTTTGTGTTAAGAACCGGAGGGGAAATGGGCCCTTCCAGTCATTTAATGTAATTATAGCCATAAAACCACAAACACACACACACACACACACACACACACTCACTCACACACACACACACACACACACTCACTCACACACACACACAGGCACATAACATACAACATGTTTTTTCCCACTCTATCTTGGTATATCTCATACCTCATTGACTTGCTTTTATCATGGCGTGTCAAAGTTTGTCATACTGTGCTCGTGCTGGTCTAAACCGGTCATGTTTCTTGAGGTTTGATTAAGTACTGTATGTCTTTTTATCTACTAGATCTACTACACTAGCGCAAAAGCCAATCTTGTGTGAGCTGAACTGTGGTATGATATGCAGCTATATGGGCTGATAAAATAAACAGATTGACTTGCTTGTGTGATAATTGGTCTCCTGGTATAATACTCAAATAAGGCTGGGAATATACTTGGATCTGTGATAAAAAAAAAAAGTGGGAATCTGATTCATGCCAGATCATGCATGTTTGGAAACTTGCACCCCATCTCCTCCTTTCTATTTTCCCGGACAGCTTATTGTAAGTCCTTTATCTACAAACACAAAAGAAAAACACGAGTACAGACTGTGTGGGAACTTTTAAATCCGCCGCTGTCTTTGTAACCGCAGATTGTTCCTGATTTAGTGGCCATCTTCAACCCATCCCTCTCTGTCTCTTTTTGTGTTTGTCTCCCTTTCTCTCTGTCTCTTTTTCTCCTTGTTTGTCTTTTCCTCCCCAGCATTTGACCTTCGCCATCCTCTCCATCCGTTCCGGCCTTGACCTTTTCTCCCCCACAAATCTCCAGCGCTCTCCTGCATCCCCCTCCTCGGCGTCAGCCTCCACTGACCTGCAGTTAATGTACGGCACTTAAAAAGTTCATTAACTTTAGACACCCTCATCACTCTTATTTCCCCTCTCTTTCTCTCATGTTCTATCTATCTTACTCGAAGTCATTACCATCTCTGTGGAAACACTATGGTGAACCTGAAAACATGTTTCACCTTAAAAATCAAAGGAAAGCACATAAAGTATAATCTGGTAATGAATATCAAGCATATGTCAGTTTTTTTTTCACATTCACTTCCAATTTGTTTGTAATCTCTATCATTGTCAGTAATAGTGAGAATTGTTCCTTAAAATAAAGAGTTACTGTTTTTATTAGTATAATTATATTTCATAGAATGTGAAACAGGGTATTATGCATTATGCATAATTTATAATTAAAATATATACATATTTTAATATATTTTCACAATGCAGATTTTTTCTTTCTTTCTTTACAAATACATCTGTCAGAATGACAAAAACAAATGTTAAAAAAGAGAGATGGTCAATATTATCATTTATTTTCTGTTTTTTTTTTACTCGAGAACAGAAATCCAACACAGCAGCAAATCTCTCCTGCCAAGTCATTTGTTTTCCTGTCCATTCCTCCCTTTCTTTTTCCTTTTTGCCATTCCTTTTTTGTTGTTTTGCACTTCCTTTTTCCTTGGTTTCTCAAATATAGCTCAGACTGGTTTTCTTTGCTTGTTTGCGCAAGTTTAAAATGTTAAGAGTCAAATAGCCAAAACGACAAATGTACAAGCAAACAACACAGAGAACAGAGAACAACATACCGGACAGGACCGGTCACTGCAGACTGTATTTTAGGGCTCAAAATTAAATAATGGAGATAAAAAAAGGAAAGGAAGGCACAGCCTGTGTTTGTTCTCCTAAACAGACAGGAGAAATGAACACAGGTCACAGGTTCATTCACTAGACTGAAACAGCACTATAATTACCACTAACACTTGTTAATCAATCACTGAAGCGCTCAAGGGAAAACCAGCAATAGAGATCAAATGAAAAGACATGGTAGACATGCTTTCAAGCTCAACAGTGGCCATCTGTGACGTTCATCAGTTTTTGAAGTATATTTCCCATCTCTTTCATTCAACAGCAACATCACAATATGTATTAACCATTAGTGGTAACATTTAATAGCATTTATTACTACCCAATAAAACATAGCACATGTTGTAATCAAACTACTTTGAATGAATTTATACTTGACAAGTCAGAACTTAGAGCACTTACCTACGTATGAGGTCCAAAACTGCAATAATGTGATGCACCTACAAGATATTGGTCAGAATCGAATTGAAGAATTGGTAATTTCATTTCCTTCTCCAATTTTTACTTCCTGATAAATGCAATTTTTAGGGTTTTGTGCAAGAAAATGAATAGCTAAGATTGTGCATCAAAAGCACATAAAATCTATTCGTAAAAAAAAAAAAAAAAAAATAATAATAATACATTTAAAAATATATATATAAACAGGGTCTTTTTTTATGTGATTGCACTTGCATGTTTCATACACTTCTATTTATGATGGATGTATATGTATGTGTGCCCATATGTAAAGGTATATATTTTATTATTTGATGTAGTATAATTGCATATTTTGAATATATTTTTGAATATTCGTTTTTTAATCTTTCAATATACTTTGTGCATTAATTCAACATCAGTACTGCTTCAATTCAATAGCACTTTGTATGGACACTCAACCTACAGTTGGTTCCAAAAGAGTTTGACATTAGCATGTAAGATAATCAGCATGACAGGCACAAAGCAGGGCACCTTTCTGGAATTGGCCCAAGCCCTTCTAAACATAAACATGCACAAGCATGCAATAATAATGGATAAAACACTGTAATTACTTTTTTTTTTTTATCACTTTCAGTATTTAACCAACTCTATAAAATTTTTCACTGAGGTCAGGGCATTTTGGTTTATTTGTGCAGAATGTATAAGACTTTGATGAAACCTAAGATTAGACTGCATTTCAATGGCACATTTAACAGCAATTTCCATGATTGCCAAAATAGCTCATTCTGTACATTGAACCATGTTATGTATACCATATACATACTGTATAAGCAAACAAACACACTCTAACTCTTCTCCATCTAATTTAACATCCCATGCAGCACTGGGGCGATAAAGAGTCAGTCAGAGGTGACGCCCCATCTCAGCTACACGTCCGTCACAATCCAAACATTCATTTCCTCCATAGCAGGGGGCTTATGGAACACCTTCTCTCTGATCTTCTGAGATTCTGACCTCTCTTATTTCATGTCCCCTCTCCACTTTCACATCTCCATCTCTTTTTAGGACTAGCTGCTGAGTTTTAAGGTATATATATATTCACCCACAGTGCATATTAAGAGATTTGCATCCCAGCAACCGTGAGGAGCTGTAAATACTGAGCGGGTCATGACCTCTTTTTTCTTTCTTCCCTCTCCAAATGTTTGGAAAGATCCTTTTTTTTTAATTTGTACTGGTCTTCATTTTTGCTTTCTGCCTATGTTTAGTTGTCTAATCGTCAGTGCAACTCTCTGCCTGTACAACCCAACCTATTCTTGCACTCTGGATTGTTTTAAGATGGTCTGACTTTTGATGAGAGATGTTTTTTTATAGAAGTGCAGTCATGACACTGATGTCCAAGCCCTAAGTTTACAAGAAAGATCATAATCATGGTGCTGCTTTGTGGCAACATCATGTGAAAGTCGTGGAAACTTATTCCACCACATTTCCCATAAATCAATCGTGCGGCGATAGATGATCATGTTGCAGCAAGGGTTTTGGTGTAAATGATCAAACAGCTGAATTGCAGAAAGCTGTCAGCACAACCACTAAAATAATAATAATAATCATCTTGATGGACAACTAGTCGACCATCATGATCTATCATCAAATGATTGCGAAAGTCGACAGGTCTATAGTATAATCACACTTAGAGCAATTTGCACTCAAATTACAGCTGACTAATTAGATGACTATCTAATTAAGACCAGACTGTGTTGTATCAGCTCCTGGATGGCTGAGATCACTGGAAAGGAGTCAAATTAGGTTGAATTGTGACCATAATGAGTTTAGAATAATTACTTTAATCTGTTGTTCTGTGTGTGACTGATGGATTTATGTTGGTAAATGAAAAAGGTCTCTCTTACTTAATTTCATTCAACCACAACTGTGAAATTATAGGCGCCATTACTATTGCTAAGACAAACTGTAGCCAAACCACCCTCACAATTTTACCAGATGTTATGATAAGACCTCCGAAAAAGAAAGTCTAAATCATGAAGTTGTCATGCAGAGATTTCCTCCACCTGCAGTAATGATGCACTTAAAACATGAGCTCTTCTCCTAAATGACGAAGCACTGAGTCATCACACTGACAAAGTACGTGCAGAAAATCAGTCAAGCAAACATGTCTCATATGAAATCTTGTGGTTTTTGGCATGAAGAGTTTTATCTAACGTTCTAAAATACAAAATTAATTAATAAAAAAAACTATTATGCAACACTGAGTTCAGACTAAATTTTCTGCAGCTGTAGAATTAGCTACATCTTAGGCTTTTTAAAGAAGACAAAAAATGTTTAACTCTTCAAAGACAGACTGTAATATAACATAACTGAAAGAATGCCAGTCAAGCCAGAAACCTGTGTAGAGATTTAGTGATGAGACATGCTGTGAGCCAACATACACAAACATTAGAATCACAGCAGATGCCAGAGATAATATTCAAGACCGATATGAAGAATACCCCAGCTAGAGAGAGCGAGAGATGCAGTTCAGTAGTTAGGAGAGAATGAGGGATGGAAGAATGATGGGAATGAAAGTGGTTGTGCTTTCAATCCCTCTCTGGGTTAATTGCTATGCTGAAAGATAAATTAGTAAGCTGCTCCCAGCTGTACTCCTTAACCTCTACAAGGCGTGTATTTGGGTGTTCTCTTTTCAAGCAAGAGTGTGTACAACAAATCAGTCAATACCTTGGTCAGATCTCTTCTTGCATTCATCAAGACAACAGTATATACTGTGTATATCAATGTTATGCATTGTCATGTATAACTTTACAGATACAGAATTCTAAGTCATCTCAAAAACCAAATGTAGCATTATGAAAGGTTTCAATTACAATGTTATTGGAGAATAACTTAATTCGTGAACATAATGATTAATATCACACAACTGATGGTGCCTAGTAATAGGAAGTACCAAGTGAGTATTTGGATCACAAGAGGCCAGGACACACCAAACCGACTTCAAAGAACTAGCAGCGACAAAAAAACTAATACACCGCATGGACTACATCCAACTGCAAACTAGCCAAGCGTGTTCTGCGCCAATGTATAAAGACTGAACTGTCCAAATCAGAAGGTTTCAATAGACTATATTCATCATTCAAAGGGGAAACCGAAATGAAGATATACGAAATGTAAACAAATGTGGTGCTTGCTTGCCATACTAAACATCAGCTATGTTTATTAATAACTTCATTTATGTTTTTGAATAGAGAGAAAGAGAAATCTGATTCAGCTTAGTGAATACGTGCACGAGAAACAAAAATAGAACTGATTAAAGCAAACCAATAACGGCATAAATAGGGAACACAAAGGCACTTGTTGTCATTTTATAAATTTCTTTATCCACAAGACAACATTACAGGGCCGACAATGCCAGTGACATTTTCAACTTAGCACTGCTTGCGGTGTACTACATCCACAGTTCTAGCTCTTCTGCTTTCCCTGTTTGAATGCTGAATACAGACTACTGCCACCTGCTGGTGCATGAGTTATGTTCTCTCATGCGAGCGCTATCTGGCAATCAGCTCTAGTCAGTCCATTTGTTTTTTAGTGCATCTTTTCAGACAATGCAAGTAAACACAAGTCAGCTTTCCTCAGTGCTAGTTCTTTGCTGTGTCCCTACCCTCAAGTGCAGTCCATGTGACATCAGAGTTTGGTTTAATGGTGCAAACATTAGCAACTGTCAACTGAGTTCACAGTGCAATCAGACATAAGTTCTGTGCTTATGATTTTGTAGATTTGTTTCAACTAACAAAAGCAAAATATTAAAGCTGACTGGTTAGCGAACTAAGTGGTAAACAATTGGTTCTCGTATTGATGGTGCAGAAAAAACTAAACAATAATGCTGTGAGAAACGAGACCTGTGTGGGCAGCGGAAGGTGGGTGGAAACAAACTTGGGTTTGGACCAAGTAGTTTTAAGTCTCACGCAAGTGCACATCATTTTGAACATTTCTTCAGCAGTTAATCTTTGAAGTCAGTGGACCTCTAATGTTGCATCCTTTTCCTACATATCATTCCACTGTTGTCTGGTTTAGATCAAACATATAAATGATCAAACCAAACGACATTCAGCACAAAGCAGGATGAGTATCTAATATTGTAAATGTAAATGTTTACATCAGTGAAGTCTATTTGTCCATTCTTTGTACTCGAGGCCATCTGGTCTCTCTTCTCTCTCCCATGTGAGGTTAATGTGACAAAAAAAAGATGTGACAAATGAGTAAAAGGACAGAGGCAAGAAAACCAGGGTAAAAGTAGTTGCCTGGCTTAAAAGCTTTCATCTCTCTGGGTGTGGATCAAAGCTGACTGCTGCTTTAGGATTCTGCTCTTTAGAAGGATTAGCGACCGACAGTTTGTGTCTCTCTGATTGCGGACGGCAGGGTGGTCTGGACCCTACTCTACACTGCACCTTAAACCACCATTAAGTGTGTGCGCATAAGAAGATTCTAGACGGAGATCTACGCTTGTCAGACAAATGAGTAAAAGCATAGGAGATGAAAAGGCCTTTGCTCAACCTGTGTGTGAGAGCTCGGATCGCTACACATTCAAAGCTCATCTGGCCTAGCAACCGAATTGTGCACAAATGAGGTCGCCTGTTTAGATTTCAGTGTGTTTATGTTTGCAAGTTTGTTTAAGCCTCTCTAAGGTCACTATTTGCGTGTGGATGTGTGTTTTCGGCTGAGAGGTTTGGCACAAAATCCCTGTCTGCTGTCTGGAGGTATATAGATGTGTGTGTATTGTTGCTATTTCTACTGTCTGACTAACACCTGTGGGCACTGGCACCACCGCACTATTCTTTCCTGCTGCCCAAACTGTCACTTTTGTGTAAATGACAGAAAAAGCAAGACAGAACGATGATTTTTCTGTGTGCTATCCTGTTGGATGAGCAGTTTTACCTATGTTAAGTATGTGTGTGTGTGTGTGTGTGTGTGTGTTTGTGTTGGGCCAGGTGGCTCTGGAGGGAGACAGCTGTTTCTATTTTAGACATCAACCCTAAGGCCTATTATGGAAATAAGGGGACGAAAGAGAGCAAGAGACAAAGACAGAGTGAAAGAGAGAATGAAAAAATAGCAGTAACAAACAAAGCTGTCTCAAACATATGCCCACATATTGACAGTAACACAATTAAACTCATTAAGACGGACTCATCCTCAGCTGGACTGTCTGGGAGCTGAAAATGTTACATGAGAACTATAGACACTTTATCTTGGAATCAGAGTAACATGCAACCTTTTGAATTTACACCATAGTTTACAAGCACGTTTACTCTTTTCTGTTTATTTACTGACAAATAGAACTGAAAAGCTGCATTTTCCCCCATTTGGTAGATACATGTATGCCTACTCAGTGCACATTACATGATATCCACACTACAAGCAGAGTGCTACGCATCAAAACTACCACTTTAATCAATGAAGCTGTCTACTCTGCCTAATCATAAAAGCACAAAAACAGGGAATTAAATGTTACATCAGAACCAGCACCATTTAGACAGAAATAAATGGTAGTCTTTGCATGCAAACTATTTTGGTGGGACAAACACTTGTTCACAATAAGTACTACTTGTGTGGTAAAACTTCCTAGCTAACCATAACATTACCATTCTGGAAGACAAAGTCTCAGCAATTGTGTGATATTTTGATGCATTTTAGCATTATTCCAAATTCAATTATCTCTTATTTTTAAACATTTAAAAGTCCACCATCAATGCCACCCAAAACTGAAAATATATATGTCTGACTCTCTGTGCATTGAAACCTGAATGCAGACTTAAGCCTATGGTATGAATTATGTAAATCAGTCAGACAAACACTTTCATCTGTTCATAAGTATTTAAAGACCTACTTCCGGAAAATAGGTACTTTTCTCATGCTTTATTACCAGTAACCATCTAGCCGTCCCAGTACATTGCCAGCTATGTCTTTCGCAGAGGATTTATTTTAGCAGCGCCCTACCTCAACAGTAACAAGATGTGCTTAAAGAACTGAGGTCAGAAACCCCAGATAACATCATTCTCCTGACATCATACCTCACCTGTGGCCAGATTTAACATCACCTTCTGGAAACCTGAGTCGTCGGCAGGTAACACAGGCTCCATTCACGTGAGCAGATCATCAAGACCTGTTTATCAGCATGGAGTACTGTGTTAGATGATAATGGGGGTGTCAGGCCTGCTCAGACGGAGAAATGAGCTGATAAGTGAGGTATAAGGGGTCTCAGTGGAGTTATAAACCAAGAATAAATCCTAAAATGCCGGTGGATGCATCATATTTCAGAGCTGCATCATGTAGAGAGTAAAATCCTATGACACTCTAAAAGGCGAGAGGTGAAAGGAAGCTGAACGGCCCAGAGGAAACACCTCCACTCCTAACCAAACACAGATGTGTGAGTTAGCCTAAAAAAAGCAAAGCTTTCCAGTTTTTGGATAAAAAAATAAAAACGTAGAGTACATTGATTTATACAGATTTAACACCACCAGTAATGATATAAAAAATTCACATTCCAACTGAAAATCTTGAGCATTCCTCTGCAATCAGTTTCATTAGCTGAATGATTTGAGTTCTACATTCCTTTAGCATTTTTCTAAGAGATTTTATTTTTTTGTTTTTTTCCTCAGGTTACAGGTAAGATTATGAAACACGGAAGTGAACTGAACTAAATGGTCTCTATCAACCCTAATCCACATTATCATGTTCAGAATAAACTCAGGAGAAAAGCAACCATGGATAGACTGGATGACCTTACTTTTTCACTTTGTAAGTCTCTCACAGACACTCCTTCCAAAATAAACCGGCAGTCCCTAGCGACACAAGTCAAAAGCCGAGACAAGCTGATAAAACTGGTCTGATCTCATCCTGGCTACATCAAAATAATGGAAAGTTATTTTGCTTCCTGCTACTTTAGACATGAAGTAACAGCGACTAGCTGTCTACTTTCAAAATTAGTCTTAAGGAACCACTAATATTAATGTTGTCATTAGCAATGCAGCTAAATATTGACAAATATATTCATAAAAAATAAAGAACTATTAGACAAATGTTCAGTCTTCTGAGATATCAACTCAATATAGTATAATTCATGAATTTGCATTGGTTATTTTGAATTTACTGGCATTAGGTCGAGCTTGATGTTTTTATTTCCTGAGTTCTGGCCTCATCACTGAAATTTAACAGGGGTAGTATCATCACTAGAACACTGGGAACATAAAAATCTTTTGAGGGTTAAACATGAACCTTGTTTAATTTTCCACTAGTTGCAGTAGATGTAATGTAATTCAGGAACCCTGTCCAACAGTATTTCAGTCACTCTAGGATTCCAATTGTCTTCCGTCTGTTTTCTGTCCAAACCAGCCTGAGGGACCAAACAAGTAATTTCTTAAAACAAACCATGACATTACATGTTGGCATGCAGACATCTACTGGGACAAACAGACACATGTAATACATACAAATTTTGAATTTGAGTAGACAATATGAGTTTTTACATTTAGAATGGCTTAATGGGTATTGCATGGGAAAACAGTGATATGGAAGAATATCCGTGAAAAACTGTATCCCATACAGTCCAAACAGAGGCCACATACTCTAAGTGGATGTAGGGGGAAGAAAACTCCAAGGGCACTTGGGGAAGCCAGCCCAGGAGAGGCTGTTATTCACAATAATGGAAGAGAATAAGATATTATTCGGAGTGATTTCTTTTCACGTGATCACGGAAAGGTAATTGAATTTCCAGCCTGGGTTTTTTTTAAGCTTCTTAGCAATATCTGGAGCAGTTCCACTGCGTTCCACTGCCAGGATACTAGGATTACAGGCCTTCACAGAGCCTCAAGCCAGACATTCCTAAAGGGAAGACCTGAGAGAACAGAGGCCTCGTTCTCCAGATCCAGCGGTGCACACAATCCAACAAAGAACCGAGTCCACTTCCTAAACAAGACATTGCAAACATGTTGAAACTTACTGTAAGAAATGAACTAGACTAGGGGTCACTCCAGACATAGAAAGGCTCAGCTTTTTTCTTATGCATAAGGTAAACTGAGAATGGCAACACAGTCCATGGATAAAATGTCCCCTAGTGGGTGAACATTCAGCTTCTAATGATATACATTGGAGACAGGGTCATAACCCTGAAAGCTGAGAAATCACAGAAGAATATGGTCACTGTTAAAAATCTTCTGGTTAATTAAAGCAAATATACAGTACTGAACAAAATACTATGTGATAAATACCCAGCTGGGTTGACAGTAAGTCATTTGAAACCATTCTGGCACAGCTCCCAGTAATTTTTGTGTCTGCGACTTATCTAACAGACTTAAAGCCAAGTGTGCTTCTTTTATATCAAAGGTTGTGGTTCTACGAAGCTACAACTTGTCTTCTCAAGTTGCTTAAATGCCACTCTTCATTGCTAAATCAAAGATACACCAATGGGGATTGACAGAGGTTTACACTGGCAAATCGGAGACATCTCATTAGGAGACATTATGTTTCCTTTATGACTTCAAGAAAAGCCAAGCCAAATAATCTTGAAAACAGGTGGTCGCAACTTAGACTACTAAAATTAAACCTGCAAAACTAAGAAAAATCAAAGCATATCATGTTTAAGTGTAGTGTAAAGTTAATCAATATATGGGTTTCAGACTTGCTGAGGTTATTTAGCGATAGTATGATTGCATGAACACTGATAACCTCATCCATATCTGGACATGCTTTCCACTTTCTTCAGAGGCTGGTATCTTTGGAAGATCAATAGTTAAAGACAAAAACTGTTATTAAGGATCACCATAATAAAGATAAGTATGGTTTAGCCCACATATATACTTAAAGGTACAATTTGTAAGATATTTGCAGTAAAATATCCAAAAACCACTAGGCTAATGTTATATATTTTGTCCAGCTGATTACTAACAATATCTGTAATGTTTTCAACTACTTGTAAATCATGAGAAAATTCCCATTCTAAACAGTGACACGGGGCAGTGCAGTCGCCTGTCAATGACGTTAGTTACCCTTTGTTACCGCCTTTACTGAAATAGAAACCACATGACAATAGTGTCGTGGACAAATGCGGAAGTAGTGTCTAGCGTCCAGCAAACCACTAGCTTGCCTCAAGCACTTCCTAATTACTTCTTCTTGCATGTTTTAGGGTGGATTGTGTTACTTATTTATGGAACATAATTACAGTTTACCATCTGCCGCTGGTTCTGTCGCCAAGGACAGCTCCCGTAAACGTAAGCATACGGGCCAACCAAATGACCCAAGAAGAGTTTGGGACAAGAAGAGAGAAAGAGTGAGGATCAATATCGCTGTTGCATTTTCTAGATGGAGAGAGCTTTGCGACAAACTTCAACTAGAAAGAGATGCCGATCTCGCTTGTGTTTTACTCGACAGGTGAGTTGTTTTGATTCGTATCTTTACTGAAAACGTATGCTATTATAACGATCAACAAGATTAGTATTATGGGGAATACAAGCCAAACGCTGGCATCGTGTCTCTAGACCCGCGCGAGGACGCATCTGATCCATAGTCTGATTGCATCTTTGCATTGACTTTGTATGTAATCTACTTGCGCAAATAGTTGAACTCGCGTTCCACGCTCCTTCTTAGCGTCATCAAACCACGCGATTGTTATTGTTTTGGTAGTGCGCCCTCTAGTGGCAGGTCCTACAACCTTTACCTTTAATAAAGACTTAAACCAAACTCCTCAAAAGATTAATCTGTATTACAGCCAAATCTTTATCGACTACGCTCCTCTAATATAATTTACGGGCCTAAGACAGTCTCTGGACTTTGTCTGGTGGCTTCAGCTCTTAGAGCAACAAGCACATAAGTGGTTTTATACTGGGCATATTAAAAATGTTAAAAGTTCTCAAAGAACTCTCAAACAAACACCAGTTCCCAAAGACATCTCCAGGGATGGCCATAACTGTGGTAACAAACCCTGAAGCACACAGGACTTAGTTCACACACTCTACTATTTTTGTCATCTAAAGCCTCCTCTAGCATAGAGAGCATAGCCTTAGGTAATATAGATATTACTTCAGGTGGGGGGAAAAGAAGGAATCTTTATCAATAATGCAGGTTAAGTTGACTCAGTGGGGCTTTTTGAAGAAGAGATGTTTGTCCAGTATCATGGAAACAGAGACAGGTCATTCCTGTTTTTTTGGTGTTGTAGAGAGGTCTGTTTTATATTAGCCACCTCTCTTGAGACTTCTGGTTATTTAGCGCACTTACCCCTAATCAGATCCATACTCACCCCAGTAGGGGAGCCAGTTAACATATGAGCCCTATATAGTAATCAACAGCCTGTCAGGCTTATGGGAGGAAAGCAGGCTTCATGTGAACGGAGGAAGTCCCTCTTGGACTTTTGGACAGCTGTGAAAACTGATGGTTTGTCCTTTATGGGTTACTGAGAACACTGAATCAAACTGTCTCTCACAGTAGCAATACAGTTCTGTCCAACCAACACACTGTAATATGCTATAGTTAGTAGCAAGCAGCCTTGTACTTAGCTACATTCTTCTTTTATTATATTTTATTTTGTATATAACCTCTGAAACCAGATCTATTCCATCACATAAACCAGAAACTCATTCAGCTTTCCTTCATGTTATGATTTTCAATCTTTGCTCAAGAATTTATGTTGCATGGTCTAGTCCGGATGCAGTGGATACAAGAAGCATTAAATAGGGGTTTATCTTGGTTTAGAGCAAAAACTGGTTCCTACAAAGATAGATCTAGTGCCAATGCCATGCCTTAAGGTTCCGAAAACCTCTCTCTTTTTGTCTGCGCTTCCTTTCAGGCTAAGCCAGATCAGAAACAGATGCAACAATAAGAGGCATCCCTTCTTAGACATAATTTCATCTTGGTGTAGTGTCAAGCATCCGTTCTTCCATCTGCTCCTGAGGGTTGAGCATCGGCTTGTGTTTTAGTGCTTGTTATGGAAAGATAAATCTTAAGGTCAGAGTTTTAATTTGCTCCACTGGCAAAGTCCAAACAACTGCTCATGAAGATACTGACGTAAAGTGGATTTTATGTTACAGTATGTAGATGCATGATG
This sequence comes from Carassius auratus, assembly GCF_003368295.1. Taxonomy (NCBI): domain Eukaryota; kingdom Metazoa; phylum Chordata; class Actinopteri; order Cypriniformes; family Cyprinidae; genus Carassius; species Carassius auratus. Next base: position 11,139,448 of record NC_039246.1, read on the forward strand.
AAACTTAGATTTAACATCTTTCACACCCATCAAAATTTTCCCATCTACTGTGGGATTCGCTCTCATGTTGCTCAAGCAGATGTGAGTACATGAGTTTTAGATCATGCTTTGATGTGCAATGTTCTCCTACACCACCCACCGAAAACACTGATGTCCAAAGAAAAGAGACAGAAAGGGGCGTGAATGAAAGTCTGCACATGGTTACAACTTCAAATACAACTTATTTTTCATTAACGTCTAAACAAGTGTAGGTGCTCTAACCTCAAAACATAGTCATACGCCCAGAATCCTTATTAGGACAGCGGAGACTAGTCCAAAGCTATTATAAATCCTGATTAATCAGGTATGCACTGCCTCTGAACATGTGTTGAGGTCTGACCTCTGCCCTCTCACTAACCGCTGGCAGGAGTTGACATTCACATTTGCAGTAAAAACTCCTCAATTTTTGTTATCCATCCCCTTAGTCCATGAGAAAACTCCAGGAGGTTTATTAATCACAATATTGACATATTTCTTCATGCATTTCAGTATGGTCTGGCTTTCCTGCTCAAACGAGAATCTAGATTCTCTTAAAAAACAAATGCTCGCTATTGATCCTTGTCCAAAACAAACAATAAGCCTAAAGGCATAAAATATAGGATAGTCCTTCTCCAGGCAGTGATGCAAGAACAGGAGTGTTACAGTAGTTTCCATTTGCCAAAGCGAAAAAGAAAACATAATGGAGATTCTTCAAGCAGCATGATACCAGGCCTTTTTGAAAATGTTCTGCTTCAGCTGGGTTTTGCTTGGATGGATAGAAATCCTTAGGAGGCAGTATGCAAGAACAGAAAAATCAAACACTTGTGCCTCTTCCCCAAAAGCAGCTAAACAAACCCCACAGACCGAACACAGTATGGGTCGGTGTTCACTCAGTGCTTCAAACTAAATATTAGCAAAAACATCTTCAAACAAAGCAGAAAATATAATGGTTTAAAAGATGAGGTTAACTCTGAAAATAAACAATGTTTGGTGAGTTCCTTCCCACAGAGTCCACAGAAGCCTGGCTAAAATCGAATGGTACATAGATGATGCAGGAACAAAAATCCTATTCTGAGCCAACGGAGCAGTTAAAAAAAAGAAGAATTGCACAATGACTGAAAGAAAAACATTGAACAGGTGGCATTTTAAGACTGGCCCAGGGATCCTCAAAAACTACTCTTCAATCCACCATTCTAACAGATGTAAACAAAGGAAAATGCTCTCATTGGACAATTAACCTTGGTCTGCTGCAGTTCATCTTAATAACAACATTATGCTTCATGTAACACAGTATCAGGATCAATATCAGAACATTGTCCACAAACTCATGACAAATGAACATACCAGCCATATCAGGATGTTACCAGTTGAAATTTATCATGCAATGCTCACAGGAAACCTGAGAATACACTCAGGTGATATCTGAAAGGGCATGTTCTTGCAGTGAGGACTCACGTTATTTTCACTCAGCAGCAGTTTCACTCAGGCGATTAAAAGGTGAGGTAAACCATGCATGCATTGATGTCATACTCGGATGATTAGTGACACATACAGTTACACTTCCCAGTGTTATGCATTCATTCATGGTTTCATAGGTGTCCTATGATTCACGCAAACACAAAACAATGACATGACAAAGAATATCATAGCTTATAGAATATCCTAGGTTTCTGACCTTTGCAGCCTATTTCCTTGTTTTTCGCTTTCTTTTGTAAGAGTGCATCTTCTAATTAGACATATACTTCAGACTAAAGAAGCTCTTGACTACCTGCTTTTCCTCTCTACACTTACAGGGAGGCTGGAGGAGGCTCAAGTCTTTGGCAGTGAATGACCCCCAACCGAGAGGTGAACAGAGCACAGGGGTTTTTCACAGAATTCCACCTTAGACACACACAATGCGCTGTAAGTATGTGAATGGAGTGTCCTTCAGACATACAAACTCTAGATTGTGTTTCTAGGATTTTATTTTTTTTCATTGTGTTGTCTCAAGAATGATAAATTGGGGGCTAATGAAGGTCATTTTGATAACAAAAACAATGATACATTAATAAAGACTTACATTTCGTCTTTTAACCTATGAATCTGTCAGCGGGAATATTTCTTATCTAAGCACATACTTTCCAGACTAGCATCACTAACTCCCTAGTGCTGAAGACATTTGTGGTTACTTGATAGTTTTACAGGTCTAGCTCTCATATGAGGCCTTTTAGAATAAAAGGTATTTTGGATTTATTCAAAAATATTATACAATTGCAGATCCCTATTTATTTATATTGAGTTTTTTTGCTCTAATGTCTCCTATCTGGCTCAGCTCCCAGTCCACATGGATCTGCAGACTGTTAAAAGATGATCTCAATCTTTAACACAAGCTTTATCTCTAACAATTATACTACCACCTATTGGACAGTTTTAGCACAACAGTAACAGGTATGCAGACTTGACATTTCCACAGCAGCTCAGTTTAGTAATGCAGGCTACAAGCACGAAAAGTATTTAGACACGTAAGCCACAGTCTAATTCTGTAATAATAGCTGGCATTATTTGTTTGCAAATGTTTTTTTTTCTTCTAATGCAATATGTGTGGCACTGCTCTAATGTCTAAGTACTCAGGGAAACCATGCAGATATATTACTGACAGCTTCCCAGCCGCAGTGGTTGGATCATAATGAGCAAATAGCCATGTAAATAATTCAACAGGAGAACAAGACTGATAGTGATGGTGAGTGGAGGACAGTGATGTCATCTTATGGCAGGTGGTCATTTCCTCTGAAAGGCACATTTGTCATGGGGAGCATCACGTGGATCACAGCTCAAACAAACACCTACTGTATTTATATTTCAAAGCCTGGAGTTTAAGCAGATACGTGCAAAAGTGAGAGTAAATGATACGTGACAACATGCGACACCTCCTTTTTCAGCGTCAGGTTTTAATTAAAAATGAAATATGACTGACTCTCCAACTTATTTCAGAGAGAACTGGCGTGTTACAGAAGAATCCTGGTTATGTGGGTCAGGCTTCACTTTTTTGGTAAAAACATCTGTATGTTTACAAATTCTTTTGGTGTGTCTCCGTGACCGCATGTTTAGATTTAAGTATTAGAATACATTGTTCTTAATGTGAGTACAACTACAAAAATGTAGTATGCGTGCACTCTTTCTTTGCTCAGAATGAGCTTAAGCTATCTGATTTGTTTAGGAGAGCCTGTGAAAGTCCCATGGTATCCACCTGAGAGGAAGCAAGAAAAGTGAGAAAAGGTCAAACTACGATGGGAACAACAAAGGTGGACACAGACCCACAAAAAAGTTATTCATCTCATTTCTGTTTTATCGACCGACCACCCAGAGGTCACTTACCATCTGGTGCATATTGCGGACAAAAAATGGCAAGCTCTTTCTTTAATTATCAAGTTCTGGTCTGACTGTCTGTCTGCTACACAGTTCCACAGAATCGGCGTGCAAATGCTTTTACTAGTCTGCTGGGAAAACAAAAGGTTATTTTTGCAAAGTAGTACAAGCTACTACAAAGAACAACCTGCAGATACTGGATTTGGCAGTTTGACATGAGTTATCTGGAATAAATTCTGTACTGTTTTTGCTTAGTAATAGTCCCAATTGGATATCCCTGTGCATAACTGAGTGCCTGATTAATTGGTAGCTTACTTTTGGATAGACAGAAATTTGGATTACTGTCACACATGTGGGCGGTTCTAGACCAGAAACATTGCAAAAGGACAAGGCACAATCAGATAACTGACATAAACTGTACGCAGAGTAGAATAGAAAACAAACACTGTGACTCAACTCAACAAAGTGGAAAAGACAAAAAAAGGTGAATGTTTCCTTTCCTGCTCCACAAGCTCTTAGGAGTCTATCGGTCTTTGTGTTGACTGGGATGCGGCTTGCATGACATTAGCGCTAATAGGGACGAAGCGTACGCATATATTTGCCTGACCCAGAGAAAGGTGGAGAGAGAGAGATAGACTGAGAGGAGAAAGAGAGAGGAAGTGAGAGAATGAAAGGGCACATGAGGATAGAAGCTGGTGGATTTGAAGAGTCTGGGCCCAAAAAGAAAGAACGGGGACATGGAGAGGCCTGACTCTCCTGAGGCTTTCCAGAAAGCACACTGATTCTTTGAGAAGAGCCTCTGCCACTCTGCACGTACACCCAGAGCCTCTCCAGCCGCCTGGCTTCAGTGTGGGAGCAGAGAAGAAAGAGAACGAGGAAAAGAGAGACAGCGAGAAGGAGAGCAAGGCCAGGGAGGGAGGGTGTGAGGAAGGGAGGCAGAGAAAGGATGAAAGAGCGACATTTGTTGCTGTGCAGATGGGTGAAATTTCACGTCGCTGGCAGTGCGATATATCCCAGATTTCTGATCGGACAGGGGGCCGTGAATACACATTGTGGATATTATGAATACCATCATTCATGCTGTATCACTCCATCTGGATTCAGACAAACAGAGAAGTGTCTGAAAAGGCTTTTTCTGATGAATGAGGTCTGTGATGAGACACGGTTTGAGTTTGTATAGTAATGCTGTATGTAAAAAGCGTTCGTTTACATGTTCAAATGCGCATGCTAGTGTGGTCAAAGTGTGCGTTTGCAGAGCACTTAGGTCTGGTTTCAAACTAATTCAAGAAAAATGGAACTAATTATGGTCTGTTTTCGCAACTGACTCACTTGAACTGAACTTATTCAGGCAGCAAAACCTCTCTGTGCTAATTGAATCAGAGAGGTTTTTCAACTCTGGCAAAAACCAAGTCAGACAGTGCATGAGAACAATTATACAATCTACACTGATTTTTACTAGCTTCAGTTCAAACAATCCACAAACAGTGAGATGATGACAGTTAGCATTCATATCTAATCTTTCAGAGGATAATTAGTCTATGAACACAGCACAGGAAAAGGACTGTCTGCATCAGCACTCCTATATTGTCTGTGACCTCTACATGGCTCTTCCTGAAGTCATGCTCATCACCCCCTGCATGTTTCAGTGGTGCTATCCTCCAGCGTGCACACACAACTTATCACTGTGACACTGTATCAACATGGAGCCATTGTCCTCCATCTTTGTCTGTGGGGATGTCAGACTGATGTCTTTTCATCTTCTGAAAGTGATCTGATTTACTCCAATTTACTCCATCAGCTGCTATTTAGAGAGTTCCATGTTGCATTTGAATATCAAAGCCCATGAGAAGGTGGCCAGACACTTTAAATGCCATTTTGCCCAGCACTTTTGTTAGGGAATGTGACCACTGAAGTGTTGATGACAAAATGAACGAGCTAGGAGAAACAAAGCCTGCTTTGTGCGGCACGACAATCACATGCACACACACAAAATACAAGAAACACCATTACTTTCTGAATCCAAAGATAGGCAAACTTTTGACTACTGCACTTGAATTCTGGGTCAAGTCCAAGATTTACAGATGTGTCAATATGGATAACATTACTGTTGCGGACACAATAATATCCTCAGGACTCAGCACAGAACCTTGAGTGCCAAAAGTATTATTAAACAACAAACAACATTTCAGTCACTAATGGTTTTCAAAAGGCTCCTCTCACTGAAACAGCATTTGAGGTTCATGGATAGGGTTTCCCACCATTTCCCTCACATTCTGCTCCCAAGATGTGATCTCACATGTGAAGTTAAAATCTCTCCCTGCGGTCTTTTCTATTTTTAAGACACTGTGCCCACTTTCAGGGATAAACTACATCACTTATATCTGTAAATCAAGAGGGACAGACACAATAACAATCAGAGACCTTCAACTGCACCATAAGAGCTGTCTGATTGGCTGGTTTTGTGTGAAAGTACAAGAGCAGCCTATTATTCAACACACCACTAATTTTCCCGAAGCTGCCAGAAATTCAAAAGACCCACCAGATCCAAGGGGCACCAGTATAAAGGCCAATAACTATCCGTGTTAATTAATGTGCTTGTTCACTACAGAAACGACCTTGTTAACATCTATTTCCATCAGTACCATTGAGATATTTGCCAAGGACCATGAATAAGTTGGTCGGGCATTCTCGTTTCCCTTAAAATTGAGACGAGATAAATGGGAAGGCTTTTTACGTAACTTTACCAACACATAAAAAGGCCTTCCTTTGTGAGGATACATGGAGTCAAACAAATCTGCAAGCCTTTTTAGCACCAACCACCGTCAAGATTGCATTTTCTTTCTCTTTTTAACTAATACAATTCAGCTAAAAAGAACAGTCAACAAAATAAAAACTTGATGTCATGTAACATCCACAGGCATAATCACACAATGACTGACTCTTTGTGTTTTGCTAATCTGCATGTTTTCTGAAAGTCTGTTTACATAAGGGACATAGAGGGTAAGAAAATAATCTACTATCACGAAAAAAAAAAACACCTGCATCTCAAGCACTGTAAGAAAGAGCCAGGACATGTTGCTATGGCGAGAAGCTCTGTGATTTATTTACTTTTTTTTTTTTTGCAAAGGCAGCTAGAAATTCCCACAACTTGTCTATATTGTTGTTTTACCAATTTCAAGTGTTTTAAACAAAACACCACTCATATCAACACAAATGATACACTTTTTTACGGTCATTTTCCATCAAGAAGTGTAGACACATTCAAGGTTATTTCTCTTTCTATGTGCACAAATCAATGAATTTTACACACTGTGAAAATTTGAAAACATCTGGAAGAAAAGCATTTCCAGACCACAAGTCCTCATAAATTTAGAGTAAAGTCTTGGCTCATAACTTAAACTGAGTCCTACTTTTCTACCTGAGTCCTGCTCTGGTGGATTCAAATGAATGTGATTTATGAAAAGGATTCATATTTAAAATGTATTCAATAAACATTCAGTGACAAAATTGTTTCAAGTGTGTAACAATCCAAGATTATTTTATAAATTGATGGGAGATTCATCATGATAATGAAAGTTATCATGTAGATCAATTTTAAAGTGTCTAAATCAAACTTCATAAAGGATAAAGTGGAGTTACATCTTTTATTAGATGCTGTGACATAAGTTAAACTCTAGTTATGCAGGTACAGTTTCATTTATATGCTAAGTTGGTAAAAGTGACATGAGGAAAGTCCAAGATCAGTGTCTGATAGTAAGAAAATGAATCCACAAAGTGAACATTGTGAACCAGTCCATTGTGAACAAATGGCAGTCAATATAAATCACAGCACAATGAAGATACCTTGTACAGTCAGTAAAGAATGACTGAATGAATTTTCCCCTTCGGTTGCTCAGTGCTTTGATTTATCTTGCTTCTTGTGGAGCTAGTCAAGACAGTAGATAAGATAAGCAATTGAGGCAAATGTCTGTTATTGTAGAGACCTTACAGAGCAGACTCCACTGCATTCATGATAAGCATGAAGTCATAAACTGTTGCAAAAAAAACAGGCTGCACAAGGTTAGTTCAAAAGGGCTTAATTTTTTATCAAAGAAATGTAATCTTGTATCACAAGAGTGGTTACATTCATAAATTCATTAATTGTGTTCCACTAATTCATATATGCACACCTGTTGCTTAACACAATGAATGCAAAATATTACGTATCTCTACTAAATCAGGAGACATTTTAAAAAATGCCATGACAAATTTTTCCTCTCTCTTTGGAAGAAGAGAAGTTCTTTAAAGTTTCAAAGACTGAAGTCTCAAATCCAAAGAGATATTCTTTATAAAAGTTGCACATTATGTGGAAAATAATGTTTTTTTAACCTTAAACCGCATAAACACATTTCATTAAACCAAATAATTTTCTTTTACTGTACAGTTCCTCATTTATCTCCAGGTCTCCTACCAGCCCCCCCCCCCCCCCCCCCCCTCTTACCTGAAGGCCATGTACCAAAACCTAAATCCAACCCACCTCTCAACCGGTGCAGTCACCTCAGAAAGCAGATGTTATGTCACATATCTGATGAGCCTTATTTTCATATGGCATTTTTCTCTTACAGTGTTACAGGTACACTCAAAAAAATGCTGGGTTGTTTCTGTAAACAAATTGTTGGGTTGATTGTGCTGGGTCAAAAAGTTGGGTTGTTTGGGGTACTGTAAACACATTATTGGGTTGCTCATGCTGGGTAAAATGATTTGTAACGGGGTCATTCACAAATAAACAGTTGGTTGGGTTATTTTGACCCAGCAACTGGTTTATTACTTTTTCATTATTTGCGGAACTTTCTGGATTCTTCACTTCTGACTGGAGGAGGCACGCATTCGGAGCGGGCAGTGTTTTATGGTAAGTTAATATGAATGTTTACATATATTTTTAATAAGTTGTGGTAACAGCAAGCTAATTTCACTGTTTAACATACAGTCTTTGATGTGGAAGTGTGAGGGGTAACGTATTTATTCTGTGAAACATTAAATAGACACTGCTAGCCGGTTAGATTTTTTGACAAAATGCAGCATCCTTAAATCCTTAGTTGTAAACCAGCTAGACTATATATGCAGCCTTTTTGAAATATGCTGTTTAAATTGTAAATTAACCACGTAATTATTATCGTATTCATTGTGGACGTTGCGTATTTAAAAGTGAGGAAAGCGTTTTGTATGAAATCCATAGGCCTACAAGCGCAGTAAGTTAGTCCCTCACAGGGCTCGTACGTAAATCGGCGGGAAATAGCGAGTGAGTTGTGTGTGGAAAGTCTGCTGTATTTTAGAAATACTCGTCAGAAAAAGCAACTGGTAAGTTCCAGCACAGTCTGCGTGTGTCTTCTGTAAAGTCTCTGTCGGACTCTGAGCCAGAATCGTTTTTGCCCAAAAAAAAAAGAAAAAAAAAAAGGTTTTTATATGATTTACGTTCAATCTTTACAAACAGCGTCAGAGGAAAGGAGAAATAAATCGATTTCATGTTAAGCGTTTTCTCGCCCTGAAATCAAATTACAAGTTGTTAAGATTTTAGGTGCTAAGACTATAATTTAGTAACGTTATTAAGACAGTGGTCATCGGCCGAGTGTGCGGGAAGAATTTCTGAGGCCAATAATGTTTTTTGCTATATTCACAAGAGCGCCATCTTTGCCATCACACGGGAGGCTGTGACGAATAGACATGCATCTCTAAAAGCAAGTTGTACTGCTATTTACTGTGTTCTGCTGAAAAACTCAAAAATATCTGTCTGAGAAAATTCAATAAAACTCCCCAGTCAATATGAGCTGTGGAAAAATAGATCTAGGAGTTATATACAGCTTTTTTTTTTTTTTTACTGCGGATGCCATTAAAACACGGTGAGTTTATCCTTTACAGCTTTGCTTTTATACTTGTCATGGCACTGCTCTGAATGAAGTCTTATAAACTAACAGATGACACCGATTTAAAAACGGATATGACCGTGGGCCGAAATGTCAGAAATGTTTAGAGGGCAACGATGTATTAAAAGCAGACGTCAACGTTTTAAAAACGATCCCCTTTTACACGGATCTGCGAAAATGATTTAAAAGGCTGTATGCATGCCAGGTCAGTAGTTGGCGATGTCACTTCGTCAAGAAACTCCCCATGTGAACACGTAATTATCAGATAATTATGCGCTGAACGTTTTTATTGATATGGAGGGAGACAGCAACGTTACTGAGTAAAGGCATCGTTTTCAAAACTTTGCACTTTGAAATCCGGTTTCAAAAGCTTAAGTTTAAACTCAAAATTCCAGGACCAAAACACACTGTTGTGTAAATGAACAGCCAAAACGCATAAAAAGTTTTCATTTTCAGTTGAAAACAGTGTAATGCAAGTTACTTACAGAATTTGAAAGCTAATGTCAAAATAATGAATAGAAACTGCCTAAATTCAGCAGTTAGGCTATGTGAAATTCTAATTTAACTTACTTACAAATTTCATTTTAGTGACTGCTGCCACTCATGGACACGTTTGTGAGAGGAAAATTGTCTGAATGGCAGCTTGAAAATCTTATAGACACCTTTAAAGGTAAGTTGGTTTTTGCATATTGCGATGGTTTGCGATAACTGCATGATTTAAATACTTTACAGGTAAGGTTAGCTTTGTCAGGTTTGCTTTTATGTACTGCAACAGTAAAACATGGCTGTGCTGCTTTCTCTTCCCAGAAATAATGTGAAACATGTATGTTGGTAATATAATTTTAATTGTTTAGGCTAATATAATTTAAATCATACCACACAATTTAGCTGTAAGTTATTGCATATCATATTTTTCTTCAATATTGTGCAGCCCTAGTGGTTACAATTTAGAGTAATTTAATAATATATATCCAGCTGGTTGATATCACAAAATAAAACCGAGGAGTGGTCTTGTATCACCCTGAAAATGTTTTGAAATATGTTTTTTAAATCCCCTGCAATCAGGGATACAATGATAGTGACAGCTTTGTTTTATTGTTTACGATCTATAGACATGCTAGTGTGCTGCAGTTAGGCCTGTCACGATAACAAATTTTTCTGGATGATAAATTGTCCAAGAAATTATTGCGATAAACGGTAATATTGTCGTTCTGAGACCATTTTCATCTAATATAATGATAATGGCATAAAAATGAAGGTACACCTTGTCAAAGATCTATAAACTTTTATTTCTAAAGAATATTAAACATTGAAAACGGAAAACATTTTAAATATCCACAAAAAATTAACAAAACAACAAACAAATAAATAAACAATAAAAGCAATGGACTCTCAGTGTCTGTTAACAAAAAAAAAATCACTTGAATAAATACCAAAAACGGATGTAATGGATGTAAACAAAATTGCACTTAAACATTCCATAACAGGCAAAACTACCAGTTAGGACCTTTGTAAACCACTTAAAAAAGCTGATTGAATTTCTACTCGTTGAATTTACGAGTAGCCATATCACACCATTTTGCACTGTCCTCCTGTTACTTTGTTGACTAAACAAACGCTCGAGTGATTGTGTACTGTCAGGAAGACGAAGACGCACTTTATTGCGTGTATATGCTACGCACTGAAAATACTTGGTTAGGATTAGGGGTGAGGAGTGCGTGTGTATTACACGCCATAAAATTGCGTATCATATGCACGCAAAAACTATTTTTGCCGTATAAATGGCACGACAAATAACATTTGTGGTATAGATACGCATTTTCATGAGATCGGGCTCGCTGTCGCGTTTGGGTTTGAAACCAATTCCATCTTTTTCTTTTTTTTCTTCCTCCAACTCACAACTAGCGTCTTCTCTCTCTCCCGGCAGTCGCCGGACTCGCCGCAAGCAGTCCCGCTGGTGCTTTCCCATACAAAGACCATGTGACTGACAACAAGCGCCGCCTCCCCACACAAAGACCATGCAACTGACAAGAGAGTTTACACCTCATATACGCAAAGGAACCGAGAGTGGTCCTTAAATCTCTTTGGTAGAGAGAGAGAGAGAGACGAGGAAAACAAACAAGCATGCAAATGGAATTATCGCGGCCGGAAAAATTATCGAGCTAATTTTTTTTTATCGTGCGATCAATTGATTTATTGACTATCGCAACAGGCCTAGCTGCAGTTTACATTTGGTTTACATTACCACCAGGGAAGCAAGTGTAGGAAGTTGATGATGTGATTCTGTTGCAGTTTTTTTTTTTTTTTTGCTGCTTATTGGCTAACATAATCTGTTCCTACTATTTTCTATGTTGCCTTTTTGACTTTCAGACCAGGAAGTGGATGAGGAGAGTTTCCGTTTGCTGGATGATAATGCAATCGCCTGCCTTATTCCTAAAATAGGACAGCGTGTCAGATTTCAGAAAAATCACAAGGAACTTGTGAGTAAAATGCAGTAGTAGGTTTTATTTGAAGCAAGTCAGTTTCTGTTCTTATCCAGACACCACTCTGTTTTAGACTTTTCCTTTGTATAATATTACTGACCAGGTGGATAGTGGTGGGGTGAGCATTGTAAGAACTGTTGTCCTACGAACATAGCTTAATAATGCCATATACATGCTTCCACTGCAAACAAGTAATACCCGGTCATGCAAAAGGTCTGTTTATTCACCTGAGAGCAGTGCATGGGATAAATTATGCTTCAACATTCTTTCAGTGCTGCGAAGATGGTTGCAGGCGGACTTTTAGATACATTCGATCTTTCCGAAGGCATCTTCTTCAGCATTCTGTCCCAGAAAAGCATTACCGTCCAGAACAGCATTTCGGGGGGAGCACAGGAGCATCTGTGCAGGGCCTCTCACGTACCATAAATGCAGAAATGCAGAATGCAGAAATTGCAGATTTAGAGACACCAACTCAAGAAAACAAAGATGATGATTACTGGGATGAGTTGGAACCAGAAACCATAACAGAGCGGATAGCTCTGTTTTTAGCCACCCTTAAATCAAAATCAGCTCAGACCTACAGTACAGTTAGCTTTGTTGTCCAACAGACATCAAGCTTGATTTCAGACATTGTTGGTTCACTTCAGAGTAAGACTTTGTCTCTGTTTGAAAAATTAGGTCATAAGGATGATTCAGGGGTCCAAAAACTTGCCTGTGATTTTGAAGAAGCTAAAAGTCCTTTCAAAGGATTAGAATCAGACTTTAAACAGATGCAGTATTTTACAAAGTCAGGCAACTTCATTCACCCGATAGAGGAGGCTTTGCCTGGAGTCTCCTATGTGCAGAGAAGGGACTCTGCTACTGGGACAGTACGACAAGTTGCGGTTCAAGATGTGTTTTATCGCGTCCCACTGAAACCCCTTTTGACTAAACTGCTTGAGCTCCCTGGCATTTTGGATGCCATCTTTACTTGGCAGCAAAGAGAAAATGGAGTCCTTTTAGACTTTTATGATGGTGAGTATTGCAAACAGCATCCTCTCTTATCCAGCAAAGTGTCTGTTCCACTTCTTTTGTACAATGACGACTGTGAAACAGTCAACCCACTTGGTTCAAAAGTTGTGGTGCACAAGTTGGGGTTTCTTTACTTCACAATTAAGAGTCTGCCCCCAGAGTTTCTGTCAAAACTTTCATCACATTTTCTGGTTGCAGTTTACAAATCAGATGATGCCAAAACATATGGTATTGATAGTGTTCTGCTCCCAGTCATAGAGGAACTGAAGGATCTTGAGGTCAATGGTATAACCCTCAACACACCACACTTCAAGGGTGAAATGCGGTTTTCAGTTGCCCAGTTGTGTGGGGACAATCTTGGCTTAAATGCCATTCTTGGATTTACAGAGAGTTTCTCAGGTAATTACTTCTGTCGCATTTGCAAGGCACACAAAACCACTACAAGGGCACAGACAAAAGAGGATGTTTCTCTGCTGAGAAATAAAACAAACCATGCTGAAGATGTTCATCTTGCCAACTTGTCAGAAACAGGTGTTAAGAGAGACAGTATTCTGAATAATCTGTGCTACTTCAATGTGACACACAACCAGGTTGCAGATGTCATGCATGACTTGTTGGAAGGGGTGGGACCATATGAGTTGAAGTTAATACAGAGTATTAACTTCAACTCACTGATTGAGGACAAACACCTCACCCTTGAAAAACTCAACTTCCGAATCACAAGTTTTGATTATGGCTTTCCTGATCTGAAGAACAAGCCATCTGTAATTGGTAGGCATGAACTTAAAAATCCTGAAGGAGCAATGCATCAGTCTGCAGCCCAAACATGGTGTCTCCTCAGGTTATTGCCGTGTATGATTGGAGACCTCATACCTGAAGAAAACGAGCACTGGGAACTCTTGCTTCTCCTTCTGGAATGCATGGAATTGATTTTCTCGCCATCTCTCACACCAGAAGCTGCAGTTTACTTGGCTGCCATCATAGATGAGCATCACTCTCTGTTTCTTGAGCTGTACCCTAATTTGCATCTTCGTCCGAAGCACCATTTTATGGTCCACTATCCTAATGCAATTTTGAAGTTAGGACCCCTGATACAGTTCTGGTCTATGCGATTTGAGGCTAAACATGGCTTTTTTAAACGCATCAGCCATGTCACCTGTAACTTCAAAAATATCTGCAAGACCATGGCATTTCGACATCAGATGATGCAGTGCTACTCCCTTCTTTCTGGTTCTGTGTTCAAAAGTGAAACAGAAGTTGGCCCAGGTCACAGCACTTTGCTTGCTGTAATGGATGGTTTTGGTGATGTACAAAGTGGACTTGAAGATTTCCCACCTTTTACAGAAACTTTTATTCCAGCTTGGATAAGGGTAAATGGTACACAGTACAAGCCTGGCATGACAGTATTTCTGTCCTACACTGCTGATGGTGAGCCCCAGTTTGGTCTTGTGAAAAAGATTCTAGTCTTGGATCACTCAGTCAAGCTTGTAGTCCAAAAGTGGGATACAGTAGGTTTCGAGAGGCATTTTTTTGCCTACGGTGTAATAACAACCACTAATGTGTTTGCTGTTGATCTTAGTTCTCTCCTGGACCATCACCCTCTGCATGCAGTGCAGTCCTACAGAGACAATGACATTTGCTTATATGTTTCACTTAGATACAGAATCTTTTAAGATTCTGTGTTTGCTGAAGAAAGGTATGTAAGCTTGCATCTATGCTCATTAAAGGGATGGTTCGGAGTAAAATCAACCTAGGGTCCTTTGCACCATGACCTCGAGCCAAACACCAAACCCCCCCCAACCACCAGAAGCCTTTTTTTCCTTGGTCGAACATTATTAAAGTTAGTGCTATTTAGAGAGATCAGCCAGATGGCTTAGTGCAGGCGCTAATGGAACCAATGCTGTATCTGGTAAACTTCTACAGTAGTACAAATAGGTTCTGTACTCATAAAATGAGGCATTGGAAAGTTTGTAAGTACATCAGGAGTTTATTTAAATAACACTTGCCTAAAGGCTCATGCTACCGCTAACCCGGACGTCGAGGTCACTTCCGTGATTTGGGAAAAGCCTGTAAAATCCTGGCAGAAAGCGATGCATAAGGATCTAGTGTAACGACGCCCAGTTCCAGGAATGCACTAATATTTTGTTGGTGGTACCAGTTTGCAACAATTATTACTTAACAAACTGGTACTACCAACAAAATATTAGTGCATTCCTGGAACTGGCGTCGTTACACTACATCCTTCTGCATCGATTTCTGCCAGGCGGTAGCATGAGCCTTTAGGCAAGTGTTATTTAAATAAACTCCTGATGTACTTACAAACTTTCCAATGCCTCATTTTATGAGTACAGAACCCATTTGTACTACTGTATAAGTTTGGTACCATTCCGGGCATTATTAGTGGGGTAATTCACCAGATACAGCCTTGGATCCATTAGCGCCTGCACTGAGCCATCTGGCTGATATCTAAAAAAAAAGATCTAACTTTATTAATGTTCGACCAAGGGAAAAAAGGCTTCTGGTGGGGGATGGGGGGGGGGGGGGTGTTTGGCTCGAGGTCATGGTGCAAAGGACCCTAGGTTGATTTTACTCCGAACCATCCCTTTAACTACCTCTGTTTTTTATAACCTTTATCTGTTATGTACAGGTTTGTTTTCAACAGTTTAGGAATTTAAGTATTTGAATTGGTAAGTATTCTGGTAAGTGTTAATTTAAAGCAGTAGTTATCTTCCTTTTTCTGGCATGTCCCCCTGCAGAAGTCATTGTTGGGATTTTCATGATTTATTTTAACTGTTCTGTTTCTTAGACAGAATGATTGTAGAGAATTGTTGTTCATTTTTGACCTAATGATCTTGAGATCTGCAGTTGTTTAGAAACATTACAAGAGACATTACTAATTTGTGTGCATCTATGATCCTCTTTCTCAGATCTGCATTGAACTCCTTGGACTTTCCCCAAACAAAGCCTTTTTATTCTGACAGAGAGAAGCTAGCTACCAGTTGTAGTTAATCATGATAAATATTAGGATGTTGAGAAACTTTGGCCTTGACATGTTCAATATTTTTGAAACTTTCAGTTATAATGATTTAAATTTGAGTAGATAATTGTATATTTTTGACCCTGTATTGATTTCAGAAGAACAGAAGATATTTTTTATTGTAACTAAAGTTGTATGTTCTACAATCATTCTGCCCCAGTAAAATAGCAGTTAAAAAACATGAAAGCCCAGTATTGCCATTGCATTCATGTCTACAATGAGTGTATAAATGTCTGAACTGTAACTATCTAGTTTGCCAGTCTCAGCAACCCGCCAACAGAGAGTAACAGTTCGGTAGAATTAGGAGAGATGGAGATGGTAGAACAAACCCCGACCCCAAATCCTCTCACCGTGGCTCTGCAACTTTATCCAGCATTTGTAAGTATTGACTTTATTTACATTTGTATTGGGTATTGACCAAATATGTAACAATGAAACTGAAAAGGAACTGCTTTTACAATTGCTCAAAGTTATTTGAATATATTACAAAATGCAAAAAGTCCTCACAGAGAAGGTTATGTTGCTCTTTCGTTGTGATTCTATTTTTTTTATAGGAAATTCGTCAGATATTGCAACGTTCCCTTGAAGGGAAATCAATAGTAAAGAGTTTGGATGAAATGCAATCTATTACCACCAAACAGAGGAGGCTACTTGTAAGAATCCTTATATCCCACTTGCTGGAAACAAATGGGGAAATGTGAGTGAGCTATATTTAAATTAGCATGCGAACACCAGCAGCTACTAAGTGCTTAGAAGACATAATTGGCCATTCTCATTATTTAGCGTTTAAACATGAAAATACCAAGATTACTTCTAATTATAAAATGGTTAGTTCCAGTCCTTGATTCTGACTGGTCAATAGCAGTGTTTTATTTACGATAAAGCATGGCTATGACCGCTTCACCCAATGGTTCTGTGTATCACTGCATAACATCCTTAGCAACCACTCTTTGCAACATAAACATATCTTCTCAATTGATATTGTTCATTGAAGCTTACTGTATTATGTAGAAGAGTAATGTGAGAGAGACATCGGCTGAAGGGGTTACTTTGCTTCGCGTACCTAACAACCCCCTTCAACCGTGACTTATTCACGAGACAGGACTAGCATCGAGTACCTAATTACTTATGTGAAGCCTGAGTAAGATCATACTGGCCTCTGCAAAAGCCTACCATATTGCCCCTTTTTTGACAACTTCATCAACTTCTGTTGTTTACATAACAGGCCATCCTCAGACACAAAGAAAGGACTTGCCATGGCTTTGGTGTATGAATTTCCATGCCTAAAGGATGATACAGGCACTAGCTACGTAAGTAAAACCCGCTTTACATAAAAGGATGTATTTATTTATTAATTTATTATTTATTGTTATTTGTTTACTAACTTTATGTTTGTTTAATTATTATGGTGGGAGGGGTTATTCTGGGGACAAAAGTTATAACTTTAATTGTATGAAGTTTTTTGTTACTGTTTTGGAAAAATGTACAAGTAAATATATAAATAAAAAAAATAATAATATATAAATATATATATATATATATATATATATATATATACACAGTATACATATTAGGGCTGGGTGATTTAAGTTATTGAGCAAGTACATAACATTAGTGTTGAAAACTGTCTCTTTACTTTACCCTGATTTTGCAATAATAAGTTCATAATAATGATTTATAATTAGAGCTGTTGGGTTTGATCTTGTGGGAAATGTCAGTTTGACTCTCTACTTTTTTCCTCTTATTGAAAGTCGTGAAAACAGTTTTACTTTTGATATTTGAGCAAATGGGAACGTAAAAATATATTTAATGTAGCCTCTCATTCACCGCTATAGAAATTAACCCAACTATGACGACTTCCGCTTCTGAGAAACCTGGATATGTGAAAACGGTCTATATTGACACAAACAATATTTATGGCTCCCTAAAATCCCTTTCAGTCATCTCTTGTACAAAACTATGCTTCACCCAATCCTGGTCACTTTAAGCTGAATTTATTCTAATGTTACAGGGAGCTTGGTACACACCTGGACGTAAACACAGGCCTGCTACAGGTTTCCTTGAAGAGCGTCTGCGGAATGTTAGGAAACGGATGAGAAAGTTAAAGCAACCTGATCACCTAGAACCACAGCAGGACCATATCATCTCTACACCAGGTAATGGATCGTAATTTTCAATCAATTCTAGGTCTCTGAAAGGATTAGTCAAGCAGGTGTTATTAAAATTAATCATACAGTTGTTATAAAGGGAACTTTTTTTATACCAGGCTGTTAACAGCTTTATTTCTGCTGTAAGTGGCCATTTGGCACTTAAGCCCAAATTATAGTTCTCCTGAACATGACAGTCCGCTCACCGTTCACACAGGTGCCAGATTTTTCTGCTCACACAGACAAACATGCATACACAAGGTTGACCGTGACAGTGAGCACCCTATAGTGGTCAGAAATTGCTTAATGCAGATTAAAAAAACAGGCAGCATTAGCCAATAGCCAAGTTTCCATCCGGTTTTTAACGCTGTTTTGTTATTGACAAAGTAAATATGCACAAAAAAAGCTTGTGAAATTTGTTGTCACAAATTTTATGCTTGCACTTTATCATTCTTATTTAACAGAATGTGGAGTGCCTCTCGAAAAAGTTCAGGAGATGGTTGAGTGGTTGAAGGTCCACAAATATCCCATCTCTGAAGTCGAAAATTATATGAAGGAAACGGCTGTTTACAGAGGCAAGTGGATCCGCAACAATGGGTCTAAAAGCATTGCGGAAGTTTTGAAGGAGTTCCCCAGGCTTGTAGACAATCCTGGCATGGTAAGAATTATTTTTGTTGATTTTTATTATTATTTTATTAATTATTTTGGTTTTATTGAAGACATTTGAGAAGTGAGCATCCTGGTTATTTAACTTTGAACATCTTTTTTGGACTTTGATTGCTGATTTGTTGTCATGGCACAAATAGCCAGATTATAAATTGACCTTTATGATTATAGCCTGATGTGTTGTAGGTACTCATGTAACATTTGGCAAATTTGGACTATACAAAAGGAGAAGAAGGGTAAATTCATATCCAGTGCACTGATTAAAGGCGACTTCTCTTACTAACTGTACTGTTACTCTGAACTGACTACTTCACTGATCTAACTAAAATACTTGACTATTAACACCTAAGTTACAACCTTTATTAAAGGAAAAACCTGAATCCATGACTCCTACAAGTGAGGGGATGTGGGGGAATTTTTGCAGGCATGGTTTTGGTCCACTTATCTTCTTAGAGCAGGGGTCTCCAATCCATGTTCCTGGAGGTCCACAGAGTTTAGCTACAACCTACTCCAACATTAATGCCTGTATGTTTCTAGCAGTGCCAAAACACATTCAGTGGGTCAAAGTTGTTTTGAGTGATCACCTTTATCATAAAACATTTTTATCCTCCTGGAAGTGGTCTCTTCCACGAGGACAATGCCACCTCAATGGTTTAAATTAAATGCTGAATGGTTTAATCTATATCCAACTGAACACCTGTGGGAGATTTTAGACCAGCACTGTCTAACAAGCTTTTCTTCACCATCATCAAATCACCAAAAGATTTAATATCTTTTAGAAGAAGGATGTTTCATCTCTGTAAAAGAAATTCAAAAACTTGTCAGCTGTTCTGGTGGCATTTGAAGTACCAAAACTGTACTTTACTTTACTTTACTTTACTTTACTTAACTTAAGACATTTTATGTTGGTTTTTCCTTTAATTTCTAACTGATAATCTGTCAAATTAACATATTTTAGTACTTTGCACTTTCCTAACAGGTACTTTCTGCAAGCACATATTTTTTAACCGTATTGTTCTAGTTACATGTGTTTTCTATGTTTTCAAAATGTATCAGATTTCACAAGATTTCTGTATCCTGTATCCTGATGCAGCGAGGAAACTGTTTGAAAACTGGACCACGATAAGTGAAAGAATTCTTCCATATGCCCAGCGAGAGGGTAAACTGCCCTCAGTACTGGGTGACATGACACCAGGTAAGCTATTTCTTCTAATGTTATAATTTTGTCATAATTTTGTTTTTGTTCACCTACCTAAAGCATTTCAGCCTTCCATGAAGTAGCTCTAAAAACAATGTCTTTTTTTTTATTCACCATGTAGTCTTCAATACGATCCTTGCTGTTACGTCTCCTCTACTTCTCTGTCTACCACCACTGTTGCAGTTTCAAACTTATATCATTCATAGCCTATATTTAGCACAAAAATTCTAAATAGTCCCCATAAATTTAGAAACTTGATGCGGGTATTCTTAGTCAGTCAGTCATTTTACAATGATAAAATTAAATTAAAAAAGCTTAAATATCGCTTGCTTGTTTTGCATTCTTTTTAAAAGCAAGCTTTCCAATGAACACCATATATAAGACTTTTTTTATATAAAAGAATCAACACTCTTGGTTATAGGGCTGTAAAATCGATTAATCGCATTTAACATAAAAGTCTGTGTTAAAATAATGTATGTGTGTGTATGTTATATTTAGCACCCATAATATACACAAACATATATTATGTTACACATACATTCCTTGGACCACTTTTGATAGATACTGACCACTGCTGACCAGGAACACACCTCAAGTGCTGCAGTTTTGGAGATGCTCTGACTCAGTCGTCTAGCCATCACGATTTGGCCCTTGTCAAACTCGCTCAAATCCTTACACTTGCCCATTTTTCCTGCTTCCAACACATCAACTTTGAGGACAGAATGTTCACTTGCTGCCTAATATATCCCACCCACTAACAGGTTCTGTTATGAAGAGATAATCAGTGTTAAGAAAAGTCAGAAATGCTACTTTAGAAATATGAATTGTTATATACAGCATACTATATAAATGTTAATGCAACTTTATGTATTTTGGTCAAATTGTTTAGCTGCTAAAGAGGAGACAGCTTTGAAGGTCCTGCCAACTCTGCTTCCCCCATCCATCTACAGGATAGGAGGAAAGGTCTTCAGACCCACCACAGAAGAGGCCCAGAAGTCATTTATTGACATGCAACCTGTAAGTTTGCTTTAGTGTTTCTACTTCAATAAGGGTGGACGTTTGCACTGTTTGATATGCTTGATAACTATGAAAGTAATTCAGAGTTACAATATTGATAATTTATAGAGCCCGACCGATATGGATTTTTGGGGGCCGATGCCGATATTAACTCGAAAAGAGCCGATTTATAAGCCGATATTTTGATTTTGAAAATAAACTGGATATTAGACCCATTTCCTATAAACTGCACTTACACAACATTCAATAGCAAAATATCTGCCTGTTCTATGTATGTGGGCTGTATAAACCATTTTCCAGAAGGGATTTATGTAAAAAAAAATGAATAAACAATTGCACATCAAAAGTATATATTTTTTAATGATCAAAAAACAGTCTGGTTTTAAACATTTAACACTTTTACTTTCTTCCAGTTGAAGCTGGTTTTAACAGTCTGTGTGTGTACTGTAAATAAATTATAATACTAAAGTTAAAGTATTTGCAGAAGTAGTCCCACACTTTGCTGCTACAGCATTCACCTTTTTCAGCCATCTGTAGGCAGAAAGAGAGACAGAGAATGAACAAGCATGTGTATTAATAATATCACCATGTATCATTAGTTACTCATGTCATCATTAGAATTATAATAATAATAAACAGGGATCTCCTACATAGGCAAAAATGAGAAAAAAATATATATATATATTTTATTTGTCAAGCAATAGGTATTACCTACTTATATTTAACTATATTATTTCAACATTTCCGTTATGTCTGTAAAGCTGCTTTGAAACAATATGTAAAAAAAAAAATAAATAAATACACATTCACAACGGACCCGTATATCTTCTCCTCTTCTCTTGTGCAGTCTGAATCAAAACATCGTTATGCGCTGGCGAACGTAAAGTTAGCCTAATGTTACCGGAAGATTACGGATTCAATTCGAAGTTGAATGGTTAACGTTAGTGCCATGAACACACCGCTGTCAATTTTGAGAAGAACCACCTTCAAACAAGTTAATAGCAAGCATTTAAGGGGCCTGCTAAAAAGGAAGCTATATTAGCGTTAGAGTAACGTAACCAGCCTGAATTCACCAAATTGTGCTCTGGACCTGAGGGTAGCCTCTTCTTCCTTGCTTCTCTCTTAATTTTCATCAGCAGGACTAGCGCTATCGCTCGCTTCTTACAACAGGACAGATACATGTTTGCTGCTGACCGAAAGGAGGAACAACAGACTATGAAAGAGCTCCCGCTTAAAGTTTTTAAAACTCCGCCAACACCATAGCGCAGCGCAAATTGCGTTGTATCTGAAGGGCAACGCTAAACCCAGCGGCCAAGTGCTGTGCATACCGCGTCCTGTGTGAAAGGACCATTACGCGGTCATTATGTGGGAAACACACCGCAATAGAATAAGACTAAGTTAAATGCTAACGTTATAGTTTGACCTCTTATTAACGTTCGCGCTCTTCCACTGATAAACATGGTATTAGCTTTGTGGCTAATCTAATATAGCAATGCATTAGCGGCTGTAAGTGATGTTGCAGAATATTTAGAAGTGATAATGATAGGACCGTTAGCTAGAACTACCACACCGTTTTTATATACAGTGTATGAACGAAATCTACAATCATTTCACATGAGGAACGACAGACTCACCTGGGACAGACTCACCATCGCTTTCTTCTGTAGTGAATTTCTGGCGCTGTTGTCAACTCTGGAGTTGCAGACCGCCCTCTGGTGGGCAAACTATGCAACACTCATAACATGAGTGTAGCATGAGACTCCGTTTCTCATATTCCATCGGCCGTTATAAACGCCGATGCCGATTTAAATGCAATTAGCTCATATCGGCCGATAATATCGGCCGGCCGATATATCGGTCGGGCCCTAATAATTTACAATATTTATAATTTTATATATTTATAAAGCTGCAGTCCATAACCTTTTTTTTTGTGTGTGTTCAAAATTTACAAATAGTATATAATGAGTGAGTACATCATGAATCCATTTTCCAAATCGTGTTTTTGTCTTATCCTGAATCACTAACGGTACACCTATATAATAAGTCTTTATATTCAGACTATTTTAGACTGGCGGAGGAGCACAGTACCTGTGTGACTCGTCATAGACATAAAAAGAGAGAAGTAACTCCAGTTACAATGTTCTTCCGCAAAACGCATGCAGTTCTGTTTATTAACCGCTAGAGCACCAAAAGTTATGGACTGCAGCTTTACCCAACAAAAGTTAAGGAAAGCTGCAATTCGTAACTTTTTTTGGATACAAATTTTTACAAAAATCTGTTATTGAGCAAGTACATGAAAGATCAGTGTCCTTTCCCAGTGTCCTAGTCACCTTAAAGGATTAGTTCTCCCCAAAATGAAAATGTCCTAATAATTTACTCACCAAAATGCCATCCAAGATATCCATGTCTTTCTTTCCTCAGTGCGAGAGAAATTATGTTTTTTGAGGAAAACATTTCTGGATTTTACTTCTAACAATGGACTTCATTGGTGACCATTCTTTTTTAAGTCCAAATCAATGCAGTTTCAAAAGTCTTTGAAGTGTTTAAACGGGCTGTACACGATCAGAGCTGAAGAAGAGGTTGTTATCTAGTGAAACGATAGGTCATTTTAAATTTTATTTTATAATTTATAGACTTTTTACCTTCAATAGTTCGGACTGAGCTGATCAACAAACGGACAGGGAATTACGTCATCATGTTGAAAGGTCACGCCTACTATTCATATTCATCAGAATGTTATTAATTTACTATTCATATTATACTTTTTTTAATGCCTAAATGTTGATAATATTAGTCCAAATTATTCTTTTATTAACATTACTATAAATATGTAAATACACATTTTGTCATATTTGGTAATGTTTGCAATACAATTTTTTTTATATTTCCACCAAAAAAGCTTAACTAGCATGTCAGTTATATTGCAGCACTCTAAGTTATTGTGTGTAATCAACAGGTTGGGACCAACATGGTTGAATATTTAAACCATGAGCTGACTGGAGCATTGCTGCACATTCTGTGCCTCAGTGATGAGACAAGGGGGACATCACAGACCTTTGCCATTATTCCAGGCCACGCCATTGAGACTGAGTCTTTGTTGGAGGCGGTTGATCTTTGCTTTAAAGCTTTTTTTGTTTTTGATGTTCAGTACACCAAGCAGTGTCTCCCCACCTGGGAGTTTCTCCAGCATGCTGTATATAAAATTGAAGGAAAAGAGTCCTCCGCTGTAAAGTTTTTGAGGACAACAGTGGTTTCAGGCCCACATGATATGTAGATGATTTTATGTATTTTGTTGCTGTTCTTAAATCAACACATCTTAATAAATTAAATTGTAATCAAATGAGAGTTCAAATTAGTTGTTTAATGACTTTTAAAGCCTGAATATTTGGACAGATTTACATTTGTTATAAAGTCTGTGGGGAAGGGTGAATGTCAGAGGGTGTGTGGGTGTATACAAACAAAGTATTAAAGAAATGTATTGTTTTTAAAGAAATAATATGTTTTAAATTAAATGAGATTCAAATCACATATACATGGCCTCTCTGGTTTATTGTATTACAGAGACAATAATTATTTTACATTCGTAATATAAAATATATTTGTAACTAATGTATAAAGGCAGTGAGACAGGAAATAATCTATTTATTATTAAATAATAATTATTTATTTGACTAAACTATTTGTTTGACTTAACCCAGCAAGAGGGTTAATTTTACCCACTGGTTGGGTCAAATGAATGACCCAGTAATATGGGTTAAACGGTAAAACCCAGCACTTGGGTCAAACCAACCCAGCGCGTGTTCTGTCCAATAGTGACCCAGCAGCGTGGTTAAGGTTGGGTTATTTTTTAACCCAGCAGTTTTTAGAGTGATCTGACACGTTACTCTGTGAATTCTGTGAAGCCCATCTACAAGACAGGGCTGAAGTGGTATTAGAAGAGAATGAGTGTAGGACATCCCTCCCTGAAAAAAAGTGTCAGATACAGCCCCAAACCACTGTACATAAAGCACTGATGGAAACAGCTGTTTACCCAATCTAAACAGTGACTTTCACGGGAAAGAGAAGATCTATGACCAAGGACTTTGTGTGGTGCCTCTGGCACAAAGAGACTGTGAGAGAACCAGTGTGCATTAAAACATCAAGATGCATATTCAGAGATCGCTTTAATGTAACTCTAGAGCTATATGTTCAGTCCTCTGATTTGGCTTTCCATCATGTGATTTAAAGAAATGTTAAATAATTTTATTGCAAACGCATATTTTCAAATAAAAATCTTTACCTCACTTGCAGACTTTTCTAAGTTTGTATGTGTTTGTGCAAGAGAAAACCCAAGGTACAATTTTGTCTGCCTTAAAGGTTAAAACACCAATGCAACTTCAACTTTCCAAACATGCTGACATGTTTATGTTTTCTTGAAATTAAATAACAGAAAGAAAATTATAGTGCCAGTAAATCATAGAGTTGATTACACATTAACACTTAGAGTGAGATTAAAGCTGTTTTCAATCTGTGGCAAAATGTGCTGTCTTCAAAAGTCCTTTTGGCTGCTATAACATGAAGGGCAGGTCAAGTTTCATAAGTCCGTCTCCCATGTAGATGTGCCCATGCTGAGGGGTCGGGGGAATGTGGAAGAAGGTGAGATCCAGCCAGAGCAAACTTTGTAATACACACACCATGCCGCCCAGCTCAAACTGGAAGCACCATGACCCTATATAAAGAACACACAGTAAGCAAAAATGACAAGAAAAAGACTAGAATTATCCTACTGTACAAGATCAAAGAGGAAAGAGAAGACGAAAAACATTTTGTATAAACTGAATCTGAATTTTCAGTCTTTACACATAACAACCACTGACAGAATCCAGACTGTGATGGTGTGACAGATGCAAAGTAAAATCTGGAGAAGAAAGTCGTGTGACAGAGTTGGCTCCATTATGGATGACTATTATCGCAGTGGTGTATAAAGAAGAGGCGCTTTGGGGTCTTTCTGTTTGGGTGGCCCCTGTATCCAGCTGCTGGCATTGGCTTGCACCCAGTACAGCAAAGCTCAATGCCAATGAAGTCTGTTTGAATTGCAGCACTGAAAATTAACTGCTAGGAAAAGAAATGATGTGAAGTGTGGCCAAGTATGGTGTCCTATACTTGGAATTTGTGATCTGCATTTAATCCAGCAGTGAATAGTGAACCAACACGCCCACACAAACCATGAACACACACCTGGAGCAGTGGGCAGCCAATGCTGCGGCACATGGGGAGCAGTTGGGGGTTCGGTGCCTTGCTCAAGAGTCTCACATCAGTTGTGGTATTGAAGGTGGAGAGAGCGCTGGATATTCACTTTCCCCACCTACAACCCATGACCTTGGGGTTACAAGTCTAACTTTCTATCCATTAGGCCACGCACTGCGCCCTGCCCTGCGCTAACTGCTAACAATGTTTAACCTAAAACACTCAATGTTCACTGTGACATCATTATGACTTCAAATATTTATAGGCAGCAGTTCTATACATCGCTCACTAATTAAAAAAGCTTTTGAGGATAATATGCAGTAACTCGATTTTCTCGTCTGAAAGATACAATATTAAATACGACTAGCAAATCAAACAAGTTGCTTCCATCAACACTGAACTAAACCATTTCCCTCCATTTCTTACAGTGATATTTGGCTTAAAAGTCATGCGGTTATACAATATTTTCTGCCTTTCCAAGTTCTTGGGAAATCTCCCTACTTTTTCCTAGTCCTGGCCACATTCAAGGAAACCTGAGTGAAGCCGAAGGGGGGTGGCGGTCAGTATCACCACCCATTCCCAGTATCCCCCTACCCACTATCTGAAGCGTCCAGATGAACCTGTTCACCTCTGCCAATTTTTGAAAGGGGATTGGTTTTTTCCACCTGATTGGTCAACTGTTACGCAGGGTGGGTAAATGCCCTCTGTTGGAGACCTGCTCTACTTTTTCAGGCAAAACAAATCAACCTAGCCTAGTGTTGCCTGAGGTTAGAGGCCATCCCTTAGAAAGAGAAATAAGAACAAATCACCTCCTTTAATGAAACAGCTGAGATGTTTCTACCACACTTAAAGTCTGGGCATGTGTCCAGTAAGTTGACTGTGCCTTCAGACTCTACTGAGAAACAACAAAGAGGCATTTGCCTTCTAAATCAGAGTCCGATAACAATATTCCCAGTGAGGAAATGCTCAAATTTACATAGTCTCTGAATGAGTCATTGACTTTCGTCTTCCATCTCTTCACTTCAAGGTCGCATTCAACAGGAAGGTCACTCTTAATTTTGCAATAAACGCTCTTATGCAAGAGTCACAAACCATGTTTTCAGTAAATGTCAAGGCTCAAAGTGATGCTCTATGGCTTCGCTTGGTATGTTAAACAGGTCAGATTCCATCTGGTTAAGATTCAGGATCAGCAGAACAGGATATTCCTTGAGGAACTTGATGTTAACCAATCAGTAGTGTTCTGTAGCCTGTAGGAAAGCGATGGGTAATGCTTCATGAAGCATGCGTGATGAATACCTTTCAGCAAGTTTATGTCTGACTTGAATTTGTGGGGAACAACAACAGACGAATAGCTTTCTGAATACTGTTTTGTTAGTTCACTCCCAGCTGACTAACATGGCAGGAGACCCACTAAGACACACCAACATATACGAATGGGAGATTTATCGTTGTCATAGAAAATGGCAATCCAAAATGCATCTTCCCAGAAAGAAAAAAGAACAAAGGGATCATAGTTTGCAGAACAACACCCCAGATGTCTCCTTGGCTTTCGCTCGGCCTTAGGCAGCTGCCAAATCATGTCTGTCATTAACCCAGGGAAATCCAGCTACAGGGATCATGGGATGCCTTGCAGAAGGATTTTTACACCCTCCTCATGTTTCCCACCACTATTAAGACTTCCTAAATGCAATTTGCATGTCAGCATCATTTTTTGGAAAGTATGGTGGTGTTAACAGGTGTTGTTCACCTTTGAATTATAATGTCTAAAGCAAAATAAGGCAAACATTTCATTACAAGACTAGAGGGTGGGAGCAGGAGACTCCCTCAGTACCTTCAGAAACAGTATTGTGACTGGAAATAAAACCACATCAAGAATAAAGCATCATGGAAGAACGGTAATGAAAGATCATTCCTTTTAATTACCTTTGGGAACATCCTCGCTCAAAGGATCTAGAACGTCAATAGCAGGGTTCAGGTGAGACATTTCCAAGATGGACTTCTTTTTCAGGTTAACCGGCACATAAATTGATAAACAAAGACAAGACCCGGAAATTTTTGGACTTATGGTCACACTAATCATGTGTTCAAATTTTAAACAGATCTGACCGGGTCTGACAATTCTAATAAATGACAACATAAGATGAACTGAAGACTGATTACAAGAAAGTGTCTTCAGAGAACTGAAATGGATTACATTTTTACCAGGAAATGGAAACATACAGACTTTAGTTTTATACTCACACAGCTGCATCTGATTGCTGGTGGAGAACATATACAAACACTTGTGAACTGCTAAGAGTTTGGCTGTAAGCATACTGTACCTCCAAAGCTTTGGTTTGTCTGCACGTTGCCGCAGGGGCTCTTATGCACCACGTGGCACTACAGGCGCATCTTTAGCGATGTTTGACACGGTCATTGCCAATCTACTTGCCTCGTTCACTTTCACCTGCAGAAACAGAGGTATGTTAACCGCTTTATAAACATTCAACAAGCCTCCTGCCATCTACCATGTTCACTCCATTATAAACCATGAATAAACAGAAAACAGAGTAAATAATAACAGTTGTTTTACATCCAAACATTACCACAGACACATAAACATAACATTCATTTTGTGTGTGTTTCCGATTTTTCTTGAAATGTTTAGACTCTTTGATTGCTGAAAATGTAAGACTGGTCAACAAAGCAAGATCTGTATTTTATAAAGACAAACACACTACAATTCTTAAGTGCAGATATATGAATCAAAGAAGATGGGCTTTTGTTCATTTTCTTTCATCTACTTTCCTATTTCCAGAATGCTGCATGCTCGTTATAGTCCCATCTGTGTCGTGTAACCCAAACGCCCCTCCTCTCACCGTGACCCCTTCCTCTGTGGCATCATCCCCCTCTCCCTTAATGCGCGTCTCTGTGTGCTTGTACTCATGGGACGGGTCGCCTGTGAATTGCCCCTGTACTGCTAATGCCACATCTGCAATCATGGACTCAGAGGCTGGGGGAGCAGGTGCCAATCCATGCAGTTTAAACTGTTTAATGATCAAACAATTATACAAATTAATTTGAGACAGAACATGTTTTATCACTCACTAACAAAATTGAACATATTGGTATTGAATATCACAGTTTTAAATTGGATTTACACAAAAATAATATAATTCCAACAGAAAAGACTAATTCAAACAATAATAGTTTATTTCATTGCAAAATACATTTCTTATTTTCTGGGACTAATTTAGTAAACAAGCACTTATTTAAACAAGCAAAATGATTTCCTACCTGTACAGAGTTTTTCTGTTCTTCATTTCATCCTCTTCAACTCCTTTAGCAATAAAATAGTCACATTTTAGCCCAAAATCTTTCCCCAAAACAAAACCCGGCTGAATTCATAGTTTCTCTTGAGAATGACCAGCGAGGTGTGAAGAGTGTCTCTGTGCTCACCCTTACCGGCGGCTAAATCCAACGAGTAATGCAAAGACTCAAAGTCCATCGCAACACTATATACTAACAAATGTTTATTCATAAAAGACTACATTACTGCAGTAATTTGCATTTATTTAGCTTATTAGAGAACTGACGCTTGCAAGCTAATCAGCATCGCTCTCCGGTTACTCTGCGGTTGAGAGAGAGAAAAAATTTTACTTTCTTTACAACCTTTAATGTTTATTGCATTGGCGTTATTTTCATGACAATTAACTAAAAAAAAAAAAAAACGCTTAAAATTACAAACACAAAATTACTAAAACATTTACTAAAATGAAAAAAAAAAGTAACTCAAAATGATTATAACAACTAGTATTTCAACAATGAATAGTATTTTAACAATAACACTTACTGTATATGTTATTGCAAATCATTCTGTCCAGATACAATAAAAAAATATTTATTCAGCATAAATGAAAGACTTTGAATAATATCATTCATTCATTCACTTACCATAATGAAAATTTGGGGTTACTTGTCAAAATAATTAAGTCACAATGCAAATAATTATAGATAGATAGATAGACAGATAGATTTCATGGAGATAGATAGATAGATAGCAAAGCTGTAATCATACTTTCCTCTCCACTTCTGTTTGTCATCATCTTAAACTGCCACACACAGCCTCTGTCGTCAAACACATAAACACACTAATGTGTTCTCAACAGGCAGCTGACTTCTTCTGTCAGCTGCGGATGCTGTTAACAGCACTAGTTCACACATACAGCATGTGAAGCTGCTGGTATCACGCAGAGGGCATTAGGTCAGACTGAACATACATCCTGCCAGCTGTGTCACATGTCTCTCTCAGTAGACGAGGAGCCACTGTCATCTGTGCAGACATCGAACTAAATTAAATCTCTTGTCATCATCATGACCCAAACTGCTAAAAAAAAGGAATAAAATATTCAAATTATATATAAATAAATAAATAAATAAATATATATATATATATATATATATATATATATATATATATATACACACACACACACACACACACACGTTTGTTTTTGTGAAAAGTGGGGACATCCCATAGGCGTAATGGTTTTCATACTGTATAAACTGTATATTCTATGGCCCTACACCTACCCTCACAGGAAACTTTGTACATTTTTATTTCTCGAAAAAACTCATTCTGTTTATACATGTTTTGAAAAATGAGGACATGGGTTATGTCCTCATAAGTCACCCTCTCCTTGTAATACCTGTGTCATACCCATGTCATTATACAGAGTTGCGTCCTGATATGTCACAAAAACATGCTCACACACACAAATACACACACACACACACACACACACACACACACACATATATAAATGATATTTTATTTTATTTTAATTTTGGTGATGAAATTTTAAGCTTTATGCATGGTGACTTCTAACATCTTATATTTAAGTAACTTTCTTTCTTTCTTTTTCTGGTTCCTTTATTGGCATTGATGGTTCAATGAATAACCTCCATGAAAACTTTCCATTACACAAAAGTTTCTTAATTATTATTTTTTTTTTTTAATGTTCTTCATACTAAGAAAAGAGGTCTTGGGTTTTGAAAAGCCCTATGTAACCTTCATTTTTAAGAGCATATGTCTACTCTACAGCATAAGCTTTTTCCTGCATGGTCAAACCAAGCAGCATCCGTTACAGGTGTCAAGTGTTTAGCACTGCAGCGCTCTTAAAGCAGGTCCCTGTGAACGCTAGCAGGCTCATGTGTCTGCTCTGCTGTGGGATGTGCTTCAGCGCTGTCGAGGAGCAGGTAGCCACAAGGACTCTGTTGAGTTAGCGACTCACGGGAACAACACGTGCACAGACGGCCGGCCGGCCTCATTCACAGAAGATTAGTGGCCACAACATCACACCCGACTCCGGCTGTAACTCACAAAGCCTCTGAAAGAGCGCCACCAGAGGAAGGAGAGCATGAGGAGGAGAGGAAGAGGGCGGGAAGGAAGTAATGCTGTCTGTATTTCACATCTTTGGACAGATTTGTCTCATGCTTGTCTCGGCTGGTAGAACTCAACATGACTTATTGAGAAAAAACATAAGACCTTATATGCGCACTAACTTATGTTTAGGTTTTCACTGCTTGACCCAACTTTGACATACAGTGTTGGGTATAATGCATTATTAATTAATAATAATAATTTAATTACTTTTCCCATGAATAAGTAAGGTATTATTCTTTATTTTTCTGTAATTTGATTACAGTTATGCGATTAAATACTTTATAGACTATAGAAATTCTATATAAAAAATATTGGATTTAACATCAAAATGTAACATCTACTATTACAAAGTAAGCATTTCATTATTTTATTTATTGAATATGCTTTTGTCATTTTTATTAGTTTTTTTTTTTTTTTTTTAATAGGTAAACTTATATTCGGTTAGTTGCTAAGGCATAATTTCTCATTTTTGTTTATGCTTTTTAAATTAAAATAGATTTTTTAAATGGAATATTTTTTATTATTTGGTTTTATTTCACTTAACAAAAAACTATTTTGACAAAATCAAATGTTTTCCATTTAACATTGCTATAGCAGAAATACTCTGCTTACAAATACATCTTTTATGATTAATTTGTGTACATTATTTTAGACACTTTTCATAAATACACTCAAAAATACATATAGATTTTTTTTTTTACAGGTGTTTTCACATCATCTAGGAAATGGATGAGTGCCTTTTCTGTTTGTATATGGATACTTCCTTACTCTTTAACTTACTCTTCCATCTCTGGAACAAAACTGTATGTTTTGCAAAATACTGAAATCCCTCTTTTTACTACAGTGAAGACGAATGAGGTTGTCAAGCTCCACAAGATGCATAACAGTACTTACATGAATTACTGTACATGTGCACTGCATGTCTTCTGATACCATACTTGACATATTTCAGTATAATTAACCAGAAATATGATTCAAGCTCAAATAAATTTTCAATTTACGTATGTTCCACACAATTTCCTCATCCAGTTTCTTCCACAGAAGAAAGTCAGTCACACCGAACGACACGAGGCTGAGTAAACGGTGACAGAATTTCCCCTCAAGCTAGAGATGTAGAGTTACAGACTGCAGATTTCCTGCTCCGTTAGATTATGTTGACGATCAGATAACAGAGCAAAAGTCCCAATCTGGGAATTTTCCCTCCAATTATTCAGTTTCATTACTCATTTCTCTGTGTCTCAATTTCTTCCCGGAGTAAACTCTGCAAACCTTAAGAGACATCTGGCAAGGAAACAAAACTTTGCTATTAGTTTTCCCTTAAAAGTTGTGTCTGGGTGAAGTGGAATAAGTTTACCCCCAGGGCTTGGCGAGGGTCTATTACTCTCGGCTCTGAGAACGGTACCTTACAGACCACCGGCATTGCCATGGGAATAATCCCCGCGAACAAAAGGGAGGGATCAGCAGGGGAAATCAATGCTGTCGGTCTTTGTGGTTGGCTGGCACAGAGATCAGTCATACGTACTCTGGGTCATCAGGTCAGAGGCTTCAATCACGGCATCAGAAAAGAGCGCAGACCATCTGAAAAGAGAAGAGAAGGAGGGAGGAGAGGAGAAAACATCTTCGTCTGTGTTACTGGAGGGATGAATTATCTTAGGCACCATATACAAGTACAACGATAATTGGTTCCTATAGTTTGAAAAACCAAACGCAGCTGGAGACGAGCCATTCAGTGTGTGAGTGTGTATGTGTGTGTGTGAGTGAGTGTTCAATCATGTGATGTGAGTTACATGACAGAATTCACATCATTTCCAGAATCCAAGAAAAAAAAAAAAAAAACTTTCTTTAAAAATCTATTTGTGTGTGCTTAGCTTATTGTTGGTTTTTCTCTGTGCAAATGATCATGATAATTCCAGAGTATTTGTAAGCTTGCTCACCAGTGGATCCTCTGCAGTGAATGGGTGCCGTCAGAATGAGAGTGCAAACTGCTAATAAAAACATCACAATGATCCACAAGTAAGCCACACCACTCCAGTTTATCAATTAATATCTTGTGAAGTGAAAGACGCGTGTTTGTAAGAAACAAATCCATAATTAAGGCATATCAACTTTAAACTGTCACTTCTGACCAGAGTCTATAATTCATAATAACCCTTCCTTCTGAGAAAAAGTCAATTCACTGTTATTTTCTCAAATCAAAATCCACCAACATAGTTGTTTAGAACTGTTTTGGACTGTTTTTGCTTATAAAATGTGTTTGATCTGTGCAGATCTCTCCTGATTCAGACTAGATTAATTTTCCATTCAAGAAAGCAATATTATGGACAAAGGACTCATATTTTGTCCAGAAGCAACGGTTTGGAGTTAAAATGTAGGATTTGTTTATTTAAAATGTACAGCTTTTTACTTTACAAGACATTGCTTGTGGATTACTGTTATGTTTTTATCAGCTGTTTGGACTCCTATTCTGACGGCACCCATTCACTTCAGTGGATCCATTGGTGGGAAAGTGATGTCATGCTACATTTCTCCAAATCTTTTCCAATGAAGAAACTCAATTACAGTACATCTTGGATGAGTACATTTTCAGCAATTTTTTTGGTGAACTATTCCTTTAAGGTATCATTCTCAAACAGCAAAGAACAAGTTACATTAATAAAGTTTATATTTAGTGATTAAGTGTTAGGAATTCATTTAAATCCATATGCAGAAGCATGAGAAATAATACTGCTAACGTTTGCCTTAACAAGCAAAACTAATATAAGAAACAGTTTATTTACTTAGTTTCTAAAGGTACAGTAAGGTTTTTCTGGATTTGTTACAGCTGCCAACACTTGATACAAATAACTAGAATGCTTCATTTGTTTGGCAGTTTTGCCACCCTGAGACCCCCAGCAAACACCATTCAGTGAAACCTGATCTGGGATTTCAGTCCATTTAAAGAAATACAGAAATGCTTTATTTGACTCACATGCATCATTTGTCTCAAGCTGCATATGAGCATTTGTGTCATTAGGACCGTGAAGCCTTCAGAGTGTTTATTGTGGTGTCAAACACTGTAAATACTGTTATTTCTGGCTCCCACAGAATGAAATGAAGTATATGACTGTGCATATGGTTTACAGTAACACCAAACATATGACCTCTACACAGTATTGTGTATTAAGTATGAGATCCATCCTACTAAAATACAAACATACCAAAGAAAAAAAATCTTAAAAAGTTACAGTTTACATGTTTTGTGCAATAAAATATTTGGAAACCTAAACATGAACCCAATGAACCACCTGGCACCAATAAGAAATAACAAGAATACCATAGTATTACCACGTCTTTTGTTCCATTATAGTACCTGTTATATATATATACATATACATATATATATGAATCAAGTTTGACACACACACACACACACACTAATTGGATAAGTTTCTGTTCTTATGCGGTTTTGAATGCTGATCCTGGCGCTTGGAGCCGGTCACTCGAGTTTGTGGGCTGCTTATGGTGTTAAAATAAAGACGATTTTGCTCAATCCTGGCTAATGAGCTGAAAACCACAGTCAGGAGAAATGTGTCAAGTGTGTGTTTGGAGGACGTTCATTCATCCATTTCCAGGAAAATCTGAGGCTTAAGAATTTGAGACTCAATGTTCGGAGGTTGAGCCGTTTAAATGATCAGACACTAAAATTCAGTTATATACTGAATATACAGAACAAACACAAACAAACACAGCTGTCAAGTGTTCTCTTAATAGCTTCAATATCTTCCCCTGAATTACATCTAAAAAGGAACAAATATGATGCTTGTACTTGATAGAACATCTACATGAATTAAAACTGTGTCTCCTTTGCTCTAAGAAGTTTGCCCTTTTTAAAATTGGGAAGACTTGAGTTGCTTCTAGTTAATAGTTTCCAGTAAAATAAGAATTTTCTCTATGTAAACACTCCTTTGTTACTGGTGTGATCATGACATTAAGTTAAACTTTATACAAACATGGTCAGCAAGTGACCAAAACTAAAAAAACATTTAAGACTATAAGGTTTATGCTTTGCATATTGTTTACTTAATTGTAAGAGCCTTACTGTAAATACAATCTTTGCATATTTTTCTTCTAAATTCTCTGTAATAAATTATAAAACATTGTGTTTGTATTGAAACTGAAACATCTCTCTGCTTCAGTCTGTACTGATCTGAGAGGAACAGTGCCACCTAGTGATGATTCATTCTCTCACACAACTATACAGATGTGCTATTGAAAGGCCACTGAGCTATGAGCTCAATATATCTGCAACATCAATATATTAACATATTTGTATAAAACGTTGCTTTAAAACAGAAAATGAGGAATGAAAAACAATACAGAAGCTCACTTTCTCAAATCACACACACATACA
Source organism: Carassius auratus (assembly GCF_003368295.1). Lineage (NCBI taxonomy): Eukaryota > Metazoa > Chordata > Actinopteri > Cypriniformes > Cyprinidae > Carassius > Carassius auratus. Next base: position 11,175,311 of record NC_039246.1, read on the forward strand.
AATTACAGTTATAAAGTGTGTTAAGTTGGTTCCAAAAAGGCACAAGTGTCAGTTCAAGTGGTTTGATATAATCAAGTTATATTTGTACTCCTTGGCAAGTGCTCATTGGCGAAGCTGGTTTTGTAGAAATGTTTGGACAGCGTGTTTGAATGGCAATTTAGAAAAGTGTTTAAAGTCTTTGGCGAGAAGAATTGATCCTGAAAAGCTCCTTTGGGTTTTGTGATATGGCAGTTCAAGAATAAATGTTCCCTCAGTATGTATAAAAAATAAAAGCTAGAAAGTGTGACTTTTTTTTCTCCCCAAGTACATCCCCTACATCTTCACACTGACCTCCAACCTCAATACAGCAAGAACCATTTCCTCCAGAGGTGAAAAGGTAGTTGATTGGTCGACGTTGCCTGATTATTGTTTTTAGATATCAGAGTCTGGACACTCTTCCTCGGTGCTGAGGAAGGGCGGACTTGTGTCGGTGGTGCCGTATGTATGGTGAATGCTGCATTCATCAGATTCAGATGATGCATCTGGGTTCAAAACTTTGGGAAGATACACCTAAAAAGAGAGAGAGATCCTGGTCATCTCAAAATCTATCGGCATTTAAAAAAAAAAAGAAGTGTGTAATGTATAAATGTGAAACTTGCCGATACATTTGAGCTCTGTGAACCTTTATCTGCGTCTTTATCTTCCTCCTTAACCTGAATTACAGACAATTACATTTATGCATTTAGCAGATGCTTTTATCCAAAGTTTCTTAAAATAGAGGACCAAAAGCAATATTTCACAGAGCCAACAATATTTGAAACACAATGCCAGGTTTATTTATTCAATTAGGTTTAGATTACAACAATGCACTGTAAATTTAGCTAAAACTTTGACATAGAACAAAGCTGCTTACGTTGTAGTTGTGCGGGCTGAGGTATTTGAAGTGTCCAAAGAAGGTGTAACTTAAACAGATAAAGATGGTCACACAGAGAACCACTAAAGTGAACAGTGACGTAGCTGCCTTGAAGCCTGTGGAGACACAAAATCAATAAATCTCCACTATATGACTCACATATATGAATACAACTGTCTGAGAAACACTGGTTTAATGAAGCCAGTTAGTGGACGTTACCTGTTCGGAGCACAGAGAAGAAATAAAGCCACATCAGGCATATGATTGGTGCAGCCAGCGCTTGATTGACAGCTCCCAGGTGAACCTGCCGATCGAGGCGGGCGGGCAGGTACGCGAAGTACAGGTTGTGTTTGTCCACCAGGTGTTTCAGCAGCAGGTACAGCAAACCTACACACACAGCCTGTGTGTTAATGTGATGTTATATTCACTAATAGTGTGTGCAAGACCTTGAGGAAAGAAATCAGACCGAAGGGAACGATGACAGGACAGGTGATGCTGTACGCCATAATGACCGTGAACACACACAGAGTCCATCCGTACATCGCTCCGTACTGAAACTCATACGCCTGATTCTATACACAGAGAAACAAAGAACCAGAGATTACAAGTGTATCAGGAACACATCTCAGGTGTCTATACAGCATGATGTCAAAGCTTAATTCAAATGAAAGTATAATAAAGTATAATGTTAAAATGTACGTTTAAATTCTTTTTTATTCCACATTGGTTAACGCATAGCAAGTTCTGAAGCAAAATTCCAAATTCTTTTTAAAAGCTCAAAAGCCACAGACGGACCTGTTTAACATATTTCCTCTCAGCAGCCGAACCTGCGAGTGCCAGACGCACAATGTAGAGCAGTAATCCTGGCAACCGCAGCAGCTCCATGCCAGAGCCCACCAGAGCCGCCGCGATGACGTAATTTACAAAGAACGCCCCCTGATCAGGTAAAAACACACACCTGAGACACAGAGAAGAGAAGATGGAGAGTCACTGGTCACAAAATCATTCGGAATAAACCATTCTGATTTGAGCAAATAAATCACCAGGGAAAATAAATAAGATACTCACTCAAACCTCAGCTTCCCCGCTGAATGCGTATCAAACAACTGGCGGAAAAACACGTCTAGACTGAGAGGAAAAAGAGCACATCTGTATCTGTACACATGCTTAGTTCGGGAACATTTTAGTTCATCATTCTTTTAATTATGTGATTGTAGGGCTGCATTTTTTGGTAAAACAAATTTGTGATTATATATCTATATAATAATAATAGTAAAAATAATAATAATAATAATAATAATAATAATAATAATAACATGTTAAAACAAAATAATAAAGACTACTATTGTTATATTAAATAATAAAATGGTTTATAAATATATAAAAAAAGTATATATAATAATAATTATAATAATATGTATAATAATAAAATTAAAACAAAATAAAAAAACACAACATACTACTAATGTAAAAATGTACTGTAAAACTAAAATTTGTATCTAATAATAACAATTATAATAATAAAAACATTGAAAAATCAATAATAAATGCTACTTTTGTAATATTTTAAGGTGAAATAAAAAAACAGCATCTACTCATCATCATCAGCTCATACCTGGTGAGGCCCAGTGAGGGCAAAATCAACACCATGAAGATCAGGAAGATGTAGAGCTTGTACATCATGCTCATATTTTCGCTGGACCTTCACACACACAGATAGAGGAGTATTATTAATGGGCTTTTGGGTTTGTGTGTGAGTGTGTGTATATTTGAGTTTGATGGTCTACCTGGTCCAGTGGGCCTCCCCCAGTGTAGAGTAATATACTATGGTGGGCAACAGGGCTGAGAAGGTCCACAGCAGAATAGTGGGGAAGAACTGACTGATAACAGCACTCTGCAAACACAACACACTGTCTTCACACCACTGCACTTCATGAGCTCAATTCCTTACACATGTTCAGTCACATACGTTCAGATAGTAAATGGGCTTGGTGACATTAAATTTGTCCATGGTGGTGATGATGATGGAGGGCGTTGTGAGGAAGAAGAGGAGGAGAAAGAGGGCTACATTTAGCAGCGTAAAGCGTAGCCACCAACGCCACCATTTTATTGACAAATTCTCCCTGAAAAAGATGAAGAGAAGGTGAGAGGTTGATTGCTATATTCTTCTCTATAAATTAAAGAACATTGTAATATAATAAATCCCATAAAAAAAAATATATATTTGTACATACCAGTAGATATTGTATGGGTGAGGAGCATAATTCACTTCCCATTTGTTCACCCTAAGTTCTGTGCTCTTAGAGGACGGCTGAGGCTCTCGGCCACACCCACACCTGATTCCCCCACCCATTACTTCTCCGGCCACGCCCCTTGCCCCGCCTCCACACTTCAGAGCATTGAAATCCTTCAGAATACTGTGAGGAAAGAAAAGCAACACCAAATGCAATGATCAGGTTCCAGAAATAATAATTCTCTTCATTTAATTTTAACAGTAACAGCAACTAACTAAAACTAAAAAATCCAGACTACGAAGCAGTTTTCCTTTGACTTATCACAACAGATTTCACATTAGATTCTAGTAAAAACAAAGTGGCTAATAAGCCAGTGTAATTCTGCATAATGTTTATACATAGGCAGTTGAGTCTGAGCGTGAATCACTTACTAACTGGCCATGTACTCATTTTGCAGAGAGACAAATGCCATGCCCAGAGGATGCAGTTCTACACTATCCTTCAGTTTATCTTCTTCCTCACGCAGAGCAGCCACCTGTGAGCTGTAGAACTCTATAGCATCAACCTACAAATAAACACACATTTTATTTATACACCCAGAGCTTGAAAGTCAAAGGCCATTGCTGATGGGGGCAGTACTGACCTCTTCACAGCCCTTACAGCGGCGGCAGCAGCAGCACAGGTGGCTGCATGGGCGCGGGTTGATGAGCTCACGACGTCCATGGCGCTGGAAAATCTTAGTGTAGTGCTGCAGATTTTTTTCTGCCCGTTTTCTGTTACAAAATATTACAATAAAAATAACATATGATGATGACGACATTATGATTTTTTTTATTTTTATTTTTTATTAAAAATGTTATTAACTGAAATATTCAAACTATTTAGTTTAGCTTGATGCACTGTCCTAAAATAGCTAAGACGGAATCTTAAAAAGTACTGAATACTAAACATATTTTAAAGAAATGACAATAAAAAATGACAAAAACACATGACAGAATTATTAAAACTCCAAATATAAATAATGACTGTAATAGTATTTCAATAGTACTGGCTCATATAGGTATCTATAAGATCTATGGACAACAAGTCAAACTGGCTTTCTTACCGGTTTCTGTTTATATCAATCAGTTTGGCAACATCATAACACAAGTTAACATCAGTCACTTGACAGTTAGGGTACGCCTCCCTGCAAACAGATATACAGTCAAAACTTTAAAACCTTTAAAGTAAAATATGTCATTTGTGTATTAGAGGCAGAAAAACAGAAATGCAAAAATAATAATCTCCAATCTATCTTCCTTTGCTCATAAAAACAAGAAGTCCAGGAAATAAAATAAATAATGGCTATTATTTCAGTATAATCTTTATCTGTAATGTTAATCAATTCCTGTGAATGACACGTAAATAAATGTTGCCCGATAAGTCTTTGAGATCCCACTGTCCCACCCACAAACTGAAAGCTGAGCTCATGCCCTGCATGCTGAATGGAACAAATAACATGGAGATGGGAAGGAAAAGACGTCTGGATGAATGGCTAAAAATAAAGTGAACAGTATGAAGTCTTGGAAAATCATTCCCACTTACATGAAGTGAGTTTTTATGCTCTCAATACTGGCAGCAGTGGGTACAGACCTCACAAACAGGGTGTTTCTGGCCTATGGAAAAATAAACCAGGGTCAGACTGAGACCATGTATGTGTGTGTGAAAGAGAAATGGTAGGACGGCTTACTATGTCTCTCTTGGTTCCCTTCATTTTAGAGGTGTGTCGTCTCAGCAGGGCCACCGTGATCATAAGATACAGAACTGCAAATACTGTGTGCAGCCAAAGCAGCGTATCACTGCAAAGAGATCATTTAAAATACAGTTCAAATAGACCCACACTGATGCATTCAGACATCTGTGCATAGATACATACCCTTGCTTAAGATTCCCTATGGTTGTTCTCCCGAAACTGTAGGGATCATTGCCTGGAACACAGAAATGACTGAGACTTTTTCCCATCAGCAGAAACTGAAGTCTAAGAAAAGAAACTTGATAGCATTTCATAAGGTGACATCATGTGAGGTTAGAAACCACTACCGCCCTCCCAAAAACTAGGCATCATAGGCTTAAACACAATGACTCTTACAAGCAACATTTAGCTATGTAAAAAGATTATTTTATCCAAAATAAATTATATTAAAAATTATATTATAACTACTTTAAACAATTACAAAAAATTCAAAAGTGAAGATGAAACTCTTCCATTCAAGAGTTTGGGATCAGTAAGATTTGTAATTTTTATTCTTATAGCTGGCACAGTTCTTAAATTTTTCTCTGTCAGTGTCTCTGGTATTAGTCAAGTATCTGCTTTAGAGAAACAGGAAATGGTTTATAACCAAGCTACTGTTTGAAGGATTCTTGAGATCGCGTTAAATTTTCCAGTGTACGTGTGTGTATGTGTGTTAGATACCCAGCAGGTTGCCAGATAGATTGACCGGCAGGATGATGGTGATGGACAGCACACAGATGATCAAGAGCATGATGACTAGGTGCTTCTGAAATGACAGATAATGTACTGCATCCACCCCACATTTCTCCTGGATCGTAGTCTCACTGCACACACACACACACACACACACACACACACACACTGGTTTCACATCAGTTTATATTAGGACTTTCCCTTGCAAATTCCCCTTTTTGAAAAAAGTAACAATAACAACTGGTAAAATCTGTCCAGTTGTAAACATGTAGCACCAAAACAGCACTTACTCCATATTGACAATAAAGTTGATCCAGGAGCAGCACCCCTACAGGAAATGAGGAAGATGTCAATGATGTCATGAATGATCTCATAATGAGGATGACGATGAGATCAGAATTAACCTTCTCATATTCGGGCTCCTCGACGGACATGGATGACGTCATTCTGTTGTAACGCCGTTTAGTAGCATGTCCGAACCTGCATCAACAAAAGACAGAGCTCTTCATCTCTCCATCCTCACCAGTTTCAGCTTCTCTATTTAAAATGATTTCTTGAAAACTTAAAATATGGTAAAAAATATACAAATACTACAACAACAAAAAACAATCATTATACATAAATATAAAAAACATATACTTTTTTTATAAATAATAATTTGTCTAGTTTAACGCTGCAATTTTATGCCTTACTAAAAAAAAAAAAAAAATTATAACACTTAATGTTTCCATAGTGACTACTATGGTTTTCATCTCACATACCGTTCAGTCTCTGCGACAAGAGCGAGTCTCCCATGATCCCACAGTCTCCTTCTGATCACAGTGAAGACTATTAGCAGCAACTGTGGGAAGATACACAGCACCATACCAACCAATCAGATCGTACAACTCGAGCAGTTCCAGCCAATCGGATCCTAACTAACTTCCAAACTTACCACGAAGAGTATGAAGTCGATCAGCAGAACGATGGGCACTCCTCCGAAATTCACCCCCTTCAGCACGGTGCTCTGTGTGGCACTGAAACAGCTGCTGTTGTCCACAGGGGTTGTGCCATTATTCACCGACACGGAGAGGCGCTCCCACCACGTGGAGGCCATCTGGAGGTCAAACAGGTACAAATTGCACAATTTTATTTTTGCTGCTCCTGAAAAGATCTGTTTTGGTGACACACATGTCATTAGCATCCCAGATGACTATTGATTTTTTTGTTTGTTCATCTTTATTTATCCATGGAAATCAATTAAGAATTATTTTCTTATTTACAATGATGGCCTTTCAGGAAAAGAACACGATCCTGCACATGCATACACACAAAATAAAATAAAATAAAGAAAACAAATAAAATAACAATAAAATGAAATAAAAAATAAAATAAAACAATAAAAACACAACAAAATTAAATAAATTATATTAAAAATTTAGTAAATACAGCTAAAACAATTACAGTAGTTGTTCAAAGCACTCATTACCAATGAAAAAAGATTAAGGATGATAACAGATCAATTTCCAGCAATTTCTCTAAACTATTTATAGGCCTAGTGTGACGATGTTACAGGTTGGTATTAAAAATATGTTTGAGATTAGCTGGTGTTAGTTCTCAAAAACTATCTGGTGTTGGCCATATTTGATTCAAAGCATGAATCTAAAGCATTGTGAATTGCATGTCAGTGTAAGGATGTGAAATGTCACATGCACTTCAGTTCAAAAACAAGAGGAAGTCTTATAACGTTATTGCATGCAAACGAAACACAATTACACAATAGTATAGATCACATGTTGCATCAGCACAAAAAAAGTTTTGGGGATTTATGATTATGATAGTGCCTTAAAATGCTTTTTGCTTAAGATCCTAGATGATAGATTACTGGTGACTGTATTGATGTTAAATGTTTGAACATTATGCTTACATTAGATATAATCCATGCTAATATTAAATGCTCTAAGAATGTGATATTAAAGTAAGGATAAAAATATAGCCACTAGATCACAAAGTCATAATCTTTTCCGCTCCTCCCACTGTGCCTTTAAGGGGTTGGGTCTCCCATAGATCCTCTATTACTTTCAGATGACTTTTTTTTTTTTGGGGTCAGGTTACTCGTGACATCTTTCTTACTTTGTCTTTTGATGCATTGCAAAATATCAATAAATAAATAAAATCAAGACATATTTACATGAGAAGAAAAAAATTAAAAGAAAAAAAAAGAAAAGACAAAAACATCTGTCAGTGGGCTAAAAAAATTATTCACATTACCTTTGAATTGTTTTTTTTTCTTTCCCCAATGGTAGATATTTTCTAATTTTAATCATAAACTTAATTATGATACATTTAAAGGGTTAGTTCACCCAAATAGCAAAATTATGTCATTAATAACTTACCCTCATGTTGTTCCAAACCCGTAAGACCTCCGTTCATCTTTGGAACACAGTTTAAGATATTTTAGATTTAGTCCGAGAGCTCTCAGTCCCTCCATTGAAACTGTGTGTACGGTCTACTGTCCAGAAAGGTAAGAAAAACATAATCAAAGTAGTCCATGTGACATCAGAGGGTCAGTTAGAATTTTTTGAAGCATCGAAAATAAATTTTGGTCCAAAAATAGCAAAAACTATGACTTTATTCAGCATTGTCTTCTCTTCCGTGTCTGTTGTGAGAGAGTTCAAAACAAAGCAGTTTGTGATATCTGATTTGCGAACTAATCACTCGATGTAACCAGATCTTTTTGAACCAGTCCACCAAATCAAACTGAATCGTTTTAAATGGCTCACATCTCCAATATGCATTAATCCACAAATAACTTAAGCTGTTAACTTTTTTTTTATGTGGCTGACACTCCCTCTGAGTTCAAACAAACCAATATCCCTGAGTAATTCATGCACTCAAACAGTACACTGACTGAACTGCTGTGAAGAGAGAACTGAAGATGAACACCGAGTCGAGCGAGATAATGACTCGCTCACGGTTGAATCGAATGATTCGTTCGCGAACCGGATTTCACAAACTGCTTTGTTTTGAACTCTCTCTCACAACAGACCGGAAAACAAGACAATGCTGAATAAAGTCATAGTTTTTGCTATTTTGGACCAAAATAGATGCTTCAAAAAATTCGAACTGACCCTCTGATGTCACATGGACTAGTTTGAAGATGTTTTTCTTACCTTTCTGGACATGGACAGTATACTGTGCTCTCGGACTAAATCTAAAATATCTTAAACTGTGTTCCAAAGATAAACGGAGGTTCCACGGGTTTGGGTGAACTATCCCTTAAACAGAAAATGAGACATATCTTAAGAAAATGTGTTTCTCAGTTAAATTAATATTGATTTAAGAATGTTTAGATACTAGGAATGAAAAATGCAATAAAATTAAGTTTTAAAAAATCATGTTTTGTGTATCGTTGCTGCCCTATGAACTCCCACAGTATGTGTCATGAAAAACATTCAAGACACTCAGTGTCTTGGTTTGCAATAAGTCTGAACAGACTGTGAAATCAAATATTTGTAAGTGCAGAACATATTTCAGCACAGATTTTATTAAGAAACATCTCAGTAATTTCACTGAAAAATGATGCGTGACAAAAACACTTTCGCTTTCGAAGTTGTCATGTTGTCTTGTCATGATGCATTAGATGACTTACACGATACTCTCCTGTCTGTTCTGTTATCAACATTTGCATGACTGAAAACAACTTCTTCATTATGTCGAAACATATCGTTGCCAAACTGACAGACCAGAACTGGCACAACTGTCGACGGTTGAGAATAAAGCCAAAAACGGGTAGCTAAACGGTTAACAAGCAACTAAACTAAATGTCGTTAGACTCATGAGTATAACCATGAACACACAACTAAACAAACACTAAACTGACAAATACTTCGACACGCTGCCAGTGACGTCATGGCGCTTCTACATAACAGCTGGACAAACTTACGAGTTGTTATGAGCCGAAACTTTGAGTGTTGCTTTCTCGCGATTCATAAATAAAACATGTTATGAAACAAAAACATACCTCGGTGGAATTTTTCCGCGTCTGGACTGTGCAGAACCTGTCGAGCTGTCAGCTGAGAGTAAACTAAGTTAAGTTTACACTGACTCACATCCGCACATCCGCACATGCGCAGATACACCGATCTCCGCCCAACCTACCAATACACACAACTTTTTTAATATCGTTGTATATAACAGATATAATAAAATGCCCGACATTAATTCGGGAATACAGTAAATAATAAGAATCAATTATTTGAAATCAAGAAAATTAAGAAAAAATAAACCAATGTAGCTATAAACAACAACAACAAAAAATTATTTCTCAAGCATAATGACTAGGCTGTATACTGGCCATTGCATTCTCTAATATGTTGTTTATTCAGTCAATTAAATTTTCCAAACAACCATGGCGTTGAAAACAGAACAGAGTGGAATTACAAAACGTTAAAAAGTAATATATAGGCCCATAGCTAAGAAGATAAATAGGCTATAGCCTAATCATATTTCGAAGTGAACTAAATAAATAAAAAAGTGGAGTCTGTTATACAATAAAATACTAGTTTCAGGTTTTCAACGTCTAAAGTTCACATTTATGTCAGTATATGACTTGCTATCTTTGTAGCCTAATTATTTAATAATTTACTAGCAATTTCTGAATATTTTCTGAAAATTATTTGTACCTCAAATTATTTTTGCTACACTGTTAAAAATAATGTCTTTTTAAAATGTATATTAGGCTAGAGTATGTTTTTACGGATTTGCTTGTGTTTTGTGTTTGTTTGATAGCTTTGTATCAATGTGTGCATTTATTTGTAATAATTTATGAAGATTCTGAGTTAAACATTACCCTGTCATCTATTAAGTTGTAAAAAGATTATTAGAATATGTTTACAAGAAAACTCAGCCTACTCTAATCCAACGTAGCCTATCTGTGTAATTATGAAATTTAGCAATTACAGTAAATTATTTTTAGTGTATAAAGGTGGCATAGGCTAAACAATGAATTTGTGCGAAGCAACATTCAATAAGCTATGCAACGCAAGCTAAATGTATTATTTATCCAACCATGTTATTAGATTGCTTTAATATGTCGAAAATATGCAAAAAATGTCCAAACAGCGTCTGATTTAATTGGTGCATCCTCACTTTTGTTTTAAATAGATTAGCTCGGCCCTGCAGGGGAGAAGAGCGAGATGAAGAGAGTCTCTGAGCCTCTACAGTGAATCCCATGTGATTGACAGGGCGGATATATCCGTGCAATATCCTCCCGCTCACGTTCTCATTGGCCTCTCCGTGGCTCCATCTGACGCGCGCATTAACCCCCGCCGCGGCTGGAGAAGGGCGACGGGGTCCTAATCAGCGGCTGATTGCGGCACGGCGCCAGGGGAGAGAGCAGCGGTGATTGGGGGTATGGAGGCTTTGATTGTTTTCAGTCAGTCTGACAGCTGAGGAATACTGTCTCTAATCAGCGTAGTCAGTCAAGACACTGGCATGATTAGCAAATGAACAGTCGAGCACACGAGCGCGCACAGCCTTGTTTAGATGATGCGCGTGTTTGGGCTACTGTAAACACGAGAAATAGAGCTTGGAGCATTAATCTGACTTACTCCTGTCTGTGCTGTGTGCGTTACAATTACTACTCAGGCTGGAGATTATTCTAGAGAAAGATGTATTAAACACTGGTTGAATTATAATAGAGCGGTAACCATTGGCCAGTTTCGTGCAGCGTTTACAACTCTTCAATGAACGTTTCTGCATTCACCCCCCCCCCCCCTGTTTGTTTGTTTGTGTGTGTGTGTGTGTGTGTTTTGCCTAAAAAAAAAAAATAGAGCGATAAAAAAACTAAATGAAATGCATAAATAAATAAATTGATTTATTTTTTCCAAATTATGTATTTATTTATTTTTTATTTGTTTTTGTAAAATGGTTGCATATTATTTATAGGTAACATAAGGTTTTATATAGTTACAATAATTAAAATAAACCTTGACTGAAATTATACATACATATATTTAAAATTTTTAATTATATAATTTATTCATTATTAAGTAAAATTCCAAAACATTATCAAGTTTCTATCGTTACATTTGAGAAAAAAAAAACGAGGAAAGGAAGTCATACGGGTTTGGATGACATGAGTAAATGATGATTTTTTTTTTTATATAAAAATAATAATAAATAATAATAATAAATTGTCATCATTTACTCATGTCATTCCAAACCCGTATGACTTCCTTTCCTCGTTTTTTTTTTTTTTTTTTTTTTGTGTGTAACGATAGAAACTTGATAATGGTAATAAATATCACCCAAAAATAAAAATTGTCATCTTTTTTTATGGAATTTTCATTATATATTCGAAAATATCTCCTTTTGTGCTCTGCAGGATGTTTTTCAGATTTGGAATAACATGAGGGTGAGTAAATAATGACAGAAAGTTTCTTTCTGGGTGAACTCCCAGTAGGAAAACATTGCATAACAACTAAATTTTGCATAATCAAATAATTATGCCTAGTTTATGCATGCAATAATCTAAGTTGTGTGGTGCCTACTTGTACAGCTCTAATTTTCACTGGTTATGCTGTAGTATTACTTTATAAAAACTAAATTGATTTGATGTTTTAAAAAAAAAATTCATGCACACAATGACTCCATGATCTCAAACTGTAATCACATCAATCGTCTGTCAGCGTTGAGCCGCTGAGTCACTCCAACCAAAGACACAATGTCACAATACCAGACACAGACACATTACAAACCAGTCAAAACAACCATGGCTTGTGTTTAAAACCTGCTATTTGCATTGCATTTAAGCAATCTGATTAGTTGAATTCCAAGTACATATTGAATGTAAGAACAGGTCAGTTATGATTGCAAAAAGGGAAGAAGGAAGGTCAATTCTGAGAGTTTTCTCTTACCTATTTAACAAGAATATTTTGCACGACTATAAAGTAGCACATCAGTGTTGCATAACAGTTGAATAATCGTTAGGAGCTGCTATGATTGCACTGCATTAATAAGAACACAAGTGATTTAACTAATGTTATGTAGGCCTTTTTGTACCATCATGGTCAATGTGTACCTTAAAAATCGCTTTGTATAAAAGCATCTGCCAGTTTAATAAATAGTAAATGTATTTATTGCATAATGCTAATTTATTAAGGTAAATTTGGACACTCTGGAATGGGGGAAAGTAAACGAACCAGTTATAAATATTTATTTGCATAATGCAGCCTAATGGAGTAAATGACATTAAAACAAATACACATACATACATACATACATGTATGAATAAATGAATAATACATGCTTCCTAATCGATTTTCCAAATGTTTAAAAAGCTTTACAAGGAGAACAACGGTTTAAAAGTAATAAGGAAAAATCGCAACGAATTGATTTCTATGATTTGGGGGTCATTGTTTGCTGTGGAAATGACACTATTACTATTATTTACCACTAGAGGGCGGCGCTGCATTTGTGTTTTCAGCCCCTAGCATATAAAAGTATGAGAAGATCTCGATGTTTATAATATCTCGATAGATAATGTTGCAGGCATTCTCCTCATATCGTTTTTTTTTTTTTTTTTTGCCATTTAATAATTCTTATTATCATTACCTTGTTGAAAAAAAAGCATATGCTGGTTAGGTATGTTTTGAACCTTTATACTGTCTATGGTTTTAAAGCATGGCTGCTGAGCACGTGACCAGCTTAAACCAGCTCATAACCAGCAGCCATGCTTCAAAACATACCTATTTTTCAACAAGGTAGACCTAACAGTCTGCGTAAACTATAGCTACAGTATTAATTAATCTCTATTATCGCAACAAAAATCTATGTATTCACAGTTTATTACTCGTGAGTTACAGGAGCCATCTCATTCAGCGTCATCCTTCAATATGTGTATTTCAGTCAGTGTTTTTAATGTATGTAATGCGTGACATTTTGACAGTTGCTCCGTCAGAAACCTCCTCTCTCCTTGTGAATAACCTTGCCAGATTACCATACAATTATCATACCATTATCATCTCATTATCATACTGGAGCCAGTGGAATTGGGTTTAAATTCTTTACGTTTGTTATTTCATTCTACACTACTGAATTTTCAGTTTGTGTGAACCATAATTGGGCTTTTTTGTATATTCATATTTTAAAAAGCATGGATTTATAATGGATGGCCTGTCTAATATACCGCTAGTTACTGAAGTAGTTTAAAAACATCAGGGTCTGTGCATCGTTTAAGGGCCATCCAAGTGTATTAAACACCTGCAGGTGGTCTGATATCTCTCCAGTAGTATAATTACTTTTCTGCGTCCACAGAAATCACAGAAATCCCACTGTGACTGACCTAATCTGCAATCTTTCCACAGAGGGCTGGATAAAGTCTGTATTTAGCAAACATGACCGTCCCGTATCTTCCTCTCAAAGTGACCTGGGCTTCATCTCATATACATTAGATCATCCAGAGGGGTTCATTTTTCTCCATGCCTCTCTGTTCTCCATTACAATATTAAAGAGTGTCTTACTTAAGCTTCTACTCAAGGGTGGCCGTGAACTGAAATCTTCCCCAAAGTGCTCCAATCCATCATGAGGACAACATTGGGCCGAGTGTCCATGCATCATTTTAGAGAGGACGAGGGAGGGCTGTGGGTGTAACGGAGAGAGCGAGGCAGAGCCGCTGGGGTTTTCTTGCCAGTAGGGGGGTAACAGAGCTGTGTGCTTTAGAATATCATAATCTAAAGGCTGGTTTTAATTTGTCATAATAAATGAGAAACCCCTCTTCACTGCAGAGACCAGAGGATTTATTTTGGGTTGTTAAAGGCCTTGCCTTCATGCTGAGTGTGTCTGACCACAAATGAAAAAACAATAGTATCCTTATGTATTGATTAGGATTATTGCAAACATCACTAATGCTATTGCTATATCTGGGCTCAGGGATTTGAACCCAAAGAGTTAAACTTGCATTTAAGACATAAATGATGCTTCAAATTGTGTAGACTTTTGAGGAAAGCCATGGTATTACTGTTCTAGGCAATCTGGGTTTTAAATATATGAAAAATTGATTCTGTAGAGATTTGTGTCACGCACTTGTGCACTTCAAATCTTAAAAATGATTTTTTTTAAAAACAGTACTTGCAGATAATAATAATAAAATAAAATGGCCACTTAAGTGTGGTAATAGAAAGTTGTTTTATTTCTTGTTTAAGATATTTAAAACATTCTTTTAAAATGCAAAGTTTTAATTTAGTAAATTTTAAATCATCCTTTAATGATGTTTTTTAATGCTTTTAAATAAGTACAATTGTGTTGACTAAATAAAGCACGTTTACATAGTATTTAATATATATAGCTATATATATATATAGTCTAGCTACTCAAGGGCCACCTAGCAAGCTACCAAAATGACTTAGCAAACTGCTAACAATCACCATGAACCCTTTAGCATCATGGCAGCCATTTTTCTACAGGCTAGCACCACGCACATTTTCTCTTTGTTGTTTAAGAAAAAAAAGAGACATCAGACGTCACCACTGTGAATTAAGACTTTAACGCCAATATGATTGACAGGTGTCATAATAACAGTCAACAGGCCTAGGCAATTTCTTGCTCTCTGTTTGCAAAACATTAGCATTAGCGTAAGGGAGAGAAAGACGTGCGAGATCAGGTCGCCGCGGTACAGATGTTTTAATTGCGTTTGTGTCAGTGTGAAACACGATTAGCGTTTCTGCTCATTAACGAGCTGATGGGCCCCTCGTTCCGACACCTCGCTAATGCGCTAACACACTAACACCTCACACATCACATTCGGATGCAAAGACTGAAACAGAATCTAATCAACGAGGACAGCAACACACACACTTAACCGCTCCGCCGCAATTAGATGATCATTTGCTCAAGTCTTTGTGTCTGAGTGTATGTGCGAGTGTAATTACATAATGGATGGTTGAAAAAAGCTGAATTCTGTATACTTTGGTATGAAGTTCTTTGGTCCCTGCTGAGGTGAGACAGACAGAATGATGCCTCGTGCGTTTGGGTTACAGCCATGCTGTATATAATTTGAATGTGATGCTATTGCTGTGCTGAACGTGACCTCGTGAACATTTCCAGCTGTTCAGATGTAGATGATGGCAGCTGTTATGTTTCCAACAGATCAGATATTCAGCAAGACACAAAGTAAAGGTGTCAACGCAGACTGTTCACAGCAAGGTTCTCTTACAGTTACAAATGAACATTCTAATACTGTTAATAAAATGATCATTCAAAATTATATGGTCTTCAATAGCATTCCTAAAATGTTACATTTATAGAAAGAACTTTTGCAAAATGATAAAAAGAAACATTCCCTTAACGTTTTCTCTAATGTTACCAATGCTTTTAAAACATAAATAAACGGAATGTTTTGAATGTTCTTAGAATTCTCAGGAATAATGTTTTTGTAATTTAAGGGGAAGATTAGCAAAACATTCCAAGAACATATTTTTGTTAGCTGAGATGCAAAGCGTGCGCATTAACAAGGACACTAAAGGCTGCACTGCTCATAACAGCTGGCCTCTAACATTAACCGGCTGATGTTTTTTCATTTTTGAAATATTAGAAGAATGTGAATTTGACTGCTTTTGAATCCATTTTCTTCTGACATGCTGTTTCTTGGGAAAAATATTCACTGAAGGAAATGTTATATGCTTTTGGTGACAGTGCGGACATTTAATGCAGAGAGTATGGAAATTGAAATTCACTTTCAAATGTACAGTACTTGAAATAATTTAATAAGAAATGCATTGCATTTTTTAATTCTAAACATTTTATTTTAAACTCATAATAGTATACAATATTAAATATCAATAAATATTAAAATTAACAAATATATTTAAAAATTAAAGCCACCATTTAATTTATTTAATTAGATTTTATATATTTGATAACAGATTTTCAAACACATATTTAAAATATTTAAAGTCAGCATGAAACTGAAATGGACTATTCTCATTATTTCTCATTCAAGAAGCTGTTTGACGTGTCATAACAGAGTACAATGAAGCTGTATTTTTGAAGGCCATCCTGGAAGTTATCATCACCCTGGCTTTCAACAGGATTTTTTCCAGTGGCTTTTGGCCAATGTAGAACATAAGCTCTGTGACCAACAAGTATAATATCCTTAAACATTGTGTGCATCAAGATAATGTTCACAAATGAACAAAAATGTTATAAATATTGAAGCCTAAATAAAAAGCTATATGTAGGCCTACTTCAGTCTTTATTGATTAAAGAAAGCAGCCATCTTTTTTCAAAACAAGTAAAAGCTACATACATACAGGTGATACTGATGTATTTTGTGTCATATAAAATAACATGAAAATATTCTGAGCTTGTGTTAACAGACATTATTTCAGGCATTTAAGCAACACCCCATTAAAAAAAAAACAGGAAGATGGAACCGGAAGTCCTAAAAAGCTATTTACAAAAATACGCAACATTCCATAAGAGAGAAAACA
Organism: Carassius auratus; assembly: GCF_003368295.1. Taxonomy (NCBI): domain Eukaryota; kingdom Metazoa; phylum Chordata; class Actinopteri; order Cypriniformes; family Cyprinidae; genus Carassius; species Carassius auratus. The sequence continues at coordinate 11,192,372 of NC_039246.1, forward strand.
TAATTTCAATTTTAATTCCTGCATGCCAATTTATTAACTGAAGTGGTTCTCAGTAGGCCACTAAACAAATAAATCTAATGATTTAGCTAACGTTTCTAATGTTTAGCTAACAAAAATAAAATGATTGTGAATCTCTAATGAACGTCAATTTAATGGCCATGTTGGGTCGAAATATCTTGTTATGGTGCATATTGCAATGTTTTAAAGGGTGTGGTATATGTCCCGAAACTAATTCATATCAAATCGTATGTGTAAATAGTTTTAAATGCACCATGCCAATCATATTACTATATCACACCCTGATAAATGCTGCTGAAAACTATTAATGGAGTTTTGCTGAATCTGGCTTTTGTTTGGCTCGCTATCGCATCGCTTGCACCAGATTATTCACTTTCTGTGTGTCAAGCACGGCAAGAAATAATACAAAGGAGCTCACAATAAGTAGATTTGCTTCGGTCTCCGGTCACCGTGTGTGTGTGTGCAGGCTGCAGCGGTGTGATACGGGTTGAACACACACCCTGAAGTGGGACAGATATGAAGAATGACATTTAAAACGCTGCACTGTTTGTCAGTTTCTCAGACCCTCGCACTGACTGAACGCCCCTCAGCGCCGCTGTCAATCACCCACGTGTCAAACTTGTGAGGACGAGGCAGGTATGTTTATACTGGCAGACGAGACTAAACAAAAACCAAAAAACATAAACAAGAAACAGAGAGGAGATGAAGGGGTGAAAAGCATAAAACGGGGAGACAGTGTATCATAGAGATGCTGAGGAATCAAGAGAAACCTTAGCAGCCCTTTCCTCCTCCTCTCTCTCTTTCTCTCTCTCTCGCTGTCTGTCTCTCACCTGCGCATCAGTCGTCTGCGCCGTGTTTGATTGACAGCTTGGCAGAGATCAGTGTCTAGCTGATGTGAGGGTGGCAGACCTGGAAATGCAGTGAGAGGGTTTATCAGCTGCACAGAGAGGGGGGGGGGCAGAGGGGGGCACACAGAGAAAGGAGTGTGAAAGAGCTACAGGGAAGAAGAAAACGATGAAGGGAGGAGGGAGGGAGAGAGAGAGAGAGGAGGGGGAGAGGGCTCTTTTACTGCCGGTCTAGAATGTGACCGGATTCTTAAACAGTTTTACAGAGAGTGAGAGACAGCAGCCAGCAGTTCATCAAACACATACCTGCACACACGGGTCAATGTAATCAAACCAAAATCATAAGGTAACAAAACAACAACATGTTATTCATGTTAATTAATTCACTTGTGTTAACTAACTAGTATGATTATTATTTATTTTTTTGTTTATTGCATTATGACATTACATTACTGACAATCAAGTATCCCTTCATATTCTCATTAATGTAATGAGGTTTTTTCTTTGTTAGTCCCATTATTCTCAACCACAACTGTCATTAGATTATCATAAATGTAATACAGTAATAATACAGTAAAAAAATTAAAAATTAAAATTATGAATATAAAGACAGTACATCAAAAATATGATACAAATAGTTGTATTTTTTACAATATAATTACGAATATAAATGAAGTACAACAAATGTGTATATTTTTTGCATTACATTAATCTGGTGTAAAAACATAGAAGCTGGCAGGGAACGTTTAATTAAATTGAAAATGTAACATGAAAAAATCATAAGAACAGGCTTCATTATTTTTGTTATTTTTCATCATGAGAATAGGCTTTATTTTCTTTAACAAAATAAAATGACTCAATCTCTTCATTTTGGTTTGAAATTAGTTTGAATACATGTACATCTAATCACTATAGACGCATATACTTGCATATGTGTATTCTAGTGTGTTTAGCGTTTTTGTAACATAGTACACGGGCACAAACATGCACAGGCACCTGAATACATCCCTATGAGAACAAACACACTCCTGTTTCACACTAATTTTAAGCTTGTCCTAGTGGAGGGTCCTTCCCCTACAATCACTGTGAGTCTGTTTTATGGACAATAAAAGCTTTAAACAGCAACACTATGTCTTTGCTTTAAATGGCACTGTCTTTCCTTTAAACTGCTGCTTTATAGCATAAGTCGTAAAGGCTGTATAATTCAGCAGCATTTTACTGATGCTGCTCCTGGCACTCTGCCTGCCAGTCAACAAATGACGCTTGTGCTGCGGAGGGCGGAAGAGAGAGAGAGAGAGCGAGAGAGAGACCCAGATGCCCTGCTGCACTGAATCACTAGCTGTGCTTAAACTCTGTGCAGTGAGACAAATTCCATTACAGAGACACACAAACCTCGAGTCGGGCCTGACGCACTGCCAGAATTTTGATAAGATTAGATCTCAGATGAAATTAGTGAAGAATCATTTCTGTGCTCTGAAAACACGTGATGTTATGAATATTTCGTGGAATTCTAGTCATTTGATCATGAATACTCAATATATATATCAGTAGATAAATAGATTATGATTGTTTTTTAAGTGCACTGATAAATATGATTTTGTGGTGAAGTAAATGATACAGAAAAACAAATGTAATATCTAGAATAAGTAATTTAGTGCGGGCAAGAATTAAATAAAAAGAGTAAATTCAATATTAGTACTACATTTTTTTATTTATTCTTGAGCTTGTAGAAATTAAGAAATGTAAATTTCTAAGTATTTTTTACTTGGAATTGTTTGATATTTTTACAAAGATAAGTAGATATCAAAGTCGTGATCCTGCTGTTCCCATCATGCACTTGGGCATGAATTATTAATAAGTTTTTTTTTTTTTGCTGTTTTGAGATGTATTTACACTGTTATATGGTTGCTTTTGTTGTTAGGTATACTCAAACACTTTTTTCTGATTGTTACCATCATTGTGTATCATGTGTAGAGTATTCAGGTCTCTTGTGTTCATTTGGTTACACTGAGTCAACATATTTCCGTAAAAAGAATAAGGTGCTGTCTACTTGCTTGCGTACATGTTTATAAGTGAACCACATGCTTTAATGGCATTTTTTTCAGTGCTATGTTGTTAGAGTAAAGTTTACAAACTATGTGTGAAATGAGTATTGCAAAAAGTTAATTTACTTACTTTCTTTCATAATTTTGAATATACTTAGTTAAATAGATTTTGCTTAATTCCATACTTAAATTGTACTTTTAAAAAAACTAGCAAAACAGAAATTAAGTTTTACTTGTTTTTTTTTCCGTCTAAAACAAGCTTTAGACTTTATAGAATGTGATTTCAACTTGTCTGTAAGTTCATAAATTGAACATAAATCTGTTTCAAAAGTGTGATAATCACTTCTCATTTTGTCCACGAAGATTTTTCAGCTCTTGTAATCATGAAAAAAAAAGAAAACCCGTAAATTTTTTCAAAAATGTACATAACACATAACTAAACGTTTCTCTGAGAATGGTCTGACAACTTTACAGCTTGAATATATTTCAATATACATTTCAAAGCAAAGCAGCTTACATTGCGTTTAAAACATATATTTTTTATTCTCCCCTGTTTGAGCTAAAACACCTCTAAACTAAAATTAATTAATTAATTAATTAATTAAATTGGAAGATTATCGGACCATGTTTTACAGGAATATAGTTCAATCAAATTTATTTAATGTTGAATCCAAATTTTAGCTTGGCATTTCTTTGTAACTACTTTGGTTTGTTAATTTGCCCAATTTTGTCTTGAAACACCTTCAAATAACTAAGTTCAAGTGCTATTTAGAAAATGAGTGAAAAAAATGTCTATAATTCTTCTGCATTTACTGATGCTATCAATTCAGTTTGTTTTTAATGGGCTGGGGACCCTTTCAAAAGGTACAAATCATTTATGCAGAATATTAACACTTGGGTACAAATATGTATCTTTAAGTTACTAAAATGGGTAAATAAGGGACATATGTACATTTTAAAAGGGTACCAAACCAATCCAGGGACACCACAGATTTGTGCCTTTTTCTGTGATAATGAAAGATGTTTATATGTCAATAAAGTTTAAATAATAACTCACATCTACATTATTGAACACAATTAAAGAAAGCAACCTCTTTGAGTCTCTTTCCCTTCTATTTTCCCCTCTCTCTCTCTTTCTGCTTCTCCCTTCATCTATCCACCATTCCTTCCATCAATTGCTCGTCTGTCACGCTGCAGGAGCACCCAATCTATCACAGGTTAGAGTTCGGGGGCAATGTGACTCTGAGCATTGGAGCGTTTCCTCCATCACACTCTTTCCCTCTCCGTTTCTCCTCCTCACTCCCTAACAGACAGGAGGAGTGAAGGGAGCAGGAGGTTGATGGAAATTTTCAGTGAGAATTTAACGTTTAGTGTTCCTAAAGAATGCCAGGGTTATTTTGTGAGCTTTACAATAAAAAAAGGTGCTCGCTGTCTTCCCGGTGGCAGCAGCAGGCATTAAAACTCAAGCCAAGTCATTACCGGGCCAGCATGCGAGGAGAGTAGGGCATGGGGGGATTCACTTTGGACAAGTGGTCTTCAATAAGTCCCACTCTTGAGATCCGAGGTTTTATGTGGGGTAGTGGTGGTGGGTGGTCTATTTCTGGGGTATTTGTGATGTTTGTGTCGCTAAAATTAATGAGATATTGAGTCGCTCACCTCTCCTCTGCCCTCTGATTCCAAATTAAATTTGTGGGATCTTGAGGGTGGGACAGCCTCCTACCTCTCAAAGCCACATCAATTACTATTGGCCACCGTGCAATTGATTTTGAATCGCATTGCATGCAGATGGGCGACATATATTATTCAGAAACATATACAATCACATGCACTTGTGTCTGTGACCTCACAGAAAATTCAAATATGGAGCGTGTACAGTATTTTAGATTGCTCCTGTGGCAGTTTTGAGTGGCAATCAATCAGATTTTCCAGATACATCGACCGCAAACAGGTGAGAGCAGGCCAAAGGCCAGCAGAGGGTCGGGACCCAGAACGGTGACCTCTGATAAAAAGCACAACCTCTGATTTACACCACGCCCCCAGACAGGCGTATCGGTGACCTTAGCCATGACTGCAACCATGACAATCAGGCCACTGTTGCTGTGGGAAGATAATGAGAGAGAAGCTAGTTTGTGCATCAGTGCCCTATGTACACACACACAAGCACACACACGCCTGATGTGCAGAGTTATGGGTGAATCGTTCTGCCTTGATCGACCATCTCTCTCGCAACCATTAACACAGTGAATCATCCTCTGCTGCTCTGGTACTACAAAAATTAACCTCAGTTTGGCTTTATAGTTTAAAAAAAGGTACAGAAATCAGAAAAAGAATAAGATAAAAATCCAGATCAGAATCAGGATTAGAATCTAAATCTAAAGCAGAGTCAGAATCTAAACAAGACTCAAATTCTGAATCTGAATAAAAATCGTGGATCAGACTTAAACTACAAACTCAGGATTAAAATCAGTCTCAGAATCTTGATCAGAATCAAAATCAGAGTCAGATTCAAAATACTACTTAAAATCAGAAATCGGATTTTGAATCACAAAGTCAGTGTCAAAATTAGAAACAGGAAACACAAGCAGAATAAAAAAAAAATCAGGCTCAAACTCAGAGTCAGAATTCAAATAAAACTCAAAATCTGAATCTGAAGTATAAAAAAAAAAATGAATCACAATCATAATCATAGTCAGAGTCAGAAATAAAATAAGACTTAAAATCACAATCTGAATATGAATAAAAGTCAGTATCCAGTTTAGAACTAGGAACAGAATCAGAATACGACTCAGGATCAGAATCTGATTCAAAATTATTAAATATTTTAAAATATGTCTACAAATCTGAATCAGAATGAGTTATAATCAAGGGATCAGGATTAGAATCAAGTACAGAATGAAAACAAAAAATCTAATCTGGATCAGAATCTAGATTAAATCTGAGTCGGATTCAAAATAGTACTCAAACTCAGAATCTAGATACAAATAGATACAAGAGTAGTCTAGATACAAACTAGGACATAAAAACAAAATTCTGAATATTAATCATAATCAAAGTCAGTTTCAGGATTAGAACCAGGAAGAGATAATAAACTCAGTATAAGAAGTGAAATAAGAATCATAACTCAAAATCAGAGTTAAAATCAAATTAGGACTCAAATTCAGAATCTGACTACCATTCATAATCAGTCAGGATCAGGATTAGAATCCTGAAGCAGAAAAAGAGTATAAGAATCTGAAACAAAATCTGGAACAGAATAAGAATCTGATTTAAAATCAGAGTCAAGATAAAAGTCAGTATCAGAACTAGAATCAAGAACAGAATAAGAGTCAGAACCTGAATCAAAATCAGATTCCGAATCAAAATAAGACTATAATTATAATATGAGTCATAATCAAAGCATCGGGATTAGAATCAGGTAAAGAATAAGAATAAGAGTCTGAATCAGGATTAAGATCGATAAGAATCTGTATCAAACTCCAGGCCCAAAAAGAATCTTAAACACACACAACAAAATATAAATCAAAACAAAATGAAAATTACATCAATCAGGATGCACACAGAATACTAAATGTAAAGAAGGTGGTAAAAAAACTCTGCATCGACCAGTCCTTCCCAAAATTCAGCTCTACTAAGATATTAAAACAAGAGAGCTAATCTGGGGCAAACTCAGCAGTTTTAAACATGATTTACAACAGATCAAAGAGCTTTTCTTGTGTGTAAATGAACCTCAGTACAGAGTGTTCTCTTCTGAGTAATGAAAATACAAAGACTCTGCAAAGGAGAAATACACTTTTTTTCATTCACTCTCTATGCCCCCTCAAGATCCTGCCTTTAACTAAAGTGTCTTGCCTTCCATCCCCTCTCTCTCTCTCTCGCTCTCGCTCTCCTCACTCTTTCTCCAGGGTAATAAGTCGGCTCTCTCATTCCGTCACACGCTGTGCTACATTGATCAGGCCTGCAGGTCAAGTTCAATAGGAGCAGTGAGTGCCTCTTTTTTCCCCCTTCCTGAGACCAACACGCACACATACACATTCTGAAACACACATAATTACACACAAAAATACACACACACGCACTCACATTCCTCATTCACACATACAAAGTGTTACGTGTCCCTCTAAGGAGGTCAGACTCCTGGAACGACTGTTCCAGCCTGTAAACAGCGGCAAGGCTCCCACTTCATTAGCATTCAAGCACACAAACAAACAGTCAGAAACGAGAGCAGAACGTTCCAGAAAAACAGTGTGTGATGTTTGCGGGTTGACGGTGACAGGAAATTTCGCACACACAAACACATGCATGCATCTTCTCCAGTGAAGCCTCAAGCGCCGCATTTCTGTTTGCATTAATTTGTATTTTAGAAGGACACCGACCTCCATGGTTCCTAATTTATCCCGAAGAGAGCGATAATTCATTTAATAATTTTTACATTAAAAACTTGGTGCTGCACTGCTGGGGTGTTTTATAGGATGGTTTTAGCATTAAAAGGAGTTAGCATTTATTGCTAACAGTGAGGGTCGTTATGAGACATGCTGACCTCCACAGACACACAAATGAATTTATGAAGTATTCTCACAGCCATCGTAGACAACACATTAGCACACACAATCTCATGAAACAGCCCTCGGTCCGTTTGCACTGGACCATGGCAAACAGAGCACATCTGTTAATACACACAAAGTAATTACACTTTCATTTAACACACACACACACACACCACTTTTCATTAAACACACTCTGACTGTTTTGAGCAGAAGAAACATCTCATTAGCCACTGCTGGGAAGTGCTAGATGTGTGTGTACATGAATTGCTTTGTATAGTCGAATGGCACTAGCATGTCATAGCACTTTGTTCCCCTTCTGTTACGGCTATTTTGTCAATTTATCTTTATTTCTTTCCGTTTGATGAAGACAAACTGTATCACTGCAGAGGCATTTTTCACTTCTGCTGTCCTCCCCTTAAAAAATTACCATAAACGCTACAGCTTCTGCCAAAATATTGTATTTGCTCAAGATATAGTTACTGAAAATCAGCCATCACTGTCATCAAAACAAGACATTTATAGAAGAACAATGTTTTAAGAAGTTTCCATATTAGTCTTTTGGTTTTAAGAGTTCAGGAGCAGAATCTGATTTAAAATCAGAGACAAAATTTATATCAGAATATGAGTTATAAACAAAGGATCTGAATCTGATTTCAAATTAGAATCAAAACATAAACAAACAATATATTTATAAAACATTATTAATGACTTCACAAAGTTTCTTATGGTTTTGAGATAGCAGATATCAATGGATCAGGATTAGAATCAGTAACAGAATCTGAATCAAAATCATAGTCAAAATTTGAATCAGAATATGAATCAATATCAAAGGTTCAGAGTCTAAATCTGAATCTGATTCAAAATTAGAATAAAAACAAGTCATAAACAAGATATTTATGACAAAAAAATATTGAATTCCCATAGTCTATTAGGGTATATATAAGTCATAATCAAAGTATCAGTATTAGTATATGAATCAGAATAGTAGTCATAAACAATGGATCAGCATTAGAATCAGGAACAGAATCTGAATCAAAACGAGTCAAAATTACAATCAGAACCAGTGATAATCAATCAGCAACAAAATCAAAATAAGAGTTAGAATCTGAATAAAAACGAGTCAAAAAAAGAATAACAATTGTATTCATAATTAAAAAAAATGATCAGAGTATAAATATGAGGCAATAACAAACGTATCAAAATATGAGGCAATAACAAACAAGGAATAAATTACCAAAAAAGTATTTTGAGGAGTTCCCATTTTAATCTGTTGTGGTTCTACAGTAGTAAGTGTAGCTGAATTTGATATTTTAACATCGTCAATGGCAAAGATGGGTTTTTAATCAAGCATACAGAAATTGCATTATTTTCAAGTTCCTCATTGTCTCATATTACGAGCTGAAAAAGGCAGCAGGTTTCTTCAAACATGGCTGTTAACACAGAAGAGCAGCTGAACGCTCACTGTAAACATTAATTTTAAGACACACCAGCAGCAGTTCAATTCTATAAACATTAGAAAACACATTTAGAATCAGAATCAGAATCCTTGGTCATAACTGAGAGGGTGTCGTTATATTCAATCGATCAACTGCCAAGATGTGTTTTGAATGTGGATATGTTTACTTAAATCTAATAAAACAGACTACAATTTCCTAAATGAGGCCTTTTTAGCATGACACTGGACAGTAAAGGGAGTTTTCGGGAGAGGATGGAGGTCTAAATGGTTGCTATGGTGCCACAGGGTCGTGGGGGTCACAGCTGCAAGAGACATCTTTAGGAGATCGCTAACAATTGGGGGTCCGCTAATCACACACACACACACACACACACACTCACTTATAGAGGCAGCTTTAAATGAAGCACCAGTGCCAGTGCAGAACGCTTCACTCTTAGCAGGAATTCTGTGAGCAGCCACTCAGCCTTTCTCTGTTTCACCCCTTCATTCTGCAAATCTCTCACCTCTAGCCCCTCTGTTGGGCCAGCAAACCACTTCACAATCCCACCCTCCCACTTGCACACACACAAACACTTCAAGATGTCCTTGGTCCTTTATGGCGGAGGACAGATGGTGTCCTGCCTTAAACCACTCAATTCTTTTTTCCCTTCTTTCTCTATTTTGTATCTGTTCAGGAAGGGGGAGACAGGCTCTTGGGAAAGTGACCTAAACATGGTGAACAATTTAGTGAGGCTTGAGTGGATAAAGAAAAAAAAAAGTCCATTAAAAAGATGAATTTGATGTTTGTCTCTAACATTTTTAATCATGCATTTAATGCACAATCATATACTCAGACCTATTTTAACCCCCACTTACACGCACAAAACAAAGGCCCAAACAAAGGGGTATTATTCCTTTCTAATGTGTAGTTGGACCATTTAGTGCACCTTAACAAGTAAACACACACACACACACACACACACACACATCTTCCATTTATTCCATCTCTGCTGTGTGACTGCAGTTTCACGGTCTTAACCTGTGCTGGATGCACAGATTCAGCTCTTCTTCAGCTGTGAGTGTGGCCATCAGTGTTCAACTGGAGAGATTAACAGCCATTTTAACCCCTAGTTCAGACAGCTGTATTGATCTGAACTGATATACTTCTATATAAATCCCCAGCAAGACAAACCAGCCTTGAAATCTGGGTTTAATCTGAGGTTAGCCCATCTATATCGATCCACGAGGGCTTTCAAGATTTTACTGTTCTAGAAGAGTTTTCTGAGGTTCATGAGGGGTGTATTAATGTTCTTGAATCATGGGATTGTTCTGATGCTGGAGTTCATATATAAAGAGAGTTATACATTAATATGTCCATGTTGAACAGAACTTTACTTGTCTAGATCACTGGAATGTTCTGGAACCTAGATTTGTAATGCTCTAGAATGGTATATGTATCAAATGTTCTAGAACACTGAAGATGTTTTGATGCTAATATTTTAAAACTGAATTAAATTTCACGTAAACGGAATATTATTGTTCTAAATTATTAGAATTGTAAGATGCTGAGGCCAACCATGAGGCTATCAGCGCAGACATAAGAACATTTCTATGCTGAAATACATATATTGCAAATACAAAAATTATGTACAGTCAGCTGGTTCCATTAACATGAAATACTGAGTTTTAATTTAGCTATATATTCTCTAATTCCATAAATGTTACTACATTATTTTAGTAATTATGAAAAATAATATAGGAGCAGCAAAAATGTTACAGTAATATACAATATAGTAATATGCTAAAGTGTTCTGTACAATCTCTAACTGAGATGAAAGATGGCACTAGTTACGATTGTATTACCCATTTTAGTCGTGTAAATTTCCGATATTCAGAGTTGTATTGGACGACAGTGAATATTACAAAACATCAGACCAATGAATTGAGCTTCTGACCAATCAGAGGCAGCGTATCCTCAAGTTTAATGTTTAACTTGCTAGCTACAATCATGAGGTTGTTGTGACACTGAGGTTCAAGCATACATAACAAAAGGTCATGTGCTTGCATTTGGAAGACAATTTTTAAACCACGGCGACCCTGAAAACATGACATATTTATACTCTCACATCCTCAGAGAATAGATCAGGATGCAAAACGAGCAAAACACCCATGTGGATTTTTAATGGTCTGTTGCAATGGCGGTAAAATCCAATCAGCCATTAAACTACTAAACTCTTGCATCTGAGTCAAGGAGAAAAAGAGACTTAAGTTTTATTTCCATCAAGTCATAAAAGTTCAGGGAACAGGGGAATCAATCAGCGCTATCAGGCTGCGAGTTAGCCGCCTTCCAAAGATCATGGACAATCAACTAAATATCTTAATGACTTTGGATTTGCACATTACAGTTTTATCATAACTGCCTAAGCTTCTCAGACAAAGATTTACACCCATTATCTAAATAATACCCCTAATTAGTGTGTTCATTATATCCTCCCACACAAAGCCAAAGACACAGACACCTCTGGATTACCTTCTTAATCTGATGATGCAGTGTCATTCTCCCACTCACTCCAACCAGCGCCAAATGTTTGTCACAATCAGGCAGAAAACACATAATCCTCACAAATTCTCTAAATCAGAGGAACATCGTGGCAGACATGGAGCTAAAATCTGAATGCTCAGACCATAGAAGGGATAGAAGCATGCTGGAGCTTTAATCATAACCCTATTAAATCCAAAACCCTTTTGAAAAATACATATAGTTCTGCATTTGTTGTAATAATGGATGTACCTGCCGGGCTTCCAATGTATTCATATTTAAACAACTACCTAATAAAAATTAGAGAGCTATTGGGTGTAATAGGAGAAAAAGCAAGCGGGAAATATTATTATTACTATTATTAATATGATTTAAAAGTATATATATATATATATATATATAGGTATAGTATATATATATATATATGCACTGAACGTAAAGTATACAGAACCTTATTGTAGCTATGATATTTAATATAAAAATATATCTGATCGTCGGTTTTCAAAGAAGTGGTTTTAAAATGTATTGGATTTTAAACATTTGTTCAGTGAAATATTGCAAGCACAAGCATAAAAAAAAACAGTACTCTTCAGATTCACTTTCACACCAAAATGTTTTTGAAACAGGTGGCTTCTGAAGGGTTTGAACTAATGTGATGAGCCGGTGTTTCTGCTGCATGTATGTGTGGGAGACTGTGTTTGGGGTGCTATTGACCCTAGTTTTGCTGTGCTCAGTGGGGGCCTTAATACAGAGAGCTGAAATGCCCCTCTTTTATAAGAAGAATAATAGCCATTCGCTCACAGCTGACCAACACAATCAAAGGGAGAGGAGGCATGTGGGATTACAGATTTAACGAGCCCTTTGTGCAGACTAATTACATGTGAATGAGGGTCTGTAGGAGCTCTTCCACCCCTTATATCTACCACAGGTGAACCCCAAACAAACCTCCCACACACAGTCAGACTGACAGAAAACACAACACAAGGGAGATATATATGTACTGTATGACATAAATTGCAATTAATTTGTTTTCAGTGCATTTTATTGAAAATGCTAAATACTGAAGCAATGAAAAATGCTCAAAGATTTTTTTTAACAAAGATTACGTACAAAGATACCTTTTCAGTTTTTTACTTCGAAAATGTATTTCGGAGTTACTGGCCACTTCTTTTTGACTATGTATAGCCTTACTAACAATTTCAGAATAAAAAATTTTACTATGCCAAAACAAAAAAATTCGGTAGAAATTTATATATTTTATGTTTTTATATATTTATTTATTTTTTTGTTTATTTTAATAGATTATGGGCTTTATGAAACCATGGACAGTTATTACTTAGTGTTACCAGACTGTTCTATTCCTGCTATGGAGAAAAAAAAAGTATAAAAAGAAAAATCCCCATGATGATCATGTTTTGAATTGGAACATTTAGTTACTCAACAGTCCTATCTAATTAAGCCATGAGAAATTAAATAACTCCAGCACAGGGTCGATATAATTACTGCTAATTTATTACTCAGATTATTCACCACTAATTCTTATTCTCTCAAACGCAGATTGGAGGAACTATACCAGAGAGATAACTGTTTAATAATAATAACGCTAGGCCTTTTCGTCCCTTTAACGGGTCTAGCATCGTTTATGCGTTATTAGGATGTGTAATTGAACAGCCCATAGTTTGCATATTACTTTATTAAGCTAATGTGTTTTCTGCTTGGCCATGCACAACTGTGTTAAAGCTTCTGAATCTTAAAATTACAACTCAATTAACACGACCGCTCCTTGCATTTCACCAAAACTCATGAGCATTAGGCACTCAAAATAAGTATCACTGGACCATCATGCTTTTTCAGACATACTACTACTACCATATATTTTTTACCATGTATTTTTTTGCAGTGCACACAGAGATAAATGCCAAAAAAAATGTGTGGAGAACAGTGGTTGTGCGTGCATGTTTACAAAAGGCCAGGGCTGGGGTGGAGGTAGAGTCTGCCATTCACCTCTCTCTGGCCCTGCGGCCCTGCGCTGCCCTGTGTGTGCTTTTCAGGCTTTCAAATGGGCTTTATGTGCACAGGGAGAGAGAGAGAAAAGGCTCGAGCAGCTGTGACGTGGGCGGCGTTGTTTCATTCACCTCTCGCCATGGCAACGGACAGGGTCCTGAGAAATATGCCCCCTCCTTGAGCCATGAGAGAGACACAGAGAGACCCTGAAATCCCATCAGAACACAGAGCGCTGCTATTTCAACCATATAATAATATAAACAAACAGAATTATTATAATGTTGAAAATCATTATTAACGCTCAGATACTCAATTAATAAATGTATACACTGTAATGATGGCTAACATCACACTTCATGGAAGTCTTTTATTGTTTTTTGCCTTTTTTTTTTTAAGTAAAAAACTAATTAGTGCCAGAGTGTCAATAATAGCTGTGAGCTCACTGCACCTTTCTAAACATTTTGAATTTAACTTTAATGAAGAAAACTAATTTTTAAATATAATTTTAATGAAGAAAATTAAGTTGACAAAGTATTGTGAAACAAGCAGATGTTAAAAAGATGAAATGATGGTGATATTTTAAAGTCCAGGAAACATTTCTGAATTTATGATTAATAGACTTTTTTTTTTTTTATAAAATATTTTATGCACCCACAAACCTTATTAATTAATTTTTATTGCAGAAGATAATTTTGTTTATCCAGTTATAAGATATATATAGATATATATATATATATATATATATATATATATATATATATATATATATATATATATATATATATATATACACACACACACGTTTTGCACTCTTGTATTGCCTTTATCAATTAATGTTTATTTATTTAAACTAAAAATTACTGTATATAAGAAATATTTAATATAACTATTAAAACCTATTTTTAGGTTTACTTTTAGATACATTTAATATTGCAAATATATATAAATATATAGAGAGAGACATGTAAATATATAAAATATTAGGTTTTTAACTATAATGTATTTACCATTTATTTGATATATAATAAACTCGGTAAAAATATATTTAAAAATGTTTTCATATGTAAGTTTTCGCGGATAATATTAAAAACAAATGTATTCCTTTTTTAAAAAACAGTAACAGATAACCAATAACAACAAAATTCATCTAAAATTAATTATTTAATTCTACTGGAAGTACTAAGTAACAGCCAAGTAAACATCTTATTACTACTAAATTGTGAAGCATTCAAAATTAAAGAAAAAGTTAACGAAAGCCAGACTGGATACCTTTGGAGCCCATTGCGCCCTGTCACTGCTGATCCCTCTGTGCTTGTTTTCAGTGGAGCTCAATGGGATGGGGCTTCAGTGTCGACTCTACTGTGACCAATGAACGCGCCGCTGCCGCATCTGTCAAGCGCTTCTGACCAATCGACAGCAGCGCGAGGCGGATCTCAGGTGCGCGCCTCTGCGTCCTAGCGGCTCTGGCGCGCTGGGGAGCCGCCTGTGGCACAGAGTAGCTGTGGAAACTATGGCGACCGCGGCGTCCAACCACTACAGCATCCTCACATCCAGCTCGGAGCACGGCAGCATGCAGCAGACGCAGCCGCCGCAGTCCTACAGAGACGCGCACAGCCTTCTGCAGAGCGAGTACACCACCCTGCAGAGCAGTGGCAGCACGCTTGGCCATGCGCACCAGTGGTTGACGGCGGCGCTGTCTCACGGGGGAGAGGGGTCGCCGTGGCCCGCCAGCCCGCTGGGCGAGCAGGACATTAAGCCGGTGGAGGAGCTGCAGCATTCGCCGCGGCAGGCGCATCTCGTGCAGCAGAGCCAGCAGCATCACGAGGCGGGCACCTGGCGCGCCACCACCATGCCTAGCATGAGCAGCACTAACGGCCAGAGCTTGATCTACTCTCAGTCCGGGTACGGAGAGCCGGGGATGCACCATGAGGAGAACCACAGCCCTCATCTGAGCGAGCACGGTCATCCGCAGAGCCTGCACTCAGACGAGGACACTCCGACCTCAGACGACCTGGAGCAGTTCGCCAAGCTGTTCAAGCAGCGCCGGATCAAGCTGGGTTTTACGCAGGCGGACGTGGGGCTCGCGCTGGGCACCCTCTACGGCAACGTATTCTCCCAGACCACCATCTGCAGGTTCGAGGCGCTCCAGCTGAGCTTCAAGAACATGTGCAAACTCAAGCCCCTGCTGAACAAATGGCTGGAGGAGGCGGACTCCACCTCGGGAAGCCCGACCAGCCTGGATAAGATCGCGGCGCAGGGGAGGAAGAGGAAAAAGCGGACCTCTATCGAGGTGAGTGTCAAAGGGGCCCTGGAGAGCCATTTCCTCAAGTGCCCCAAACCCGGCGCGTCGGAGATCAACTCGCTTGCGGAGAGCCTGCAGCTGGAGAAGGAGGTGGTCCGGGTTTGGTTCTGCAACCGGCGGCAGAAGGAGAAGCGAATGACGCCCCAAAACGGTCCGATGCCCGGGAACGAGGATGTGTACGAGGACGACTCGCCTCACCACGGCGCACAGACACCTGTTCCGTGAGAAAGGGGCGGCCTGAAACATAATCGACTGTCTCTTTGTCCCGGTCACAAGCCCGCTCGGGGCGGACCGACGATGATGAAGTGTCTCTGTGTGTGGCACCTCCGAGGGGCGCGGAGAGCGCGCGTGGTTGCGCGAACAATATACGGGCGCGGGCGCCAGAAAACACGCTCTGAGGCGTTACGCACCGCGGCTGAACTTAAAAGTGGAACGTAAATATTATTTTATTTAAGAGATTTTTTTTTTTTTTTTTTTTTTTTAGTCCGGGGATCTGTGAAAGCATCATATCACTTCCAACCGAAAGCTGTGAAAAAAAGGCGTCAGGGGCGCGCCATCTTCCCCTCATGACCACAAAAGGTTTCTTACTGATTGAAATTAATCCGGTGCAGTCTTCTGTGCGTTCTCTTCCATATATTAATGGAAAATGTTTCGTTATTATTAATATTATTATTATTACTATTCTTTCCGTCACAATAAAAAAAATGTTTAATAGGCCTACTACTGAATAAAATTATATTTCATTCGCCTTTATATATGAATGGCAATAAATAACCTTATAATAATAACCATAATCATAATAATAAACTAAATATTTCTAAATTATTTAAATAAATAAAAAAATCCAAAAATTCCTAATATGAAAAATTAACAACTATAACAATATTTATTATTGTTATTTTATTATTATTAACACCATGTACATACTATTAATTTATCTAAAAGTATCGCTGTTAAATACAAACGTGACCAATTCTTTAAAAGTCTCATTTCGGTCACAACAAAGGCTGCCAAGTGCTGCTGTGTGTCTGTCTTTCACAGGCAAAGCAACCTGATTTCATGCAGATCACGCATTCACACAGCTGGTGCAAAACAGAGGCCTGAGGAAGCAGTAAAACCCAGAATCGCAGAATTTTGTGGATCATATCGAAATTGATATTCATAAATAAAATTAATGGATACCAGCTCTTTATAATTAACCACCCAGTTTGGGCTTTCTTAGCATTTTGAGTGAATTTCTACAAGCGTGCACCAAAAGCGTTCATGATTTGAGACAGTGGCTTGTTTATAAAGATTCTTTCTCCTCTTAATTGAAACCATTTTTGGTTATTTAGCCTTTTCTAATCTAGGAAATCTAAAAGAAACCAAAACGGGCTTGTCTAATTTATGATATTTTATATTAAAGATAACAACAAACCAAGCTTTTATTTAATTTCAGTCATTTGTCTGGAAACGCTTTTTGTGGAAATGACAAGATGTAAAAACTGCATTGATGACGACAAAATAATAATAATAAACGCAAATTGTTCTTGCTTGTAATCATTCACCATTCGTCATCATTAAAGCTTTAAAAACAACGAAGACAATATAATAATAATAATTACAGACTAACAGAGGCCAGTTCATCTTGCCCATTATTACTAGCTATAGTAACATTGTGTGATTTTGTGCGTCAACTAAATGTATTAAGTCTCAACATGTTTGTATCTGTTTGCTCTTTGGTGTTTCTTGTTTATCCCAAATTTGTCTCCTTTTCTTTGACGGGAAATATTACACCAGCTGTGTTACGCTGATTTGATGGCCTGCATCGAAAAACAAGGACATTGTGCGAGGATTTTTCAGTTGCATTTTCTATGGCTCTGTGGATACTTGTATATTTGTGCACTTAACCTGGCACTGCCAAAGCACAAGCTGTCAGTGTGCCCTATTGAGACCAGTAATGTATTTGGTTTTGACAGAAAAATTGCACAGTTTTTAAACGCCTTTTGTCATTAAATGAATACGTTTTTATATAAAGAAGTGCCTCTCATCAATCTGTGTCCTGCGCATGAAGATCCTAAACGGATTCACAATTTCACACATTATTCGAGCATCAAGGCTGCTGAATATAATGTTGCCTCGGGATGAGATGATGCTGTAGATCCATCGCAGCCCGTTGCAATTCCTTCGCTTCGATTTCTGCGTGACCATGGAGACAAATGTTTGCCATTTCACTGGTAATCAAGACGGATTTGCCGGGTTCAAACGTGTTCCGAAAGAGATCGGAGAAGTACGTGAATATTTTATGATGCTATTCTGGATCTAAATAGGACTTATTTTTAAAATTTAAAACTGGCAAATGGCTTAACATTTATGAAAGCAAAATAACAAACTACCTCTAGTGATATTGTAATAATAGATTTTAAACAATTAGCTTTTAAATGATCAAATATAGCCAATTATTGCATTATAACAGGCCTATTTATCAGACGGTCTTTTCAATATCATCGGCCAGTTTTCTTTACTGCTCCATCAATGTACAGTATTAGGAAAAAGACTAAAAGACTAGATGTCAATTTTATTTACTGTGTGTATATAATGAATAGTGAATCCTAGGGCCTTAATTTTCATTGCCTTGAAAAACTGCGTAAAGCCGCATTTGTGAGAGTGCGCCGCGAGCGCCATCTGTTGACTAATATAATGTGTTGTAGAAAAGCTATTCATGAAAGTTAGATATCCTATTACAGTTATCTATCTGTTTGCATGTTCCGTTGAGACAAATATACAGTCACAAAGTCATGCAATATGAGCTTGAGTGTATTTTATAAATGCAGCCTACCGTTTGAAGTCACTCATTTTGTCTGTAATGTTGTTAGTGCATACGGTATCCTACCTGTAAAGGTTATGGTGTTGGTAACGTGCAAGTCTTAAGTCATTGCATACTGGTTGTGAATCATATTAATTTTGAGTCTTGTAGCGTGAATAACTTATCTGTTTTTCCTGACCAGGTTGTGTTTGAGAGAAAGTTCTTACCGTTGGGAAGTTCTTGTTTTGAAGCAGATAGCACATACAAACTTTATGGATTGCTTAAGGTTGAATATCGGCTTTAAAACTGGATTAATTTTAAAACATCTATGTTCTCTAAATCTTATGTTGGATTTCCAACAATCTGGCACACAGGACAGGCAAGTGTTCACCATACTTTGCAACGCGGAAGTAACGTCGTGTTATTTTGTTTGAATGTGCGAGACTTCCTTTTCATTAGCCTACTAAAATAATAGCAAAGTAACTCATTTGCGTTACAAACCAGTTGGTTTATGATTACGATAATATATTATAGGCTAACAAATACCAGTTTGCAATATAAAGCAGTTAAATAGATTGTTTTTGTAAGGGTAAAATAACTGGAAGTGATAACACCGGAAGCCTCGCACATTCACAATGGCTGCTTCCGCTTTTACGTAAAAATGTTAATTGCTAATTTAGATTAACTGAATTAGTAAATAATTAAAATACAACTAATAACATATAACAAACACAATATTTTGATTAAAAAAAGTACAATTATTTAGCTATTTCACTAAGCAACAATTTGTGACACACGACTATAGTCTATTCTAAATCATGTATCTATTAGTAAAGAATATTAAGTTAAATAATGAACCACACAACCAGAATCGGTTAATTTAATACAGCTATATTTCATGAATTATTTTTATTATCTTTAACACATTCTCTAGACAATTTTGGTTCATTTATGTTACGGTGATCATTAGTTCATGTACACAACCCTTCCCTCCCCATTATTATGTGCAGCCCATAATAAATCCATAAATCCAACAGGGTCATGATACACACAACACAGACTCTGTAATACAGCTCTAAAATCGGCACACTTGTAAGGAAACAGAGATTGTGCACTTTTAGTATTGCCCTTCCAACATTATTGCAACTTTGGGTTGCCATATCTCCATCACTTTTGGTATATGAGTGCGGCTGTATGTCTTGGGAGGAAAATAACTACAAGATTGTCATGTATGGATGATAAAAGTAGCTAGAAACTAAGGCTCAACAAGGAACCATAAAAAATTCATTTGCAATAGTCTGTAACGCTTGTAGTGAGTTTTTGAAGACAAGCCATGAATTCTGGCCTGGTGAGCATCATCTCAAATTCATTCAATATAATCAAACAAACAGCGCGTAAAACGTACAGCTCTCAGAGTTAACTAAAACACAACTACAGATATGAAAACATATCAAACTCATTAAAAGTCAATAAATAATATTTTGCAATACTTTCAAATATAAATTAAATCACAAGTGAAAATTAAAAAAGGTCAAGTAGTCCAGGAATAACACATAGTACATACAGAAAAAAAAGATTTAAAAAATATATAAATAATTGTTTATATATATATATATATATATATATATATATATATAATTTTTTTTTCTTTTTCTTTTTTAAATCAGGCACGTCTTAAATCAAGAACAATGCAAACAAGCAAACAAACATCTTCAGAAAGAATATGATGCTACTCAGACTGGCTGCCAATTTTAGTACTTTAAAGGAAAAGTTCACCCAAAAATTACAATTTGTGTGAAATGTATTCACCCGGAGGCCATCTAAGATGTAGATGAGTTTGTTTGTTAATCAGAACAGATCTGGAAAAATGTAGCATTACATCACTTGCTCACCATTGGCTCCTCTGTAGTGGATGGGTGCCGTCAGAATGAGAGTCCAAACAGCTGATAAAAACATCACAATAGTCCAAAAGTAATCCACACCACTCCAGTCAATCAATTAACATCTTGTAAAGTGAAAAGCTGCACGTCTGTAACAAACATGCTTATCTTTAAGACATTTTTAACTTTATACTGTTGCTTCGGGTTAAATATGAGTCCTCTATCCACAATATTGTTTTCTCCATCTTCACAAAATATTACCTGATGGACTGGAGTGGTGTAGATTACTCGTGGGTTATTGTGATGTTTTTAATCAGCTGTCTGGCCTCTCATTCTGACGGCACCCATTCACAGCAAATTTTTATTTTTGGGTGAACTGTTGCTTTATGTCTTTGGTATATTTAAATAATTACTGGCATGCAAACCTTTTATTTCTAACAAAGCACCAGTTAATTAATCTTATGTTTAATAAACCGTTTTTTCCTACACATTTCTTAATAACGTTGTATTTAAACAAACATCAAATAAGTACATTTGCATTTAAAGGGCGTAAAAATGGCAAGACACTTCCCATTTTTTTCTAGGAAGTGCTTTAAATAGACGGCATCTTAATGCAGGATTATGTTCAATATTTTAAAAGGGCATTTGCGGCAACAGGAAGGAAGTTTGTATGGCACTGCAAAATACATATTTTAACTCATTATGGAACAGAAAAAAACATAAGTCTCATTCATTGCGCATCAGCCCCTGGGAGATCATTTCTGCGAGTGTGTTCATGTGTGACGATGACTCATGGACACACACTCACACACATCAGCTGTCTGTCTCCTTCTGTAATGGCTGCATTTAGCAGGGTATTTTGTTCTATTCTGCTCCAGTGTTTTCTGTCATGATGCTGCCCACAGGAGGCGCTCTTGCACAATCACAGATCCCTATCTGAAATGTTTGCTGCTGGACAAACACAAGTCATATTTTTAGCACATGTAACATCTGCACACACATATGAGTCTCTTGCTTTATATAGATTTAAATAGTGCGGCTGCAATCAGAATCTGAATCTTGTTACTGAAAAGAGGCTTTGAAACAGAAACAAATAATTGACCATATTTGTCGTTTTATAATAATATATTAACAATATTTGTGCCTATATGAATAATTCAGCCAAAATCTAATGTAGTAATTGTTTCAATAGTGTTGTAATTTGTCAATATTCAAATATGCAGGGAGTAGTGATGAGACATGAGATATGACTGATGTTAAATATGCGTTTAGATTATCAACATGCTCAATTTTCTTTCGAAAAATCCATAATTTATATTTTTTTAGAAAGTAATAGGCCTTTTATTATCTTCCAAAAAATGTTGTGGTTCACGTCTTTTTGTAAATATAACAATAAGTTTAACTTTTAAAATGTGAGTTTCAAATATGATACATCCAGCTAGAGCGACAACTGATATTTATATGCATTTTATGTAAATAGTCTGTTATGCCTAGAGAAAATGTAGTATGATCTCCACATGCTCGTATATCATATTATATGAATCATTAAACCATAAATGCCAGATGTATCAAATATGATACTCCAAAAAAGGCAAACTTTATTCATCTAAAGAAATAATTCCATGTTATAATATATATATATATATATATATATATATATATATATATATATATATATATATATATATATAATGCTTTTTTTATATCTTCACAGACTCTGGTCACTGTATGCTTTTATTGTTTGAAAAAAATCTATAAAAATCATAAACTGTTTAAAATGTATCCGTTGTCAGAATAAAGTAAGTCATATAAACTAGAGATGATATAAGGATGATTAAGTTACAGAATTTTCATTTTTGGGTGAATTATTCATTAATGCATTGCATAATTGGCCATAAAAAATCAAAATGGCAAGATCATCAATTTGGGAATTCTACTATGCTGCAGTTGTTTGAGGAAATTCAGCTTTCTCGCTCTGCATTTTCCATTTTTGGTTTGTAGATTCGACTGAATAAAACTGGACATGAATTTTAGATTAGAAATGATTCCGTCTTCATCAGTCACATATCTACACATTTCAATAATCACCCAAAAACCTTCTTTCTGTCTGTCCACCCGTATACTAATAAACCCCAGGATGTAAGAAGTGCTGTTTAGCTACAAACACACTCGGTGAATGGGGAGTGGTCACATGAGATGATGTCATGCTGCTGATTTCAAGCGCAGTGATGATGTCACACCGCAGGACGAGTGATTCAGCTGTAGCGTCATTCTCACTCTTTTATTCTGTTTTATTCCTGGATTCTCTATAGACTGGCCTTCCCTCGTTCAATAAAATCCTCTTTCTCATTAATTAAAAAGTGTCAGAATACCTTTCCCATCTGCTTTATTGTCATCCCTTACGCAGAGTCTGAGAACAAAGGGGGCGGGGCCCGTGCAGATGCCTCATCAAGGAGGTGTGGTTTTCACTTCAACTGCTCCATGTCCGAGCATTCGGTGTCCATGTCCGAGTCAAACAGAGAGTGTCCGGTGGCGTCGCTGTCTGGTGACGGCGTGTCGTGGTGCGATAGAGAGTTTTCCTGTTCCTGGAAGCTGCCGCTGCGCGAGTACAGACCCAAATCCGGAAGCTGGGATGGAGAATCCGGCTCCTCGCTCAGTCCGTCGTAGTAAAGGTCGTCGACGTCTACAAACCACTCTGGCCAGAATTTCCGGCGGATTCGCTCACAGTACATGGCCAGGTTGATGAACTCACCTGCACCGATGAAACAGCTTCAGTCAGTTAATGCGCTCATAACTTTATATGACAGTATTCCCATACAAAAAAGCATGAGTTAATGAGCTCACCTTTGATTAACTGCTCCGGACGAGTTCCTGGGAGAGTCCACATAGCCTGAGCCAGATGACCAAATACAGCAGCGTCTACTGTGGAGAGCTTCGGGCCCATTAGATACTTTTTATTGCCTGTGGGAGAAATTGTATTATTAAACTTTTTGTATGTTTTTTGATGTGTTTTCTGGTTTGTTGCTATGATATGGATCAGGTGCCTATGGAAGCTTGTTTCTAGCACGGATTAAAAAATAAAAAAGGTAATTGTGATATTATATTCGACAATTCTGATGTTTTTTTTTTTATGCAATTGCAAATTTATATCTTACAATTTGGCTTTTTTTCTGAGAACTGCATGTTTATATTTTGCAATTTTCTCATAATTCTCAATTTACAACTGACAGACTTTTTTTCTTATTTCTTTTTTTCCCACCACGGACTAAAAAAAAATGAAACTGACATTTTTATTGCATTTGTATCAAAATTGTGAGATATAAACTCAGAATTGAGAGAAAAAAAAGTCAGAATTGTGAGATAAAAAGTCACGATTTCCTTTTCTTTTATCCCACGAAGGAAACGGGTTTTCAAAGCAACCCATCTGTAGTAAGAGTAGGTTTCTTTTCATGATTATGCATCAAGAAACGTATTTAAAATGTACTGCATATTAAGAAAAATACTAAGAAAGAAAATCATTTTTTGCAGTGTGAAAGGAGGATTTATGCTAACTGGACACTAGAGGGCAGCACAGATCCATTGCCGCATTATTTTGTAAGCCGTTTCAAAAGCTCTGAACTCTTGAGATTCATCTAGAATGACCAATATTATATATGAAAAAACACTCAAATGCAGCAAATCCTGTCATTAAAGCTCACAAACTGTGCCTCAGATGTTCAAAACATACCAAGGAATGTGGTAAGAGTGCGCATATCTTTCTCCATCAGAGAATAAACCTCCTCTTTGGAGAAGCGTCCGATCCCGTGACCGTACATCTCTCTCTTCACAATGCTGCCGGTCACCTGACTCAAGATCCAACTGAGCAGGTCACTCAGCGGCCCGTTTGTGGCTAACATCTTCTGCGTCTCCTCCACATTGTCCACCCATTGACAGTATGCTATCGTCCTATAGCAAAACACATTGCATTAGATTATCAACTTTCCAGTTTATCATGTACAAGTTGGAATCCACTTATGAAAGCCTGTCTTTTAACAATATAATGATGAGGTAAAAAGGCTGTTCGAGACCACAACATGAAAAACCCCAGCTCAGTCTCACCAGTAGAAGTGCTCCTCCACCATCTTAATGATGGCGCGTGAGATGGCTTTCTCCTGAGGACTCAGGCTGGAGTTGAGGTTCACGCCGAGCTTCTCCTCCAGGAAGTCGATGATGAACTCTGTCCCGAACACCTGCTCCTTATTATACGCAATCCACGGCATCTTCCCTTGAGGAGACAACTTCCCATCAAAATAGTTCTGTGGAGAAAATAGT